>NC_000074.6:127245247-127597747 GCF_000001635.26 Mus musculus | reverse complement strand
CAGATGGGACTGGGGGGCCTTCAGGGTGGTACAACTGAGACAACTGTTTGTCTGTTTTGGGGTCTCGGTCCTCTGCCAAACTCTTGTTCTGTCAAACTCTTGTGGGTTCTGAATTCTAGGAAGCTTCAGTGCTACTAACAACTTGTGTAAAAGCTGAGGAGTCCTCAGAACAACGTTTCCCCTGAATGCTCTATAAAGGTGTGCTTTGGCAATTCATGCAGTCCCCCCATCAGTGCTCCGGTCTGTGATATTTTCCTACCTGAAGGACCTTGAGAACTAGGTATAGATCTACAGAGCAAGCCATTAGCACCAGCAGCTCATAGCACCGAGCATGCCTCCCCTGAAAGGGGCACAGCCCACGGACACATATAAGTTTGCCTACAGAGGTGGTTATGGAGCCTAAAGCAAGGGGTCTACTTTGCTGTATAGCAAGGGGCTTTCTCCATAAGGTATTGATAGCCCTCCACTGCTAAAATAGATTTCCAAGGAAAGGACTCTCCGTGCAGTATGAACTGCAGTCATGGAGGGAGGCTGATGTCTTCTGAATGAAGGACAAGGAACATCTAGGAAGCAGAAGCAGCAGATGTCTTGCAAGTCATTAATGCAATGACAACAAAACCAAACCTGCAGTTCTCAAATCCCCTGACCTGTGGGAAGCAACCAGGGAGGCAGATCAACCCTGCCTTGTACTGGGCTCCTGATTAGACCAGGCAAAGCACTGTTAAGATAGAAAGACGCACTTTAAGCCCACACCTTTCAGTAAGATGGAAGAAAAGGCAGATTTTCGGTTCGTTTAGAGTGCAAGGAACAAAGCAAGCTCAGGAAGGATGAGGACATTCACACTGCACAGGGTCAGTTTTTTCCTTGAAGGATTAATGTACTTCTGGTCACTACAGACTGGGAATGGAAAGGAATTAGCAATATTATTCAAGTCTCTGTTATCCTACTTCTCAATTTCTTCCAGCCAGCACATCGCCTGTGGGTTTCCTGAGGCCCCTGACATTCTGTACTCTTGTGTGTGTGTACAGCCTGCAATTTAACTCTTTGAGCAACTGTAGGTTCCATCTAAACCCGGGACACCATAATAATGAACACCCCAGCGCCCCAGCTACTCAGTAACTTGCATTAAGTTACCTTAGGGCAGAGTTAAGGCTTTGTTTAGGTGGCACCTGCATGGGTGGGGAAGAACCTGCATTTTCTCTTCCTCAGCCTGAGAGAGAATATTTTCCAATGACAGAGCTCAGAAATTTTCTGGGCCTGTGCTCTTCTAAAGGCCTTTTGTGCCACAAACCAGCTCTCTCCAACTCAGATACTGCCTTGAACAAAGGCCCATGAGCAGGTGCATTCCACACTGCTGGGGTCTACACTGAACATTTCCAAAATAGATGAGGTTTTGGGGCTACTTGCAGTAATTTTTTGCTGCAGGAAGCTCTGTAGATGGAGTCATTGGCGAGGAAACTCCCTATGTGATACATTTGTAGATGAAATTGTTGACTAGGAAACTATGAGATACATCTGTAGATGGAGTTGTTCACTACTAAACTATTCGATACATCTGGCTACACTGTGACTTCAACTTATATGTGCTATGGTGAAAGATGAACTTGATATTCTTTAACAATAAAATGTGTGGACTGTTACATGTGAGAACACACTCTCACACCTTCCCAGTATGGTTGGGGGGGTGGGATTCTACCAGGTCAGCAACACATGGGAAGAAAGAAAATTTCTAGCCACCAAAGGGACAATAAAAACCAGAGGAGCTTACATTCTGCTAGGTTACACTAGAAGCTCTCAGTGAGGGAACAGGAGAGCAGATACTAAGATGACTGAGCAGAGCGGAATGATGGCTGCTGTAAGTTCACATATGTGGTCAGCAAAAGGGAGAGACCTCTGATATAAAATGAAAAATAAAAAGATCAGCCTCTGATATACAAGTTACAATGGCACCTGGCACACTGTAATCTAACCTATGACCCTCGGTAGTTGAATTTCCAAAGTGCAAGGTCTTCTCCGATCTTTTCTCTAGAGTGATTGCTCCCATTAAAGAGACAGGAAACACTTGAATCACAGATACTTCCTCATTCAGACCTCTATAAAAATCCTTCCAAATTCTCTCAATGAAAATACCCTACACTGAGAGAAAGTCACTTGAACTCAAACTTGAAGTTCCATCATGCAGGTACAATGTGACCATTGGTTGGTTGGAAGCCAGGAGTGGTATCCACACCTGTAATCCTGGTACTCGAGAGGTTGAGGCAGAAGGATTGAGAATGGCTTTCTTTGCATCAGCTCCACTGCACGGTTTTAAGAATACACAGTTTTCTATCAGGGCTTTGTTCTTTCATACTGCATGATGGCGGGGCACTGTGAGCATTCAGGGAGTTTACAAATCAAGTCATTAACTGAAAAAATGAATGCAGAGAAGATGCTGGACTAAAAGCCACATTCCTGGGTAACCAATAGTGTGCCTCATAGCAAACTGTGGGACTGTCAAGCTGTGTAGGGGCTTACAGGTTAGAGCGGAGTGTGTGACAACTGCTTCCATCTGTGGTGGCTGTGTTCCCCTTTGGCTTCACACTGTGCCTGGTACTCTCTTCAGATGTAGTTAACTATTTACTACACATCACATGAGAACCCTTCTTTAGGAAACCTCTTAGGGTGAGATGGAGTCAATCACACCAAACAACGCCAGTCCATTATAATGTTCCGTCCTGTTGCTACAGAGATGACTCAATTTACCAGAGAATAAATCAGATCCCTTATAATGAAAACACCTCTAAGAGCAGAACAGCTCCAGAAGAAAACTGGATAGTTGTTTAGATGTTGGATTGGTTTATAACACCTAAGGTCGGGCAACGATGGACTTGGGAAATTTTCACACCTGAACACAGGTCTCACACCACCTCTGGCCATTCTAAGGCTGGTCTTCCTCACTTGATCCAAGGTGAGGGCTATCTCCCTAATGCAGGACTTTCCTTCCAAATCAATCTTCCATATCATCATTAAGCTCCTTGATCAGAAACCTTTGAAGGTCTCTTGCTTGCCCAGTACACTTGATGAATTGGGTATTAGGAGCAAGAAGGGCTGGAAGTTCACCCTGAGAGTCCAGAAGGAAGGTGGGCATGGCTGTACTCTTTCTAGATCTCTATCTTGGTCCATTCTTCTCTCAAACCAGCCACCTGTCAGATTCACCTCAGCTGGGAGGTCCAGCCTTCCTCTGTCAAGGAGGACCATGTGCCTAACTCAAGTCTTTTCTAACATCATTCTTCCTCCAACCTATCCAGAAATCTGGTACAATGCATTTTATTCCAAGAACTGTTTTGAAGGGACTCATTAACCTCTGGGCATGGCTCCTCAGCTTCTGTGCCTCAAGTACAAGGACAGCACAGCTGCCCCACTATAGTTCTTAGGCATCTGGCCATTCTTACATACTCTTGAGCTACTGGGGTGACCCAACTTCTAGCTGCACAGGTCCCCCTACTCAGACTAACTAGCTCTGACCCCAGAATTCTCATCAGGACTGAAGCACATCCTGGCCTTTTACCTGTTGGTCTCTCCCATCTCAATCAGAGTTTCTCTAAAAATTTGTTTCCTTCTCTCTTAGTCCTCCAGACAGTCAATGGGGGTGGACCTACCACCAGGGCTTGAAGTTTTAAAGCCCAGAGGGGTGTTTGCCTCTGTGAGCAGCTCTTACTGACTCATTCCCACCCTCCCCAGAAAGCCTTCCAAACAAACCTTTCCTGTCTACAACCCCTACTCTTTTGCCATCTCTCTACCCAGATGTGCCACCAAGTTTCACAGATGCAGGACACAGGAGTAGCAGCCACAGTTTTGTTCTGTGGAGATCACTGAAATGGCCGCACATGGGATGGATGAGAAGAGAGGTGAAAACAGACAAACAGGAATTCGACAAATACTTGACAGGACTGGGGATGTGGCTCAGTTGGTAGAGAGTGCTTGCCCAGGATGCGTGAAGTCCTGGGTTTGATGACCAGCAACCACAGCTAACAGGCATGATGATGCATGTTTCTGTTTCCATGGGAAACAGAAGCAGGAGGATCAGGAGTTCAAGGTTATTCTTGACTATATAGATGGGGGATGGAAATGGGGGTAGCCTGGGCTATATGAGGCCCTGTCTCAATAAAACATAACAGAACAAAACAAAAAGTACCAAGGGAGGTTAGAGAACAGAGAATTACCAATTTCTGTCTCAAAGACACAAAGGATCATGAGCTGAACTTACGTTGGCTCTGCTCTACGAAAAGGCATTGAGTAAACCTAATAGCAAATGCAGTGGATAGAGAGCAGACATTCTGTGGTGGTGTCTCATCATACAGCTATTTTGAACCTATTACACAGCAGACAGATGGTAGAACAAGATACAAAATGAGATTAGCAATGATGGAACCCAGATGGAAATGAGGGAAAGGTCAGAATGCTAAAGGTCAGAGGGATTTGGCTCCATCTTGTCTTATTTCATAAAGGACTGAGGTCATAGCTCAGGGGCCTCTCTTTCAGGGCAGCTGTTAGCCTATTTGCTGGGCAGAGGGACCAAACACTCACCCAAGATTGCTCAAAGCTGTAGGTACGGCGCCGGTCTTCCACATCCTCATCCTGTTTGGCTTGCTGGAACTCTTGCCGTAGACGCTGTATCCGGTCATGGTTGCTAGGAGTGGATCGATTGCTAAAAGAGAAGGGGCAACCGTGAACACCCTCAAGAAAAAGCAACCATAAATCACAGTTGGGGGAGGGGGGCAGGGGGAGGAAGGGCAGCTAGCTGTGGAATGTTGCTCAAACAGGAAGTGGATTTTTACAACAGAATCTGGGCATCTGAAATGGCCATTTGTTCTCAGGACTTAGGCTCACTGCGGCTATACTGGCAGAGCTCTGAGAGAGTGAACTGTGTTTGGAGAGAGAGACCTCTTTTCAAGGTCTCACTTCCTTTCTATAATCTGGTTAGGTGCTGGTGGCAAAGGTTTGGAAGGATGTGGCTTTGGTCATCAGAACAATTAGGGTCCAGACCAGTTCCTCCAGCTCCCTAGCCCACAGCACGTCATTCTTCCTTGACTTTTACATATGAAACAGAGATAATTATCTTCTATAAATACCATCCTAATCAAGTGGCATGACACTAACCTCCCCCCAACAAACAGCAACAACACTCAGCCTCACAAGCCAAATGTAGCATATACTGAGGGTTCTGATGTCTGTGTGGGAAGCCGAGGCAGGAGGATCGAAAGTTCTCTTCATGCCTGAGCAGTTTAGTGAGATTCTGTCTCAAATTAAAAATCATACCAAAAATTAAACGAAGCTGGAGATGTGGCTCGGGGGTACAAAGCCAACCTAGCATGTTTTCTCTGCCGAGTTGCAAACCATAAATATATATGCACCTGTGTGGGTATCTCTGTGCATACATGATTGTATGTTTATGCATATATGTATCTATGAATGTACAGATGTTCATGTGTGTAGTATGTGCATGTGAATACATGTGTGAATATGTGCATGTCCTTGCTGATATGCAAGACTGTATCATATCGCTATTTCATCAGCTTCCTGTTCACATGTCATCAAGGCCACACACAAGATATGATTTTCACAGTATAATGAGAAAAGTAGAAAAATCAAGTTAAGGTAGTGTTTGAGCAAACCACTTGCTTAAACAATGATTCTTTCATCATTTTGTACAACACTGAGCTTCCCTTTGTAGTAAGAACAGCTGTAAAGATTGGTAGAGAAGGCAGTTTCCCCTCACCTCACCAAATGTGAAAACTGACATTTTAAGGGGGTGACTGGCAAATGTTTTGGTTGGATTGGTCTGAGAACATGAAAGTTAACAGGTCTGTAAATGTACTGTTTCGAATCAGGTAGCTGTTGGTGCAGTCTCAAAAGTTCCCTCCTGCTTCTGAAGCATGCAGGTCACTATTCCTACTGGCTTTTTAAAATAGAGATATAGCTGACTCTTGTTCCAGGATATTAGCACTAGCTACCAGCCTACAGTTCCTTCTCTTCCATACCAACACTGACTGTCTAGGCATGCTATGCACATATTCACACACGTATATGCATGCACATACCACACACACACAAAACACATCGAACATCCATACATTCACAGATACATACATGCATAAACACTATGCTAGATGCCAGCATAGTGACAGAAAAGTGAGCATTTTCCAACATTACTGTCCCTGTAACATTACCGTTCCCTTAACATTACTATCCCTTTACTGACTGTGGATTTTTGCTCCCAACATGTATCAATGGGAGGATGATCGGAGGCAAGACTAACTATGAAAGTGCTCCCACCTCACCAGGACCACTGCTCAACTGTTTCCACGCAGTAACTGTACATTTATGGGTCTCATGAAATCCAAGCAAGTGATGAAAACCAATCTTCCACTGCCCGTGATGAGGTGAAAGTCATTCCCCAACAAGGTGGCTGACAAGGTCCTTAGTTTCAGTTTTGGTAACTTCAGTGGCCTTCTGGGATCAGCTCTAGATCTCCCCTGGGCCTTGGTTTCCCAATCTGCCCAGTTCCTATTCTTTCCTCTGGTTTCTTTCAGCCAGTGTTCTACAGAATTAGACCGGCTTGCCCTAAACCAGCAACACCACTTTTCTGGCTTTAGCTGAAGGTGGGCTGCGATGCTTTCATGATTGATGATGATGATTTCCGAGGACGGGAAGGCCATCAAGCGCCCTTTGGGAAAACCCATTGGCAGTGTGGAGGTGAGACCTGGCTTCAAGAGAGGGAACTATTGTACCAGCTTACTTGTTTCTCAGGCCAGGCTGTGATGGGCCAATCATTCAAATCTGGGCTTTGAAAACTCTGATGAGCTCTTTTGCCAAGAAAGCCAAAGGAGATTTAAATATTCATTAGCAACAGTGACTAATCCCTACACATCCCAATCAACCTAGATTAAGGCTTGTGCCAATTTAAAACTGGTCTGTTTCTTTTCTTCCTATTTTCCCAACCCCAGTGAGGAATAAAATAAAAACAGCACCAAAGTAGATTCAAAGGATGACTGAGACAAAAGAAGTCTTAATGAGGAGTCTAGAAATTGCATTTCCAGAGACCCCATATCATGAGGATCTGTACACAGATGATGGGGGTTTAGCATGCTCTCTACTAACATACAAAAGACAACTTTGGTCCAAATGCTAACACTTAGTTTCTCTTGCAATACTGGTTTCTGTAGCTTGACTGCTTGTGTGTGTGCATGTGTGTGTGTGTGTGTACTATTTGAAAATTTGCTTTAGTTCAATAATGATGTAGGCTTTATTCTACTGTATTCTGGGTCCTGTCCTACAGACTTCTGGCCCATCATAGATGCATGGTATAGTGGGACTTGGAGGTCATTAGAAACAGGACACCTGGCTTGGAGCTTCCTGGTGGGCCGTGTGTGTTTCTCCCTTATGACAGCTGACACATTTATTTGTGCTAAGTGTAAGAGGAGCTTCTGCAGGCCTGCTAACTTGATACTCTTGGTATACAGGGTGAGGGCACAGGTTGCACAACCGTCCCTGTCCCCACTTACTGGTCTGAGAATGACCATCTAGGAGAATATGGTAAGTGTGCTGTTTATGAAGACTGAGCCAATCAGGGCAGGGCCCAGGAGACATTCAACAAGTAGGCTCTAAGATGGTAGGGGAGGGGTTCTAGGTTCCAACAGGCCAGAGAATGTTCTTCAATTTACCTTCAGTGTGTGAGTATGTATGTGTATTCTCATGTTTCTATGGATACATGTACAGATGCACATGGAAGGCAGAAGTCAACTTGGATGTTGTCCCTCAGGTAACTTACTTTATATGACCGAACCTAACTAGGACCTGGGGCTCACTGACTAGACTAGACTGGCTGGCCAGCAAGCCCCAGAATTTGCCTGTCTCTATTTCTTTATATTGGGATTATCATTGCCAGTGTTTTGTTTTGTTTTAACATGGGTGCTGGAGATCAAACTTAGTTCCCTATGTGTGTGCACAGTAAGAACTTTACCAACTGAATTATCCATTCCTAGCTCACTCTTTCTTTCTTTCTTTCTTTCTTTCCTTCCTTCCTTCCTTCCTTTCTTTTGTTTTGTTTGTTTGATTTTGGTTTTCCAGACAGCGTTTCTCGGTGTAACCCCAACTGTCCTGGAACTCACTCTGTAGACCAGGCTGACCTTGAACTCTGAAATCGCCTACCTCTGCCTCCTGAGTGCTGAGATTAAAGGTGTGTGACACCTCTAGCTGGAGCAGTGCTGGAGCGCTCCCCCTGGTGGTGAAGATAAGGTAGAGCCAGCAGGCTGACCAGCTCAACTACCACCCAGGCCCAGATCCAGGACTCTGAATTGGCCCATCTCAAAACCTGTATCATCTGTGGAAGGCTGAGACCCATGAAAAGGCCAGCCCTGCTGTTCTAAATCTACAGGATCTCCAGCACACAGGGAAACAACAGGATATTGGGGAGGAGTCCTGATGAGGGTCCAATATTGATAGTATCACAGAAACCGGGTATCTCAAGCAATGAACACTCTCAAGTGAAGATGTGCAGGCAGAGAGGTACACTGTGAGGAACACTGTGACACACTACAGCTTTCACGATGAGACGCCTTCTATGCTTTGTTTTGTTGTTGATGTTGTTGTTGATGGTGGTGGTGGTGGTGGTGTGTGTGTGTGTGTGTGTGTGTAAAGGGACAGGGAGAGGAGCAGGACTGCACTGCATGATGGGAAAGTCACAACAAATCTATAAAGGTTTAAAAGAAAAACAACAACAACAACAACAAACCCAAAACCACCAGAAAGGTGTGTGCCACCACCGCCCAGAAAAACAGAAATTATAAATATTATTTTACCTTAAATTTAACCATTGACTTAATGTATTGTTTTGATCCAAGACAAGCCAAACACAAGAGGGCAGTTGGCAGTCAGTAGCTACCACTACTTTATATTCTGCACTGCTGTTTTCTGTTTGCTTTCCTAAGTCATTTATTTCTACCATGTCAACTGCAGCCCCTTGATCTCTGAATGGCAGTCCTGAGGGACAGATGCAGTGGGTTTGGAGATAGAGTTATTCCTGGGGCTCAGCAGGCCATGTGTAGAAAATATTGGGGGTGGGAAGGAAGCTGTTAAGATCAGCTGTTAATTTTTTGTTTATTTTTACTATGTGTTTTTATATGTATGGATGTTTGACAGGCAGGCATACTACTGCATCACGTATATGCAGTGCCCACAGAGGCCACAGGAGGGCATCAGATCTCCTGGGACTGGAATTAACAGAAGGTTGAGACAACAGGTGGGTCCTGGGAATTGAACCCAGGTTCTCAGGAAGAAAAGTCGGTGTGCTTAACCTCTTTGCAATCTCTCTGCCCCCTTAACTTTTTAGAAGTTTGGGGCTTTATCAAACGACTCATTAAAATTGCGAGAATGCAACCTCTTGGTGCTAGAGAGACCAACGTTTTCCTTCCACTGCTCAGGTACTTGGCAACAAGTACCTTTACCAACTGAGCCATTTCACCAGCTCATTAGTAACTTTTAAACTGTTGTTATTCTGAGTCTGTACATAATTAAGCATACTGGTAATTTACATGGGGATCATGGGTGTCAGGTGTTACAAACCTAGACAGGATTTAAAGTATACGGGCATATATGTTCATAGATTTTTATATGCAAATATTCTTTAACATTATAAAAGGAACTTGGGCATCCACAGATTCTGGTATCCAAAAGGAATGCCTGGTGGCTACTAAAGTGTACCAAATATCTGAAATGGGTCTCATCCTTACAGCCTACTAGTCCACCTTCTCCTTCCAATACAAATTGAACCTAGTCATACTCTCTTGTGAGCTTGAATTCTGGACCCATCTCCTTAGAGGAACAAAGAGAGTTTGCAGAGGGAAAGGAATGCTTAATGCAACTGATGAATTCTTTACAGACTAAAATTACTGTGGCATTTGCATTTTTAATTATGGAACAGAACTCTGAAAACCTAGAAGCAAGGGTAGAACACAGAGACCCCAAATTCAAACAGACAGCAAGCCAGCCATGCATTTGTTAAGTAGGCATTACTACCTTGGCGACTGTGGCCATGCCCACAGAAGAAAGATGTGGACACCATTATAAAGGTGGACAATAGGTTTAACTGGATTGTGGCCAGCCTTCCCTGGTCCCCAAAGGAGACAGTGATGGTTATATCTGATACTGAAGAAGAAAGTAGCTAAATATGGTACGGGATACATTTGTTCCGATAGTTCTTTCTCCCCCACTCTCTCTTTTCAGCTTTCAAAATTCTACCAGGAAATCAAATTCCACCTCCCTGAAGTGTTTCCTAACTTTCCAGGCCAGCTTTGTGCTTAGTTCTCCCCAAGGTGTCCTTCAACGAAAACACCGTTACAGTGCCTCTCAGAACAAGCATACATACATCTTTTCCTCAGTCCTATTCACAGTCATCACCAGAGGCTTGTGGCAGAGACCATTATCCAGCAAACATTTGTGAAGCTCACCCTTTAAAGTGGCTCCCAGAGCCCTCACCTTGTGTGCTCTGCTTTTCTGAAACTCACCCTCAAGTGTGGACAGGGCCCACATTTGTTTCTAGACATCACTGTTGGATGTGTGAGAGTACACTTACAGGACCACCTAAGAATAGGGCGTCCATGCTGCTCACCTCTGGAATGGAGCTGCCTGCCCCGAGTTCCAGAGCTGCAAAGAAAGAGCAAGGAGGTCTGGACTTCTCCAGCAGAACCTCCCCAGAATAACCAGCTTCACTAACCTCGTCTCTGTCCACTTTGAGACCCTGAGCAGAGGCTCTAGCTGAGCCATGTCTGGACTCCAGACTCAGAAATGGGATACAGATGTGTGCCGTCTGAAATGACTGAACTTGTGTTAATTTGTCAGGCAAGGAAAACAAAGCTCACTGATAATGGTCACGGCCAGATGGCTTACTATGTCCAACAGAACATCTATGGAAATGATAAGAAGAGGGATTTGCAATGTGACTGTCATGGGTATGCTCTCTCACGCTCTTGACAAGAACATTTCCACAGTATAAGAATATAAACAAGACCAGGGAGATAGCTCAGTTATTTCCATGTAAGCATGGGCCATCAGACTTGATTCCCAGAAGCCATGTAGAAAAAGCCAGATATGGTGGCACACACCTATAATCTGTGTATTATTCAGAGTTTTTACTGCTGAGATAAAACACCATGACTACAAACAACTTGGGAAGGAAAGGTTTCTTTTAGCTTACAACTCTCAGGTCACATTTCCATGGCTGAAGGAAGCCAGGGCAGGAATTCAAACAGGGCAGGGAACCTGGAGGAATTCTGCTTACTGGCTTGTATTCACAGCTTGCTCTGTCTGCTTTCCTATAGCACCCAGGACCACCAGGCAAGGGGTGGCGTGGCCCACAGTGACTTGGGCCCTCCCACATCAATCGCTAATTAAAATACATCACAGGCCTGTCCACAGAGCAATCTGTTTTCTCAATTGAGGGTGGCTCTTCCCAAAGGACTCTGGCCCAGGTCAAGCTGACATAAAAACTAACCAGCAAAATATGTGAGGTGGATACAAGCAGATGCCTGTTGGCTTGTCAGTCATCCTAGTCTGAGTGGCAAAGATCCCTGTCTCAAAAGACAAGGTGGACAGAGACTAAGGAAGACACCTGAAGTTGACTAGTCATATATTCAGGCTCATGCACACATATATGCTGTAGACACACACACACACACACAGAGAGAGAGAGAGAGAGAGAGAGCGAGCGCAAGAGCGGGGCGGGGGTGGGGGTGAACACAGAACTAAACTAAGTCTGTATCTAAGCATCAAGGCTGAGGGAACTCAGCTTAGAACAGAGCAGAACCTGACCAGTCCTTACTAGGTCTTTTGCTATGAACCACCCACACAGGCGTGCGCTCTCTAGATCTCCCTCCCTCAGTCCCTCAGGCACTTATGCTCCATTCCCGGCTCACTCATGTTAGAGAGTGGCATGGGATGGCTCTCACTTGCTAATGTGAACTAAAAATACATACAACTCTGTCCTGATACTGGAACCAAATAAACATGGACTGTTGCAAAAACAGGCTCATCAAAAGAGCAGAGAAAATGGATGGTTGTTGTTCGGGGTGGGGTGACTCTGACACTATCATTTCTAAAGATGGTCCCTACAAAGTCCTGGCCTGAAAGAAAGTCCCCCAAGTAAACACTGGTATAAAAGATACAACTGGAAAATCGACGTCCACTACGTACCCTAACAGGTAAAGCCATGGAACACCGCAGATATAGAGACTGCTCCATAGCTATCGTTCCAAATGCTCAGGGTGACTTGTTTCTTTTGGGGGGTGGGAGGATCTCTACTAAAACCACCTACCACACTCTGTTCTGAAAAATCAGTACTCAAGAAAATTTGGATGTCTCCCGACAACCTGGTGAGCCTTATGTTCCTAGTGTCTATGTCTGAAGGAGACTGTGGTGGGGTTTGTATATGCTCAGCTCAGGGAGTGGCACTATTATAAGGAGTGGTCCTGTTGGAGTAGGTGTGTCATTGTGTGTGTGTGTGGGGGGGGTCTTTAAAACCCTCATCCTAGCTGCCTTGAAGCCAGTATTTTGCTAGCAGCTTTGCAATAAAGATATAGAATTCTGAGCTTCTCCTGCACCATGCCTGCCTGGATATTGCTATGCTCCTGACTTAATGATAATGGACTGAACCTCTGTATGTATAAGCCAGCCCCAATTAAATGTTGCCCTGGTCATAAGAGATCCAGGAGCTGATGGAGCTTTCTCACAAGTCACCTATAAGGAGATATTCATTTAGGGTCCTGGGCTTATCAGGGAGACTTCAAACTGTCAGTTTCAACAGGATAGCTGCCCAGCAAATGTTCATTAGGCATGCCAGCCTCCACTCCCAGCCACTTCACTTTTGCCTGATCCTCAGCCCTACCAATTTACTTTCTGGCCTAAGCTCAAAATTCTATTCCAAATGCTAGTGAATTTCACACCTGTGTTTGGCACCCAATTACTGGAGATGCAAAGGGGCCATTATTCTAGTCCTAATTAAAACACAAGTTAATTTCCAAATATTTCAGATCCTGGAAATAATGCAATCTATACTCAATCAAAGTTTTTTTTTTCCTACTGAGAAGTTTCCATCACTTTGACAGGTATCCTATTCATCTATGTGTGTGTACATGCATACACATGTGTACCAAAAGATGATGCTAGGTTTTTTTTCCTTGATCACTCTCCACTTTGTTTACAGAGATAGAAGGTCCTTTGCTGAACCCAGGTTCACACTCATCTGTTTTGCTGAGTTGGACAGGTCAGCAAGCCCTAGGTTCCCCGTGACTCTGACTCCCTGGGATGAGGGTTACAGAGTGTGGACCACCCACACATCATTTTATACATGGGTTCTGGGGATCAAACACAGGTTCTTGTGCTTACACAGCTGAGCCACCTCTGCACTCCTCAAACTGTTCATTTTCAAAGCATGTTGACTGGGACAAACTAAGTTAATCCCTTTCCTGTAGAACTGCCTGCTCCTGGTGTCCAACTGTGAATCCCTATTTTGTCCCAACACTGAATCTAAAGTACAGATATCTCATACATGTCACTTAAAGCAACAGGGAGACAGGAACAGAAAGAGACTGACAATGGGAGCAACCAATGTGGGGCATACTTGTCAAGCAGTCTTGGAAACAGGCAGCCACAACCAGCAACACCTCACATCACTGAGCAATGTCTTACTGTGATGTCGACTATGGATGTGAGGGGTTGTAAGCCTTTCGGGACAGTCAGCATGATAGAGCAGAAGCAGATAAGCTCTTACACAGAGACAGCGAATCATGGAGGGGGTATCACTGCACCCCAGTGGCACCTGCTAAAAGCTGAGGAAGCCACCTCCTGACACTGGGCTTGTTCTGTGCTAGTTAGTAATCCCATAAAATAATCCCAATCTTCTGTTGACAGGAAGACAGTTTTTATTTGCATCATACATCAGAAGCAAGTTCTTAGTTGCTGTAAATTAGTAAGCAAATGCAGATTCCTCATTGAATTCATTACACCCATCTGTTAGAAGGGAACACCCTCTTTTGTTTTTCCTCTTGGCATTCAAGTCTGGAGCATTCTGTGCAACCTGAGATACAAGCAGCAAGGCAGAGGCGGGTGTAGTGGAAGATCTGTCCTCTGAAACATGGTGGTTATTCTTAGGGAGATGATGATGATAACGTTAAGGGCCCTACTCAGTGTGTGTGCATGTGTGTGTACATGTGTGCATGCATATGTGTGTATGTGTGTATACATGTGTGTGTTTGCATGTGTATGAGTGTGTGTGTATGTGTATGTGTGTGAGTACATATGTGTGTGTACGTGTATGTGTGATCTGTATTATATACCCGAGGGTGCAGACCAGAGTTTGACACCTGGTGTTTTCCTCAATTCAGGGTCTCACTGAACCTGGAGCTCACTAATTATGCTATAAGTTGCAAGGTTCCTTATGTGCCTACCTCCCCAGCACCGAAGTCACTATGCCTAGATTTCTGTGTGAGAGCTGAGTGTGTACTCCGGCACTCATGTTGGCACAGCAACAAGCACTTAGGACTAAGTCATCTCTCCTGCCCAGCATCTTTGCTTACTTCAGAAAAGGTCAATGGTTGTCATCCTTTGAAAACGTTTGCTTCTTTTTAGTGGGAAGGAGTGCTCCTAGGCATTGATCTGGTTCTGGTCCACTGTCCAACTGACAAGGCTGAAAATGCTGAGTTAAAATTTGGACACACCAAAATGATGTGGGGCAAACTAATTCTCAAGCTGCTAAAGCTAAAGTAGGATTCCTGGTCAGGGATACAGGATTTCCGCCATCTTGTAGGCTCCGAGATGGATGAGGAATGGGAGAAGGAGTAGGGAGGCTAAACTAAGAGATGCACTGGCTATCAAATTACAAACAAAAATAGCTCCTCCATAACAAGCTTCATTAAGTTTTAGCAGCAAATATCTTGGGGTTTTACACTCAGGCCACAGGTCATAAATTCATAGTACACCCCCATA
Source organism: Mus musculus (assembly GCF_000001635.26). Lineage (NCBI taxonomy): Eukaryota > Metazoa > Chordata > Mammalia > Rodentia > Muridae > Mus > Mus musculus. The sequence goes on along the minus strand of NC_000074.6, from coordinate 127,582,729 downwards.
TGTTTCACAAACACCTGAATTCAATTTCTCTTTGGGCTGCAAAGCAAGAATGTGATGTTCCAATTAATTATACATGTGAAGTTAGCTTTGAAAAGGGGCAGATTTTGTGTGTGTGTGTGTGTGTGTGTGTGTGTGTGTGTGTGTGTGTGTGTGAAGCAGGAGGATATTTATAGTGTTCGGTATTTTGGAATAGCTCTTCCTCCCAAATTAGCACTCCTATGTTGGTGGGTTGATGTAAATTCAGTCAAATATAAACATGAAAAAAAAATATAACTGGTAAATACCTTGCCATGTTTTCATTTTCCATAGATAACCCAGATGTATAAGATACGGAGCCCTGGTCTTATTGGGTTAATGGATTTCAGGCAAAAACATCTCTGCCTGTGTACAAATCACCCTAAATAGATCTCTGCCTGTGTATAAATCAATCACTTTAAATTGTACAGTGGCATCTAAACAGAGACCAAGTAGCTCTATTTATATGTGTCTATGTACACATGTGAAATTAGCCACTTAGGGAATACCACGTCACCTCCAGTTTCTTTTTACAGTTTTCCTCATCATCTGTAATATGAAAAGAATTATGAGAAGCTTGTGTAAATCCCACGGGCGCTCCCTCTGCTCAGCTGATAAAATTCATCTCCAGATTGTGACACCCGTGATTTGTTGGCCATTTCACACCAATTCCAGTATAATAAATCATAACAAATTAAAACCATAGAGCTATACTCTCTGGGTTAAAAAGCTGGTCATCAAGACTGTTAATCCCAAGTCTTCTCTGATAAAGGCAGTTCTGGGTCCCGGGATGCTCTGCGGATCACAGGGAGGTCACCTCGCTGGTGGGAAGCTCACCCGTCCTCTGTGGCCCCTGGTAACAACCTCATCGTTTTATAAGCAGTTCTCTTGATCACCATCATCGGTCTTCCTTATTAGCCTGTCAGTGGTCTCACACAGGAGTGAGGGGAATTTAGCTTTACTTCTTGAGGGAAACACCTCCAGCTGCAGAACTCATATGGACTTGGGAACACACAGCTTCAGGACCCAACAGTAAGAAAACAGAAAAGCCCTTTGGAGCCCTCACTGGCTTTCCCTGATGGGAGTCAAACACAATTCAGGCTAGCTTCTGCCCAGAAGGACTACTACATGTGGGGTAGTAACACTTGCCTAAGTCACAAAAGTATTAGTACAATTTTTATCATCATCATCATTATTACTATTATTAAGGAGTACTATCATAATTACTACTATTAATTAATTACTATGTTACCCAGGCTGCCCTTGACCTGCTAAGCTTAAGCCATCGTCATGCCTCAGCCTCCCAGATAGCTGGGGGTATGTGCCCCATACCTGGATATTTTTTTTCAAGTTACCAGTGTAGTGGTAAGATGGTTCAGTGGGTAGAGGCACTTCGACACCTAGGTTCTATCTCTGGGACCCACACAGTGGAAACAGAGAACTTACAAGTCATCCCCTGATTTCCACGTGCACACAGTGGTGCAACATACATATATACTCACATGCGAAAAATAAGTAAATAAAATCATCAAAAGCAACAAACAAAATTTTAAAACCATATCAATGTAAAACTCGCTATCAAAGTTTTTATGGGAAAAAATGTGTATTTAAATAGAACTTTTTCAACAGATGGTGTTTGATGAGAGAACCATGTAGGGCTGAAAGCCCCCGAGACAGTAGAGAGAGGGAGTCTGAGTGACCTTGTGGCACCCCCCCACACACACACACACCTTACTGAAGGAAATGGGCAAAGGGCAGGCAACAGTCAGACACTGGGTCTGATCCCTAGTCAGCTTCCCAGCAAGTCATAAAAGCAGGTGATGGGGGGAAATGAGCTCCGGTGCACCTACAAGTCTAAAAGCAGTGTGGAAAGCACCTGTAAGGTGTTACACCTATAAGAAATCACAGGTGATATATTTTTCCCCTTCATACAACTCACAAAGTCATTATAACCTGGTTAATAACGCTCAAAGTATACTCTTCCCACAAGTTGTCTCTCTCCAACTTTCCTATAATGAGTAAGAGCATATGAGGCATTTCATTCGGGGAGAGAGGTGGTGCAAGTTTAAGATTGTATTATTCATTCAATAAAGCCATCAGGGATGCAAAGGTTAGCCAGCTGTGACCCCGAGTTAAGGTCTGAGTCTCAAGCTGAGATAGACATTCAAGAGTAAAATGTAGATAGAACTCAATGCCCACACTTAAAAAAAAAAAAAAAGTAGATAAAGAAGAGGAAGAAATCGGAGTTATGAACTTTGAAACAAAAAAAAAAGCAATGGAAATTAGATTACAAAAGCTGATAGATTTCAGTGACAAAATAAAATGATTATCATGTTCTTTTTCATATTAGAGGATTTTTTTAATCACACAAGCATAGAAACTAATTATCGAACCATTATTTTAATTCTTTAATCATGACATGATTACACAGAATCCAGGACTAACATTTTCTTTGTTTTTTGCGTTCTCCTGTCTTTAATGATAGCATAATTGCAAAATGCTATAGAAAAGAAAGATATCTGTTTAAAGATGAAATCTCAGTGCGATTCAGGGTTTAATTCTATATTGTATTTTAATTCAAAATAATAGCAAATTTATATATGGGTTCCTGAAATAACTCAAAATGGGAAACAATATAGTAACACACACACACTGCCTACACAGTTCGTAATAGACGTCACTTTGAGAACTAAAGTAAGAGTGAGGAAATACTTCTTTGCTTAGGAGAGAGAGGGAGAGAGGGGGAAGGGGAAGAGGAGACAGAAGGAAGGGCATCAAAAAAATGAAAGAAGGTTGGATATACTAGAACACAAAAGAAAACTTTTTGTATGTCTGTATTAACTACTTTCTGTTGTGATAAAATTCCGTGTGAAAAAGCAGCTCGAAGCTGGGCCATATTATGTTTGCTTACAGTTCCAGAGGAAGGATCCACAGGGCAGGGAAGCTATGGAAGCAAGAGGCTGGAGCAGGGAGCTGAGAGATCGCAGCAGCAGCCACAAACACAAGGTAGAGGAAAAACTAGAGAGGAGGCAAGGCTATCTACCTTCAAGGCCCGCCCCCAGTGACGCACTTCCTCCATCGAGACTCCTCCTTCTGAGGGTTCCGACTTCCCAAACAGCAGCACCAACCAGGAACCAAGTGCTCAGATACAGGAGCCTAAGCAGAGCCATAGTGGGGATTTCTTATTCATACCTCCAAGGTGGCGCCATTCCTCGATATTTCTAAGAGCTTTGCAATGTTTTCCTTGCTTTTCCTTTTACTTATTGTACGCCTTTTTATTAATTTCATAACTAATAGTTTATAGCTTCTATTTATGACCTGTTCGTGTTATAACTGAAGTCTCTTTTCAGCTGTAAACCCTGTGAGCTGAAGTAATGGCAGGTCTGATGAGATAAGCCCCACCAGTGTAATAGCGAGAGTAACCAGCCACTTACTGGTTAGATTTAGAGCTTGCTGTGCAAGATGGAACTCATGCCTGGTCCTATTGCATGGGCTGAAATAAATGGCTATGGGAATCAGTGTAGAAAAGGTTACAACGGCATTTCATACAGCTGCTGTGATTGCTCGGACACAACTTAGATAAGATCAGGTCATCCAAAATCCCAGAGTGGCGGGGGAAGAGGCTCATAAAGCGCCCCCCCCCCCCAGCTGACATGGTTTTGGCAGTTGACAGGGGCTAGGAAGGGAGAATCTATTTACTTAAGGGATTTAGTATCTCTAAAGCTACCTTTATTCTAGGAGATGGTCCTACATTCACACTCATACAAAGAGAGTTAAAAATAAATTAAAAAGAGCATATGGAGTTGGGAACAAGAAGTGGGAATAGAGGGAGAACCAGAGGGGAGTGAGAGGGGGTGGATTTGCATAAAATGCATAATATGCATCATGAGATTCTCCATAATAAAAAAAAAATCCTAAGGAAAAAAGTTCCAATTCAGTATAACAATAAAGAAGGACCCAGATACATGGGTACTTACCGTAAACTTAAATCTATAGAATAGGTGGCTACAAGCTAAAGATAATGGTGGTCTGTGACAGTAACCGTACCACATGAGCCACGACATAATCATTTCTGTATTCCTTTAAAAAGAAATATATGGCCGGGCGTGGTGGCGCACGCCTTTAATCCCAGCACTCGGGAGGCAGAGGCAGGCAGATTTCTGAGTTCGAGGCCAGCCTGGCCTACAAAGTGAGTTCCAGGACAGCCAGGGCTACACAGAGAAACCCTGTCTCAAAAAACTAAATAAATAAGTAAGTAAATAAATAAATAAATAAATAAAATTAAAATGTAATTTACTTAAAGGCCAGATTCTTTGAGACAGGGCCTGGCTATATACCCCTGGTTGGTTTTGAACTTGAGACGGTCGTCCGTCTTCTGAGTGCTGAGATTACACATATCACCCTGACAGCTTTAAAAGTAAACACACACACACACACACACAACACACAGTAAAGACACAACAGTAACTGTGTTACCTGCAGAGCACTGTGCTTAAAGTAACTGTCCTTTCTTTGACATCTCTTTAGCTGTGACACACAGTTATGCCCATTGGTCACCATGGTGATTACTACACTCACATCATCCAGTTTCAAGGCATGCTGCCTTTACTCTTTCTCCTACCAAAGACTGCAGCTCCTCCTTCAAACCTCTTCAAGTTGTTGGTGTAAGAAGTGAGTGGTGCTTTTCCACACAGCTTGCCCCGCCCACAAAGATAGAGCCCCAAGGACATAAGTTCTAGGCCCTGGCATATCCTGCAGTTTCTGAAAGTACTGGGCTTCTATGGCTGATCGCATGCGAATGGATACGAGCCAACTCAATTTGGTACAGGATCTTAAATAATGAGAGTCATAGAAAAAGCAACGGATAATCTGATTATCTGGAAGTCTGCCAAATGCTCTCTGAATGTGTCAATCCTTCTGCTTAGATAGTCTTCTAGAAACAATGTCTCTTGCATTCTGCAAAGAGATCACCAGTATTATTTCTCTAACTCTTGAGAAACACTTTGAGGTTCTTTGGGACCACCAGTTTTTATGTCTGGACGGTGTGGGCAGAAGAGACAGCCGAAAACTATGCTGGGTTTTACCAACAGCACACTCCCCAAGGTCTCTGCACCCTAACAGCAGTGATTTTATAGTCAGGGAACTCTGTAAAAGTTAGTTTGCAGACATTGGTCAATTCTGCTTTTGCTTCATTTCTGGTTAAATGCTACTTTTATTCGATTGCTGCTTAGTGCATATTTTCTGTTTGTGTGAGGCAAGACCTCATTTAACTCAGACAGGCCTTGAACTCACTAGTAGCCAAAGATGACCATGTACTTGTGATTCTCCTGCCTCTGCCCTGGAAGGGTTAGTGGTGAGATGTGTGCTTCCATGCCTGCTGCATGCCATGCCAGGGCTGGGGCCCCAGATTTTGGTGTGCCACCCAGCACCACCTACTGAGTGTATCCCCGGCACCAGATTCCAAAACTACAAAACTATAGCTGATTAAAATGGAACAATAATGAATCATTTTATCTTTTATAAGTTGTCTTACAGCGTAAAAGCCTTCACTTCTCTGTCTAAAATGTTCAAAGATTTTGTATCAGTGGCTATTAACTGTTAGCTTGACTTAGTCTAGAGTCATCTGATAAGGGGTCTCAATTAGAGATTGCTCAGAGACAACTGGCATGTGGTGTGTCTCTTAACTGTTAGCTGATGTAGGAGGGGCAGCATCATTCCCTGGCAGCTAGTCCTCGGCTTTATAAGAAATCAAGGTAAGCACAGAAATAGAAGAAAGCCAGCATGTAGCAGTTGTGATGGTCTGTATATGCTCGGCTCAGGGGGTGGCACTATTAGAGGGTGTGGCCCTGTTAGAGGAGGCGTGGCCTTGTTGGAATAGGTATGTCACTGTGGGTGTGGGCTTTGACCTAGCTTCCTAGAAGCCAGTATTTTGCTAGCAGCCTTCAGATGAAGATGTAGAACTCTCAGCCCTGCCTGCACCATGCCTGCCATGCTCCCGCCTTGATGATACTGAACTGAACCTCTGAACCTGTAAGACAGCCCCAATTAAATGTTGTCCTTATAAGACTTGCCTTGGTCATGGTGTCTGTTCACAGCAGTAAAACCCTAACTAAGACAGAAGTCATCCATAGTTTCTGCTACAAGTTCCTACCTGACTTCCCTCAGTGCTGGGCAGTGAATGGTAAGCCAAAATAAGTCCTTTCCTCCTCTAAGTTGCCTTTGGCCAGCACTTTGTCACAGCAACAGAAAGAAAACTAGAGAAACTCTGATATGTAGGTATGTTTCAAAGTTTCTTGGCATCATCACAGAGTTTAGAAAAAAATTATATATATTTTTTGTGTATACATGGAATCTTTGTTCTATTAATAAGAAAGGGCTCAGAAAACGGGTAGATGACTACCTAGCCAAGGGACTACCAGATGATGGGGCATAGGGCAAAGACACGTATTTCAAAGCCAGCCTGTACGGAAGGTCAGGGAGGCAGAGCAGTCGCAAGATCTACTTGACAAGGAGGAGAATAACGGAGGCAAGCATCTGTCAGAGTCAGTGAGAGCCTTCACCAGCAGAGAGTCACCTGCCTTTCCGTATTTCACACCATCTGCTGATGCCCAAGGACCAGTATGCAGCAGGCTACACCAGGGCCCACGAGGGTGAAATATGTGGTTAGCAGCACTGAAAGCCAGGGTGATTGTGAGTCACGTGACACAGTCAATGGCACACAGATACAGCAATAGCCCCAGGTAGAACACCAGCAAAATATGAAGCTAGGCATTAGTCAACAGAATGGTTCTGGATGTAGCCTGAGTAGCAAAAGGATGAGTTGGGAAAACACAAAATAGAACTATTCTTTTCCATCATAAGACAGCCAACAAGCAGAAGCCATATGGAGCTGTGAAGTAGCAGCCTCTGTAGACACCATCTTGTTTCCTCTTCTCTCATACTCCTGTCTCTAAGGCTGGCGAAGATATTACCTCATCTTCACATCCTAATGGTGCCTCCTTGGATTTTGGCTGGCATTTTGTTCTGATATTACTTTACAACAGACCTCCTCTGACATTTCATTTTGTTAGTGCAACAGGGTTTCTATATTATTTTGTATTGACATTAAAAACCATCTCCATGGTCTTGGCTCGTATTGTCTAGAGAATGCTGAGATAAGGTGCATGGCCCACGGAACAGACAGCTGAAGTGTAGTAGTGTGGAATGTTTAATAAACTCTGCGGCCCTTCTGGTAAGTATGAATGCACATGATATGTGCCCAATGGAAGGTTCACAAAATTGTTTCCATGGAGCCTCCAGGCTCGTGACAGGGTGGGTACAGTTATGATGTTAATTCTCTACAGTCACAATTAATAGAAACACAACAAGCCCTTTTACATGTCATGGATCTTAGAGAATTAATCCTCTGTCTTGCAGCTAGAATTAAGTTAATTTTAACCACTGACCCATCCCTCCAGTCCCTTGACAAATGAATCAAGTTATTTTAAAAATGAACATGGTTTCAGTTTTGTGTTGCAAAATTAAAAAAAAAAAGAAATTTATAAAGCAAACTATAGTAGTTTCTATTAATGTTGAACTTAAGAAGCCATTGGCTGTGGAATATTCTAAGTATCTCTTGACAAAAAAGAAAATGATAGCACTTTAACATTGGCTATAAGACGTATCTCAAAATCAGAGATGTCAATTTATTTTAAAAAATGTGAATCTTATGATTGAGAAAAATGGTGTCAAGCCTGGTATTTGATAGCATCAACATTACTAAAAAAGCATTAATAAATAATTGCTGATAGTTTAAGCGTTATAAAACAAACCATTTTATGAATATAATTTTAAGCCCAGTGTCCTAAGAGGATTAAAAAAAACAGTTCTCCCTCTTCTATCCCTTTAGTGTCTACTAATTTGTCTTTGAACACGTTATGATTTGCAACAAGATTAGAAATCATGATCTCAATGCTGTATATTCCTAAACTGGATTTCTTCACATTCACAGAGACATATTTTTACAATATAAGGTGCTTTTCCAATTCTGACAAAAAGCCAATGGTCCTCCAATATGAACATCACTATGTTTCTTCTAACATTGTATTTTAAAATGTATGTATGTATGTACATATGTATGTATGTAATCTAATCTATCTACCTACCTACCTACCTACCTAACCTATCTACCTAACCTATCTATCTACCATCTATGTATCACACTTTTCAGTGATGAAAGTTGATCCCAGAGCCTCATACCCACTAGGCATTAGTCTAACAGCGATATCTATTGGCTGGCTGTTTAGTGCCATTAAAACTGTTACCCATCTCATGCCTAGGTTTCCAAGATTCACTATGGCAGATAAAGACCTTCTGTTAGACACACTCATCATATGTTCTGTGTGCTGGCTCTTCTCCCACAGGAAATAACAGAGCGTGGGCTGGCTTCACTCTGGGCCTCAGGTTATGGGTCACAATGACTTCAATGTCCACCTACCAATGAACATTCAAATCTTGTATTTCCTAAGGACAATGAATATTATTCTGAGTTTCTCTTGTTGAGGCAAGGTCTTATATATACCAGGATGCCCTTGAATCTACTATCTAATATAAGATAGTAACCTTGAAGCCCTCATCCTCCTCCCTCCACATCCAGAGTACTGGGAAGTATAGACATATACCGCCTATATGCTGCTGGGCATTGAACCCATTACTTTAAGTGTGCTAGGCAAGCACTTTACCAAATGAGATAGAGAACCAGCCCTAAAGAGATTTTTAAAAAACTGACTGGATATCTTCAAATTAGTTAAATGATTTCCAAACAAGTCTTTTGAACTCTCTTTAGGTCTTAGTAGGAACTGTAAAATTGTATGGGTAAATTGGTAACATAACCCCCAACTACAATAGGCACACAGCAGGCTTTGGGTTTCTTTTGTTTGTTTGTTTGTTTTTTTAAGAGAAAAACTTATGGTTTTTATCAACTTTAGTCCATATTTCAAAGAACAAACTCTTTGGCATGATTTAAAGTGGAGACAAATTGTCCACATTAAAAAACAACAACAACAAAATCCTTTAAAACTCTTAACACTTAAGTTTATGGCGTCATTTCTTCACCTACATTGCATACCTGAGACCACACTCAAATTATGTACTAAATGACCTTCAACATCAAACATACTGTTTCCACCCTGCCAAGTCATAACTAAGGTTATAAGGGCTGTGAACTCAAATTTAGAAAATACAGCATTCTCAACTTTTCACCACAATGTGTTTCTAGAAACCACAGTTTAAAGTGAAGATTGGATTTTCCCATAGAGCAAGGTTAAAATGGGAGGCTGGGGGGATGGGAGGAGGTGGGAAGCTTGGGGGCTGGAGGGCTGGGAGGCTGGGGGGGCTGTTTCTCAACAAGGAATTGGTTCCATGGCACAGTAACAGTGGATTGTATAAGTAGTAACACAGTAGTATCAACTCTTCATGGTGACTTCAATAGCAAGAGATTTCACATACTGTAGAAGGGCTTTATATACTCTACTATGTAAATGAGAGAATTCATAGTTTTAGATTACATAGAAACTACACTCCAGTATATAAGTAAGAAATTCTTAGAAATTTGCCAGAAAATGGGCATGCTAATAATTCAAAATATAAAAGGTTTGCTTTTCTCACCTCTAACGAATCTTTCCACTACACCAAGTCCACATCTCTCAGAGAGATGCTTTCTCATTAAACCCTGATAAATTCCTCTCGGAGACCCAGTGTATTTTCATGTGATTTTTTTTTCCACAGGATCCTCCTTTTAATTTGGAAAAATTTCCCCAGTAGCTAGTAAGACTTTATAAAAATCATTCCATCTGCATAAGAACTGTTCCAAGATGCCAGAGGCAAGAGCTCACAGATTGTTCAATGAAGTGTGTGTGTGTGTGTGGGGGGGGGGGGGGTATGCTGATCAACTCACCATCATTAAAATGCCATTTAAAAAAGCCTGGCTTTTAAACAAGGAGGCAGGGAGTCACTGGGCCACACTAGTGCTGTGTGCTCTCCCATGTTCTCAGACCATGGCTGTGGACTGCGCAGAGCAGCCAGTTATACACGGAGAAAATGTAATGCGATGAGAATTATGTGGCATGGAAGGCAAGGCCAGGGACTCTAGCAAAATACTAGAACGGAGCTTATGCTTCAGAGTCACAAGTGCCTTACAATCAGAGACCATGACTTTGCTGTGATCACTGGGAAGCTGAGGCCCAGAGACAAGTGACAGTTCAGGCTTATATACTGTGAAGTCAGAGGCTGGGTCATAAAGATGTGTAGGTTCCCTCTTGACTCCTGCTGGTATTCTCTGCTGACCTGCTCCCTCGTGTACAGACACTGGGGAGAAATTTTCTAGTCTGTGCCAGACATGCATGAGGGGGGATCAGAAGAGCGCTCTCTCTCTCTCTCTCTCTCTCTCTCTCTGATAGAGATATATATCATATATGTGATATATATGTATATATCATATGTATGATATATAATATATATGATAAAATAAAAAACCCATGTCATATATATAATATTTATTTTGTATATGTGAATGGAAAATAAATCAAATAATACTTTCATTCTACATAGGCTCCTCATGCTGGAGGTATTCAGAATAACATTCCCTAAATGAGTCCCATAACTGTTTGAGCTAAGAGATAGATAAAATGCAGGCCTCACAAGTAATAAGAGCTTGAGTTCAGTCCCAGACTCCCTGTGGAAAACAAAGTATGGTGGCACATACTTTTCATCTCAGTGCAGAGGAGACAGAGACAGGAGGTTCTCTGGGGCTCACTAGCCAGCCTTTCTAGCCTACTTATTGAACTCCAGTACACCATAAGAGATTCTGTCTCGATAAACAAGATGTACAGCCCTGAGAAATGGTACCAAAAAATGTGATTTGGTTTTCAGATGCGGGTGTGTGTGTGTGGCCTGAATCCATTTGAATATCCACCTCCACACAAAAAGAATAAAATCCAGACTTTGGCCATTGCTAGGGTCTGAGTATGAAGTGTATTCCACAGGATCAGGATTTGAGTGTTTGGACCCCAGTGCTGTTTTAGGAGGTATAGAAACCTTTGGCATGTGGAATCTGGCTGGAGGAAGTGGGTCACTGCTGGTAGATCTGATCTTCGGGTTTTGCTTCCTGGCTTGCCAAGATGTAACAACCTGTGGCTTTATTCCTGGCAGCCCTTCCTTCTTGGACCTGATAAGTTGTGTGCCCTGTGGAGCCATGAGCCCAGATAAATTCTTCCTTCATTAAGTCACTTCTATCAAGTATCTTGTCAGCCATGGCCAAGCAACAATACAGATACGTTAATTCAGATTCTCTAAAGTTTATGTAATCTCATTGTCCAATAAGAGAGGTGAATTTAATATGTATTTGTCTAAAGACTTTTAAGCCTCTATTCCATTATCTAGTGCACAGCTAGATTTTTTTTTTTTTTTTTGGTAGCTGCTCCAGAGTCCAGAGTGTGCAGGTCCTATTTCAATTATAACCATCTCTAAATGATGCTCTCAAGAAGCAACTAATAGGGGAAGCCATTTTTCCTGCTCTGGCCTTTGTAGTAGGACTGGGTGGCGGGTACCCTTTCTCAGCACTAGTGGTACTGAAGTAATTATTTATTGTTCAGGTTCACTTCCTCGTGTGTAAATTTTGGTTTTAGTTGACACGAAAGAGAAACATCAATTTATTAGAAGATAAAATTTGTTCTCTGGTAATGGAGCAGCTGTATTCATAAATTTATTGTGGTTTAATGTGCTCGCACATAAAGCAATTAGAGTTTTCTGACAAACAGACTTGCCCTGAAAGGATGGTAGGGCTGTGGCGGAGATGGTCCAGAAGGAAAGCTTTGGGTTCTGTAGTTATTGAGAAACCTCTCAGTGCCATGTGACTTGCCTGGCCTTGCCTGAGCTGTGTCTGGAGTTGAGTGTACTTGGGCTCACAGCAAGGATGATGTAGATAGGATAGCCATAGATAAGCACTGACTGTCACAGACAGAGGTGCCTGCAGCTGCCCAAAACCAGGGTTACTCTTCCATGTGGGAAACAAAAGCCACCCAAGTTCTTTCCATCCAAGACAGTGCCCCTCTCCTGTAACAACAGCAAGAAAGGACTTTCATTTTTGTGCATCCTACCTCCTGCCTATGTGTGACATGATTTTTGTAGTAACCACCCCAGGACTTGGGCTATGAATTTTTTTTCTCTCTAGTTAATTCAGGAAGGCTGAGACTTAAAACTGCTCTAACATATTTCTGTCATTTGCAGCAACAGTTACCCAATTATTTATTATGCTATTAAATGCCAGGCACTTATATAAAACTTGTTTGCACTATGCAAATCTACATAGGTGAGAAACGGTTCCTGTGTTCTGTCGATAGTTAGCATACAACCAGATGCTGCAATTGCTGCAAAGGCAGGAAGGGTGGCCACTGCTTGAGGGAAGGGTGGACACTGGGTCAGTTTTATTTCCTCAGATTCCTGAGTCCAACACAAGGAGAGAGGGGGGCGAGGGGGGAGGGGGGAGAGGAATCGGAGGCACACAGATCAGTGAGTGTGAAGACAAGACTAGAATAAGGAGAAAGTGGTCTGGGGAGATGCTTTAGCTTATAAAATACTTGCCACATATCCATGAGGAACTGAGTTTGACCCCCCAGAGCCCATTTAAAATCTGGGTATGGTGGTTTGTTATCCCAGCACTGAGGAGGGGGCAGAGCCAGGAGGATCCTTGGAATTTCTAGTCTGGCCCATGTTGCAAATTCCGTGCTAGTTAAAGATCCTGCCTCAAATAACAAGGTAGATGGATGGTACTTGAAGGGTGACCCCCAAGCTAGGTCTCTGGTTTCCACTTGCAGGAACACATATGCACCTGTACATGAATGTACACACACACACACACACACACACTGATGGGAATAGCAGTAGAACCAGTGAGAACAGTTGTCAGGAAAGGCAACCAACAGTTAACAGGCAGAGACTGACCCGAGTGTCCAATGCTAGGACAGCATACTCAGAGATGCAGGTACCACATGCCTCCCCTTCATAACACTTAAAGCAATGAGAGCATCACAGCAGTGCAGCCCAGTTCCAGGTTCAGAGCAGGATGGAAGCTGCTCCTCCCTCTGGTAACTTCAGGTGATTCTTTTGGCTGACTAGCACCAGACTTGGGCAGGTATGTGACGAAGAGGCCATTAAGTACACATGCATGAATAAAGCAGCACAAATCCCTGGACTTGGAAAACAACAGACAACATCACATAGCCTCTGCGCTGGGACAGATGGTTCCCAGTCAGACCAGATGAGTCACTTCAAGTTTGAAGTTGGAACTGCAGCGTCTACACTGAGCAAGGAGAGTTAAGTGTTGCGGGTGCTCCCGTGAGCAAAACTCAGAGGTGATGGATGAGCTCAGACCAAGCTTTGTCTGGAGAGTTCCCACTCCAGCCACTAGCTCATTCTTGGCACAGAGGATGGCTGAACATGGCTAATGGTCCTAGAGACTTTGCAGGGAGCAGCAGCCTCCCAGGGTAGTAGTCTCACTCAACTAGACCCTGGCTACTTGCATGCCCTTCTCATTAGACCACACCACCATCCCGGAGTTTATTAAACCTCTGAATCTCTGCTTCAAATCAATAGAAAGAATGGCTTCTACATAATTAATCTTTTTACTATAAATACCTAAGCTAAAGCAAAGAGGTGATAACAGAAGAGTATCCCACTCCATTTATTTCTGCTGGCAGTCTTTCCGTGGAAACAGGGGAGAACAAAGCATCAGCCCTTGAGTGTGAACACAACATTGGAAAAGCCTGTGCTGAATCCCAAATCCAACTATGCTATGAAAAGGCTTATGTGAATGCATCATGGAAAGGCCTGCACTGGATCCTGAATGCTCCTGTTCTGTGAAAAGGTTTAAACTGAATTCCCAAATTGTATGTCACATTGTAGAATTGATTTCAGGCAGAGTCATGTGTAGTCTTGGGAAACTCACAGAACATGCCGAGAGCTTCACAGCTGGAAGAAGGTCACAGTCATGGGGCAGAGATCCTAGTTTGAATGAGGAGCTGAACCTGAGACCCTCTGGAAACAAGAAGTGAGCTTGCTGAAGGAAGGTGGCTGGCTGCAGACAGGTCTGTGATGCCCGGTAACACGCTTCTCCTGTTTGCTCCCACCTTCTTTTACTGGCTGTTTATTTTTCTTGCCGCTGTGGTTTAATATTTGATATAAGGAAGAAAGTGCATTTTAGATCACCCTTCAGAGGAATACAGCCTGTTGTGGAGGGATGAGAGCAGCCTGGTTTGCTCAGTCATGTCAACCCGGGCGATGGTGTGGTCCACATTCAAAGCAGGTCTTTTGTGCCACCTCTTTGAAAATGCCTTCAAAGATATGCTCATAAGTGTGTCTCTTGGGTGATTCTAAATCCAGTCAAGTTGGCAATCAAAATTAACCATGACATGAGTATTTATGCTTTGGATCTGCATTTTCCAACATAGAATAACAAGTTTGTGCATACTACTGTTCCTAAATCTGAAAAATTTATAGTATAAAACCATTTTTTAGCCTTCTACGAAAGCTCTGATACATGCTTAAAGTCTGAGGGCATCACCTGCTCCACACAGAGAGTTTCCCATTCCTACCTCTCATGTTCAGAGGAATAACTTCCTAGTCATCAAAGTACGAACATTTATTAGTAACATGCTATAAAAGCATAACATACAGTATGACAAAGCAAGTTAGCGCCATGGAAACACACTTCGAGACCAGAGGAAAACTTCCATTTGTTATGTTGGCTGTAATGCTAACTGAGTATTTTTCATGTTTTAACCACAACCCGCAATAAAGAGAATGTTTTATGTATTTATCAGCACAAATGTGCGTAAGTATAAAATTGAAACAGATTATGAAATAGTAGCACTCCCAATGCAATCTGATATTTTCTGCTCTATGCCTGATATTTTAAGGCTATAACATTTCTCCCTCCAACCCCTGCCCTCCGGTCCGGTCATGAAGCAGGAGGGCTGGGGTCAAACCAAGACCTTGAACATGTTGAGCGTGTCATGACCACCAAGCTACCTCCCAACTTCCAAATTCTCTTCTTAAAAAATGCTTTTCCCCTAGCTTACCAAGAGGACAACTATGCCCAGTACTGGAAATCTAGCCAACTACTCAGGGATAAGGAGGTCAAGGACCTTGGAGGAGAACTTACAACCACCACTTTTATTAAACTAGCATAAACTCTAATTGCTCTAAATATTTATCCTTATATCTACCTATGAGTATAGTCCTTACCACTCATCAGGCAAACTTCTCTTTAAAACAGACAAAGACCATTCCATTACAGAAAACCACAACCCATCAGAATGCAGAATTGGAAAGCACAGTCCCAGTGGATTTGCCTCCAAGCACTTTCATGCCCAAGGCTCAGGGAACATTGTAAAAGAGGAGACGGAAGACCGTAGGAGCCAGAGGATGGAGGAGTTTTCTGTAAGACTCTGCCTCCTAGTAATGTGAGAAGTGACACCTATAAAGTCTCAACAATATAACATGACTGAATAAATATGAGCTGAAAAAAGGTTAACACCAATAGGCACGCCAAAGTAGGTGGGGGGACCCACAAGGCCTCAAGCTGACAGAAAAATCTACAACCTACTAAGGAATGCTGAGAGTGGGAGAAATAGGCTTCTCCAGGGAAGGGCACACTATTGGTTACAAAATACCCATATGGCTAGCGCTGAAACATAGGTTTGAGTAACATTATATTGATTGACTGAGCATTATATTTAGAAACATATGTGTGTGTACATATAAATGCATATAATAGCAATTACAGAAAAAAAAGACGTCATGAACTTGAAAACGAGTGAGGAGGGTATATGGGAGAACTTGGAGAGAGGAAAGGGAAGGGAGAAAATAATGGTTATTATATTCTAATCTCAAAAGTAAAAGAGAATAAATTGTTGATGCCAACCTGAGAAAATTTTATAACCTACCTAACTCCTGGGGGAAACTATCAAGACTTTAAAACTGCAGTCACCTAGAAGATACCTATATCCTACTTATTTTCAGGAAAAAAAAAAGTGCTGGTATCATTTAAGTGCAAAATAGTCATTAAGACTAAGTTCGAACCAACTTCCATGGAAGTCAGAATCTTCTGAAATCAATCAATCTCTCTCTCTCTCTCTCTCTCTCTCTCTCTCTCTCTCTCCTTCATGGTTTATTGGGATGCCCTTAGTGTTTGGTTGCCTCTTCTACTTCTTGTTGCCCATGTGGTTTAAGACAGGGGGAAAGCCAAATAAGAAGCAGGGTGAACATCAGAACAGGAAGGCTGAGCTTGGCCTTCACCTTGAAAGGCAGAAACTCAAGACCATGCAGTCTGTAGCACACATCAACTAAGAAACTGGCTTCCAGCCTTGGCTAGTAATAAAGACCACGTGCCAAATACAGAGGGAGAGCACGGTCCCACAACTTGTGAACAGAACTTTGGAGCATGAATCACTATGTTCACTGCAATTGTTCCCCGAAGCTACCTTTCACCTGTGGCAATTTCAGGGAAGGACTGGGTCTTTCATTTAATTTTAAAGAACTGAAAGCTAAAGAGGCAAATATGGTTGCTGGCTTCCACATTGCTAAGCAACACTTATCAAGAACTTATCAAGCCTACATGAGAAGGAGAAGAGATGTTCTGGGGCAGATGGAACCATGAAGACCCTCATCTCAACTGTCATTTGATCCTAGGCTTTCATGGACAGGGACTGAAATTCTCAAATCCCGAAAATGAAACAAGAATTTATGGAATGAATTAATCACAGAATTTCAACTGAGAAAATGTTTTTGTAGCCAAGAAGCAATCTTTTCTAACTAGACCTTTGGGCAAAGGTTTTATACAAAAAGCTACACATTCTTTTAGGACTAGAAGAGATAGTGATTGGCATCAAGCAGGAGATGTGTACCTGGAGGCAGGTGTGCAGAAAACTCTCTCATTGTAGCTCAGAATAACTACAATTAAATCACAAAGGTAGGCAGAAGGCTGACTTGATTCGCTTTACACCTGCATAATTCGAAGGAACAGACAGAAGAATCACAAAAACTGTCGGTGATAGAAAAGCAAATTCCTCAATGTCTCAAACTCTGGCAACTAGTAAATGCCCAACCTAGAATACAACCTACAAAATCTTCACTCGGCTGTAAACCCACAATGGAAACAGCCCACACAGCTTTTCCACTCTTCCTGTGCACCCACAGCTCACAACCATAAAAGCTGAGTCCTGCATGACATCTTCCAAGACGGGAGTATAAGAAAGGAAGACCTAAGTGGCTTGTCCAAGATCAACAGCGAGTTTTAAGCAATACAGAATACTGCCTTTGTACGAGAAGTGGATTCTGCATGGGATAGTTATCTTAGCATTTCCAACCAGGAACTTGTTTTTAAAATTTGATATTTCATAGCACCAAGTGTCACAGAAAATCATATGACTACCAAGGAAGTATATAGAGACCTTATAAAAACAGACCTCAATATTTTAATGCTTTCAAGTTAACACAGCAATCAGCTCTTAATACATACAAGTGGCCAAAGACTCCAAAATGTGGTTGAACCATTGTTTGAATGCACTACTAAAGTGGGCATGGGTCATTAACGCTAACTTAAAAATAGAGAGCAGCTTGGTTCATAATAGCAGTAGGCTTTGATTATCTGGGTAATTCACCATAGTGAATGCTTCACTTAGTTACACAGAACTAAAGAGACTTTCACGAAACAAATGAGGGGGTCGATCATGGTGTCTTCTAAGCACAGAGCTTGGTAGCAACAGTAGGCAGCAACATACTGCAGCTTCAACATTGCTGTTGGGTACATGTTTTTTAAAAGAAAGTGTTAAAATAATAGGCAATTGCAGTGTTCTGAAATTAGATCTAACAAGGTGAGTAACTGCTGAGCAAGTCACACTCCTTCTTACAGACTTTTCTCAACTCTGCACAAGATGCAGAGATTGCCTGTAAGAGGTATAATCTTCTGTAATCTTTTCTCTTTTGGCATTCAAAGCAATTGCCCTCCAAGGGAGAAGCAAGCAAGAGAACAATGCCACCCACACCCAGACTACTTGAGAATTCGTGAACTTTGACCTTTCACAGACGCAGCTATTGACAGCTGGCCCAAAGTGTTTGACAGCCATCAACTTCTGGTGACGGGTATCTGTAAAGGAGCAGAGTGTGCCTGCCCCCCCCCCTTTTTC
The DNA here is from genome assembly GCF_000001635.26 of Mus musculus. Classification (NCBI taxonomy): domain Eukaryota; kingdom Metazoa; phylum Chordata; class Mammalia; order Rodentia; family Muridae; genus Mus; species Mus musculus. The sequence continues at coordinate 127,564,493 of NC_000074.6, read as the reverse complement.
ATCCAAACTCAAGTATGGGGACATCTAGGAGAGATGATTTCACAAGAGAGGTTTTTTTAGGCCGTTACAAGTAGGAGATGTGTGGCTGAAATTGAATGCTGAGAGGGTAAAGGATGGATTTCTTACATGTATCCACATGTGGAGTGAGAGCAAGGATGACTATTATGTCTAAGGAGAGTAAAAAGATGAAGGAAACATTGCCCCCAGAGTGGGGGGCACAAGGGTTCATGTGCATTCGTTCTTGTATGCACACTGCCAGTGCTAGGCATAAAGTGGTGACTTGGAAGCAGAGGCACCATTAACAATAGTAACATAGAACTGTGCTATTTGAAAGAAGAGTGCAATTTAATCAACTTCAGCTGAAGCACTCACTCCCCGGCTCCAAATCTGACCCATTTCAACAAGGTGCAGAGACTAAAAAGGGAAGAACTTTGGAAGTCGGCCCAATGGGCTAGAAGTACATTTCCTTGGATGGGGTTTTATGGAACCTGGCTAGGCCTTACAGGTTGACAGGACCAGACATGTGGACACTGCCACACTGGAACTTAAACTTCTCAGTTCGGAGCTAGTGACACTTCTCCTAATCAAAGGTGGGTTCTGAGAGAAGGCTCACGCACATAGATAAGAAGCAGTTGTGCATGCACCGGTACAGCAGCAGGTCTGCTTCTCCTGATACAGATAAGGGACATGCTATGCACCCTCTGGATTAACTTAAATGCTTTAGTATTTACCAGATGATTCGCCTCAGAAATAATGAGTTGTCAACCTGTTAGATGATAGGGATTTGGGTTTGTTAAACAGGAATTACGGGCCTTCATCATTCAGTATTGAGCTCCTGATAACCCAGTAAATCAGATCAAATAAAACTGGAGTCCCTCATTCTGAATGAAACTTCTTTACTTTCACAGCAGCAGATAGATACCAACATGGACAGTCTGTCCTGCAAATAGGAAAGTCCATCCCACCCAAGTCAGTACAATAAGAAAGTCTCTTCATCATTAATCCTATCGAAAAGAAACCTATCATACATGGGTAGTGATCGATCTTCTTAGTCACTATTCTATAGCTGTGAAGAGACACCAGGACCAAAGGCAGATCTTCTAAAAGAAAGCACTTCACTGGAGGCTTGCTTAGTCCATTATCCTCATGGCAGGGAGCATGGTAGCATGCAGGCAGATGCCAGAGCAGTAGCAGAAAGCTACATCCTGATCTGTAGGTGGATAGGTAGGTAGGTAGAGATTGAGAGAGAGAGAGAGAGAGACAGAGACAGACAGGCAGATATTTGGGCTTTTGAAACCTTAAACCTACCCCAGTAATATACTTCTTCCAACAAGGCCACACCTCCTAATCCTTCTCAAGTAAAGCCACTCTCCCTGAAGACTAACCATTCAAATATATGAACCCATGGGGAGGGGGCATCCTATTCAAATCACCACACCAATAAAATTACATTACTTCTGCAGCTCTGCTCCCATGCTCCTGCCTCAACAAACCCCACAGTTTTTATGTAGATCATAGCAGCTCCTTTTATATCTTGTAGAACAAAAGCCACTAAATTAATAAAACCACAAATAAAAAAAGTATGTGCATTGTAATCTAAGTGTTTACAAGACCAGCTGGGAATTGGAGGGATCAAGTCTTCTCTTAGAGGGCAAGTTTGGGCTGGGCAGTTGCCTGGACTCTGAGTCCTCTTCACAGACCAGGACTAGAAATATCCACTCATGTGGAATGGCTTTGTATACTAATGACAAGTAGCCCACCTGGGGACGCTCCTTTTTGAGGAACCATGTATGATGCATAGAACAAAAAAGATGAAGACGGGATGGGATGAAAAGTCAGCACAGGACAGGTATAAACATGTCCAGCAAGGATGCCATCTGGGCTGGGAATCAGGATGCCAAACAAGGAAGAATATGAGGAAAGTGGCATTATCTTTCACATTAGCAAGACACGGGGACAAAAACATTCATGGTGGAACAGGAACCACTAACGAATGCCATCTATATACATTTAGCCTTATAGGGTATTGTGTCTTCTGTAGCTATCATACCTGTCTGCCTCAGTGAAAAAGAAGCAAGAAGCTGCAGGCAAAGGGTGACATCCAGCTGTGACTTGCAGAGCCTCACACTAGAGGACCTCAGGCAGGTTTGCTCTCCTCAAATGTGAGGCACCAGGACTATGAGATCCTAAGTTCTTGGTATCCAGAGCAGCAGACTCCATGGCAATCCGCATCCAAGGAAGGGGTACAGCCAGGATGAAAGAACCAACCAAGGTTCACAGTCTGCTTGTAAACCTGAACAGTTACTATGTTCTTAGTTCATCCGGTGTAAACACAGACAAAATAATGCTTAATTAAAACACCACACCGATCTACTTGAGGTTGACAGCAAAGAGCAAATCACTGATATAAACTATGTCTGCCTAAAGGGAACGTCATAGATGCTGACACAAGTCTGGGAATCCAGAAGCAGCGCCAAATCAAATAATGGAGAAAAAGAAGGGACCATAAAACATTCTTTCTCTTCTGAATCAAGTCTGGAGGATGAGTGGGAAAGTTCCTGTTCATGTCCCGTGTGAATCCCCTCCCCCACGACCAAAAATTGAGTCTTTATTGGCCTTGGCTACTTGAGGGGGATGAATCGGGAGGAGTGAGTGGCACCCATCCCAGGCCGGCCTTGCTTCACAGGTTTGAAGGTGATGGAGAACTCGCCCAGGTAGTGGCCGATCATCTTAGGTTTGATCTCCACCTGGTTGAAGGTCTTGCTGTTGTACACGCCCACAACACTGCCCACCATCTCAGGCAGGATGATCATGTCCCTCAGGTTCGTCTTCACCACCTCTGGCTTTTCCATGGGTGGCGCCTCCTTCTTGGACTTTCTCAAGCGCTTGAGCATTGAGTGCTGCTTCAGCCGCAGGCCACGGTTCAGGCACTGCCTCTGTTGGGCGCTGTACAACTGTATCAGCTGCTCATAGGACATGTGAAGCAGTTGGTCGAGGTCTACGCCACGATAAATGAACTTGCAGAAGGTTTGCTTCTTCTTCTGTTCCACTTCGGCCATCTTGGCAGTTACTCCCCGTGTGGATTTTTTATATACATAAGAAACCAGCATTATCAAACACACTGAACTGGTCACCGTAGCGGTGGCCAGCCACAGTCAGCCTTCAAACAGACCCCAGTCCTTCTTGCAGTCTACAGGGATTAACTGAGAATGGGTAGCTTCAAAACACTGAATGCCTCAAAAGTACATTTGCCAGAAATCTATGATCTAAACAGCCCAGAAAGGGAGCCTGTAAAACCTCAAGCAAAGAGCAGCCCTTCAGTTATTCTCAGCCGAACGTAAGAACCCAAGACGTTAGAATCAGCCACAAGCACAAGTTACAGTCAATCACTCTGTAGGCATTATCCCTGCCGGCTACAGAAGAAAGTAGCCTGCAGCCTTACTGTGAAATTAAAAATCCAGACGAGAATCGTATGCAAACTTGTTCTGTTCGCAACTGTTTTCTCCAAGTGCGGCTGGCTTTTCCTTTCTCCCCTAATTGTGGAAATTTTAAAAGCTAAGCCCACTCACGGATCACGAGTTTCCCAAAGGCAGAGCACTGGCACAGCACTGTGGGTGTCTTGCACCGCTGCAGTAGTCTATGTTCGGACTACGTTCCCTCAAGCGGCAGCCAGAGTCAACCTCTTCTTAAGTTGCTTTGTGTCAAGTACATTAAATGAATACATTTCTCCTATAAAAACCACATCTCTGGCTGTAGAGGTGGCTCAGTGGTTAAACAGGCTTGATGTTCTTCCAGAAGACACGACTCCCAGCATCTGTGTCAGGTGGCTTACACCTACTCCTAACTTACTAAGTCTATAACAACGGGGGATGTGACACTTTCATGAGTACCTGAACTAACGTGACATGTACACAGAGACACAGAGATAAAAATGAAATCCTCAGAGCAAGACAAAACAGAACACTGTCTCAACCCCGGCACACACCAGCGAAACACATAGAAATGAAGCGTCTTGCTCTCCAGGCCTCCCACAGCTTCCATTATCTCTGCAACAGCTGATGCTACCATGCTTTATCTTTACAAGTGGGCCCTTCTTAATTTCTTCCTCTAATCCCCCACTCAAATTCAGTGAGCTGCACTCAGCGATATGAAGTAGGAATAAGGGATTTCGCTTTATGGCGGATAGCATATGAAGCTATCAGAAAGTTGTCCGTTGGAGAAATTCACTGGAAAACAAAATGAAATTCAGCACTAGTGCTTGTTGAGTGCCAGAGCTTGGGCTGTTAGTGTGGATGCATGTTGTTTTGTTTTTTTTCCCTGACTCTCCAGACAAAACTCCCACTTTCCACCAATGGGTGGGAACTCCAGAAATCTCACTAGCCTTAGAAAGAACACAGGGACTGTAAGCCAGGCTGAAACAGCCCTGTGCTCCTTTAGGAATAAGTCCTGTCAGAAACTTCTAGAAGGCACCTCAAAATGTTCAAAATCCCATAGGACTTCCTTAACTATTTCTTTTTCTGGAAAACAAACTGAGAGTCACCTTTAAATTTTTTGTGTGTGTGTGTGTGTGTGTGTGTGTGTGTGTGTGAGATGTATGTTTTACTTTGATTTAAAAAAAAAGATTTATATATGTGAGTTTACTGTAACTGTCTTTGGACACACCAGAAAAGGGTATCAGATCCCATTACAAATCAAGAGCCAACTTACAGCCTGGGATGTAGCTTCATGGCTGTGTGCTTGTCTAGCATGCTTAAAGCTTGGGTTTAACCTTCAGCATCACATAGATTAGATCTGGTGGTTTAAGCAATTCCCGTGCTTAAACATTCAAGGATATTCTTATTTGATGCTAGTCTGGGATACATGAGATCATATCTCAGGAAAAAGAAGTCGACCTTAAAGTTCTTTGAAAGCTATGCTCCTTCACGTCCATTATTGATAAAAGACAGGTGACTAATGATTTCTATATCAGCATTCTCTCTTTCCTCTTGAAACCATGCTCTATAAATACAAAACTACTGTGCTAATGAAGGAAGTGATTATTGAAAACAAACATTGTGGCTGACCTGCCCCATGGACCTCCAACGGCTCACATCCTGGCTCCTTTTAACTCTACTGCTTAGGGGCCTGGGTCTGTATGCTACCTGGATCTCATCAACAGTGTTCTGGCTATTCACAATGAGCAGTCAGCCATGCTGACCACAAAGGCGATTCATCTAGAATGAACCACCTCAAAGTCTGACTTTACAAAACTATCTTTATGCCCAAAGTCAACACCTCAGATCATTGTGAACATCAAGTGTCATGGGTTGGGTCTGCTAAATGAGCTCATGTGTGCACGGTAAATGACAGAGCTGGACATGTGCTACACCAGGCACAACTGGGCCTAGGAACACTCTTCCTCACAAGTTAATATGAGGGACAGTGGCTTCCAGTTTGTAAAGCACTGGAGGTGCAAACACGAGGACCTGAGTTTGAGCCCCAAAAGCCATGCAAACAAAGCAGGGTGTGAGGCTGGGAAGAAGGCACAGCAGTTAAACACGTATACTGCTCTTCCAGAGACCTGAGTCCAGTTCCCAGAACCCACATCAGGTGACTGACAACTGACTGTAACTCCCGCTGCAGGAATTGTGTGTCGTTTATGGGTACCTACACTCACATCCACAAAGATAAAAAGGTATATACATGATTTGTTTATTTTTGAAAGATGGGCTTGGGGCACACATTTATAAGCCTGGTGTCTGGGAAGCCGAGACAGTGCTTGGAGCTTCATGGACAGCCAATCTAGACATTTGGTTAGTTCCTGGCCAATGAGAGACCCTGCCACATAAAACATCAATGCCTAGTCACCAAACACATGCAGGATATTAGCATTTTGACTAAGCTCTGCCCTACAGTTCCCTGGCAATAGTCAGGTGTGCCTGACTCACTATAAAAGAGGCATGCTCTCTTGCCTTCTGGCTCTTGCTCTGTCCTCTTGTCCCTTCCCCCTCTTTCTCCATTCCCCCTCTCTTCACATGCTCATGGCCAGTCTCTACTTCATCCATCTCTCTCTCTCTCTCTCTCTCTCTCTCTCTCTCTCTCTCTCTCTCTCTCTCCCTGCCTTTCTCTATCTCTACTACCCTCTCAACTCCCCTCCCCATGCCCTGAATAAACTCTATTCTATACTATACTGTCGTGTGACTGGTCCCTCATGGGGGAAGTGATGCTTCAGCATGGGCCCACAGAGGTACTCCTTCCCCCCACACCTAACTACACATCCACCAAACATATTCCCTCTCTCCTTATCTTTTTATAAAACAACAGAGGTAAACACATGTGCATCCACATGCACATACACAATAGAAATATAAAACATTTAAAAAAATTCAGGACAAGAAATGACTCCTTCACTCAGCAGGAAAAGTGGCAAAAACAATAATATTCAATAACCTAAATGGGGGGGGGGGGCTCAGAAACATGGAAGATGGCAGATAGCAGATAGCAGCTCCCTTCAGAACAATTCTTGTATACACCCTAAGCTTGCTTTGCCTCCTTCATGTAGAACACCCCATTTACATTTGAACATGTTTCCACTCTGGTCATGGAAGGAAGTTTTATAAGACATTCATTTCTATTTTAATTATTTTTGTAGCTACTTAATTATGTCCTCTAGTGTAATGATGGACTCCTGGTACTGACCCTGCATCACCAATCATGTACTCCTGTTACCAGAAAGGACTGCCCTTTGACCCTGACAATTCCTGGGGGTGCAGAGGATTACCAGGAAGCACAGATGGCTCTAAACAAAGGTCAGGTCATCACAATGGCTTGAATGGCTTTTCTTCTCTCTCTCTCTCTTTCCTTAATGAAATGGTTGTGTGTTTGATGGAGTTATAACATATGAGCTATCTTTGTTTGCAATTTTGGGGGTCAATAGGTGAAGAGAGAGTTATAAGATACATAGTTAAATATTTTATGAAAAGATTTCTCCTCTAACATAAATGTTAATAATTTAAAATATGATAAACTCAACGCTAGGCTTCAAAGTTATTCAGTGACAGTTCTGTATTTGATGTGAAGCTTAAAGTTGTTTCCATGCTCCGTACTTTGACTTAAAATGGTGTTTCATCCCCTGAAAATTATATTAACATAAAACATGCCACAGTAAACACTAATTTTGAAGTGACTGTCTGATTTATCTTTTTCCTTTAATGCACCGAGCACGTGCTCATGAGAATGCCAAAACATGTTGCCAGAGCTTGGCTTTGATGTTAAATATATTCAAGTCCACACATCGCTGTGTGGTTCCAGTTAGCCGCACTCTTCCTGAGATGCTGTGGGGAGCCTCCAGGACAGACACGCTGCTGGTAAATCATCGTGAGGGGGATGTGTTTCACTCTGATCTGCTCTGACAGGCTCTCCCTACACAGGGCCCGACGGCCTGAGGTAGTTACTGAAGATCGTTTCTATAATCAGCAGCTGTGTCCTGATACTTTGCCGATTTGTGCTCACAAGACACGTGCCTGGTAACAAACTTTAGAAAGAGTTTGCTTTCATCCGTACACTACCCCACTTCTTATGTTCTTTTATCCAAGAATTTCTGAATAGTTTGAGGGGATTAGTTAATGCACTATGCAAGCCTAAGTATCTTTACTGCCAACATATCTACTTCCTGTGTTGACTGCACCATAGTGGAATACCCAAAGCAAGCAGGATCAGCTCTGTCTTCTGGACTTGTAGACACTCTACTTGTTCTGAGACGGGATCTCACTCTGTAGCTTAGACTGACCCAGAACTCACTTTGTTGTCTGGGCTAATCTGGAATATGTGGTGATCTACCTGCCCCAGGTTCCCAAATACTGGGACTGCAGGTGTGAGACACTACATCCAGCAAACACTTCTTAAGTGTAAGTCACAGAAGTTTCCTCTGTCCTGGGCTGGGCTCTTCGAGTTAAATTTTTGTGTGGCTTCCTTTCTTCCACCAATTTTCTTCAGTGCACACACAGAGCTTCCCTTGGAATGGGAATGATTGATTAAATAGGTTTACTGACAACATTTCTCAATCAATTCAGACTGGAATGAGGCATGTGAACAAGAAGCAAAGCCTCTAGGAAATTCCACTCTAGGTGCTATGTACTGCAGGGAACACAAAGAAGAGCCGGGTGAGCCAGAAACGTTTAGCTGCAGAGAACCACCACAGGCATGACAGGAAAACGTGCTTTAGTTTCCTGGGGTGGTGACAAGTGGAACTGGAGAATGGGGGTTACTGGGGAGGAAAAAAAACGAAGGAGAGGGGTAGGGAGGAGGAGGAAGGCAGGCTTTGGAAAGGAAGCTGAGATTTTGGTGATAAAACTTGAGGTGAAAGTTCAACAACAAGCTCCTGGCCCACAGGGTAACGGGAGAAGCTACCTTGGAGATGGCCAGCTTAGGCCCCTCTGCACTGGGGACCTAGTGGAGAAAATGAGCTAGGGAATTCAGATAAAGAGAAGGGATACATTTGACAGTGAGATGCAGTAAACCACAGTGGGTTAGGTTACAGAAGGGAGCCGTGGAACTGTTATCTGTGAGAACAGATGCATTAAAAATGAGAGGTTATTAGCAACTTAAAGAATGGACTGAGGGGTGGAACAAGCCAATCCCAAGAAACCATGCAACTCTAGGCTGTGTTAACTGCCAGGGGTCTCTGCACACTGTTGCTTAAACTCTTTCTCCAATCTCAAAAGCCATGGTGCTCTAAGCCAGTCTTTCACACAGTCTCCACTGGCCTATATAGCATGTCTGGGGAGGCACCTGGCAAAGAGGAGCCCAGACGGTGGCTGAGAATCATGCACATAAAGATTAGAGGTTAATTTATAAAATCCTCAGTCTCATCCACAATACATTTGGTTTCTTGAGGATACAGTTTGCTTTTCAAAGCTTGTCATGAGTTTCATTCATTCAACAACTTTACTTGGTGGAGAATGTAGCTCAGTTGGGGGAGTGCAGGCCTATATAAAGGTCAGTCCTCAGTACTGTATGTACCTGAGGGCAGGGGTGTTATATACCTATAATCCCAGCATCGGAGAGATGGAGGCTGGAGAATCAGATGTTCCAGATCGTCTTTGTTACACAGAGAGTTTAAAGTCAGTCTGGGCTATATTGAGACCATATCACAAAACAAATGCAACCAACTTTACCAATGAGCTGGTTCAGCTGATTTAAGTCACAGGTATTTATTCACTCAGGAATTTAATTGAAGACCTAACCAGACCTTGGCAGTAGGGTCAAAGTTCTGTAAAATGAACAGGTGTAGTTCTTGGGGAAATGGTCATGAAGAGATGACTGCCTGCACACCGACGGTGGACAGGAGGCACATGGACAGATTAAGGGGGACGATACATACGTGCAGCACGTACGCATAGGATGGCTTGTTCTCCACACCACACCTAGCAGACCCTGGAAGGCTAAAGGGAACAGATAAGGGAGAAAAGCTGTTTTCTCGGGCAAGCATAGCAGGCACTGCAAATCATGACCTAGAGGATCAAGGGAAAGCCAATGAAGGGGTGCTGTACCCACCTTCTCATGCTCACATGCGTTTGCAAAATATTTAAGTCGTACCTAGAGCTTTGGGAGTTTGTCCTTGCTGCTCCCTGGAATGGCTTTTTGGACACAGAATTCAAATGCACTTTCATTTGCCAGAGGCTCCTGAGAGCTTTGTCTAGCCTAAGAATCTTAAAGAAACCAACTGTAGAGAAAAGTCTTGAATAGAAATCAGGACTTGACCACTGTTTTCTCCCACACTAAACACTATTGGTGATATATACTCTCATATTTATGATACAACTTAAAAAAAAGTATTTCACTGAATATGATTGGACAAACAAGAACCCAAATCTTACCAAAAATCAAAAAAAAAAAAACTTAATTTTGGGTTAGGGAGATGGCTGGGTGGGAGAGGTTCTCACTGGAGATGCCTAAGGACCAAAGTTAAGATCCGTAGAACTGGATGTAAAGGATGATGGTGTGTAACTGTAATCCCAGCGTTGGGGAGGTGGTGACAAGTAGATCCTGTGATTAGCCATGACAACCAAATCAGTTCAAACTTCAGATTCAGTAAGAGACTGTCTCAAAAATTAAGGTGGAAAGCCACTAAGGGAGATGCTCAAGTTTGATCTCTTATCTTTCCTTCACTTTTCATTTGTTTTGAGACAGGACCTTACTATGTAGCCCTGGATAGCCTGAAAGTCACTATGTAGCACAGGTTGGGTTTGAACTTAAGGGAGATCTGCCTGCCACTGTGTCCCCAGCGCTGGGATGAAAGGTGTGCTGTTTTGATTTTCAACACAAGACATTTTCTGATCATCGTCGATCTCTCTCACCAAAGCTGTGTTAGAGAAAGAAGCAGGGCACACAGAGCCTGCACAGGAATTGTGACCCAACAGACAAGGAATTGTGACCCAACTGTGCTCCTCAAGGTCTTCCCAGCATCTCTGCCCTTATAGAAGGATTTATTAAAAGAATGAGATTTTTTTGGACAGGCAATTACTGTTGGGAACACAACCTTCTCAAGGGTTAAGTGTAAATGAATCAGAAACATGTGGCTTAAATTTCCCCCAAAATTGAATTCATATGGGCTTTGCTACAAAGTGGAAAACTGTGTTTTCCCAAACATGGCTTGAGTTTTTGAAAAAAATCCAAGTGCTGGGAAAATGGCTTAGGTATACAGTTAACCTTTAACTATGACCACAATCACTCATGTATAATAAAGTGGCAAAAACGTCATCCAGTGAAATCCTGTGCCATGAGCAGAGGAAACTGCCTGTATAAAGATCAGACACCCACCTTCACCATTCTGCAGAGTCCAACAGAACTGTGCGAGAAGATAACACTTACTACTCCCCCAACATGATCGAGACAGCCTACTCCTACCACGGAGCGTACTTGTGTATTATTTAGGACTTCTATCCTGCAGGGCTAGATTGGGGCTGACTTGATCATGCATGAACCATACTATGAGTAGCAAAGATTCAGGTGACCCTGTGCTGGATGCCACAATTTGCTACTCAGGGTCATTTTGTTCTATGCTACACACTCTGTGCTTTCTAAAATTCAGATTTGTTTGTTGGACTCCCTGGAAAAAAAAAAAAACCCAAAAAACTAAATGGCGTGACTGAGAATCAAAATTTCCTGCTAAAAAGGTATAGATAATTGCTGTGGAATTTACATAACAATATGCAGTAATTGGAAGTAATGAGTAATGTATTCATTATTACATAGGGAACAACCAGAAAACAAATAAAGAACAGTAAATATCCAGCGCTGCTGGCTCTGCCACCTCTTTATGTTTCACTCCAACTGGGAATCCTTTCAGGAAATCGTACAAATCACTTCAGACATCGGGTTATTGCCTGTTTTGAATTCAATTTCTTCTTTGTTTACCACATGACTAATTAGTCAGGAACTGGCTAATCCTATTGCATGCATTAAATCTGCACACGCACGCCCAGCTTTTTACGAGCAGATCTCAATTTCTGTGAAGAACAGACCGAGCGCTCTTGTTCCGGAATACTCCGGAGTCATTCAGCACTCGATGAGTTACAATGCACACCTTCTGGAACCCTATGGGGTATATCCCAGCTTTTAACTATATAGAGGCCACGGAAAGAGAAAAAGCCAGTTCACGGTGCCCTGCATTTCAGTGGAGGCAGCAGATTCGAATATGATGTGGGAAGAAAATATCCAGTGTTCTAAAGAAATACTCTAAATTTATTAGCGATGTTCCCATTTTGATACCTGTAACTTAATGGGACCTTGGTACTAGGATGACCACTATTATTATCCTCCTGAATAAGCGGGTACAGAATCAACTTCCTTCTGTGTTCACCACATGTGCTTCTAGGGCTGTGAAATACGGAGATGATTACTAAGCCTCCAACTCACAAATCATCATCCGCATTTCTCTGACACGTCTGATTGTTTCTCCAGGACGCGGCAGGCCCGGCTCTGGGCTTACCACTATGCATAGTCTTCCGCTGAAAGGGTCCCGTGTCATTGCCCTTTATGTACCTCAGCAAGCTGAGCATAAAGAGCCTCCTCACAGGGCCAAAACAGAAGGTTCATAGGAATTGTGTCTGGGTTGACAGTTTTAAACAGTTCACGTGAATCCCACCTGTCACCTAGGGGCTGTCTCTGGACTCTGCTGCACCCCTCAGGCAAGAATGAGAACCACTTCCTCCAATCAGCAGGCTCAGAGCCAGTGAGGACAGCAATGCCTCAGGGGCTGGGTGGGGCTTCACCCTATCTGTCGCCTCCATGACCAACAGTGCTCTGACAGAACTGTGCCCAGCTGGAGACGACCCCCACGTGGACCCCCTGTTTTGTAGGGCTGCATAGAACAATCTTCACTTGCCTAATTCAGTGGGTAAGAATCAGCAATTATATGCATTAGTTCCAGGCTGGGCTGTTTAAATGGGCTGCAATTTTCCCGTTTTCCTTTTACCAAAGAAATTTACAGTCTAGATGGGAAGAAGTTCTGTATAAGGGCAGTTAATAGTTTGCAGATCCAAGTATATTAATGCAAGATATGTTGTAAAGTGGCATTAAAAGCAAGAGAGGAATGTTTGAGTCACATGCTGAAGGTCACACCCCCCCCCCCCCAAATGTATAAAGGAAAAGGAGGGTAACAACTTTCGGATCCAGAGTGTGGGCTCACAAAGCCCTGGTGTTTAGGCTATAGTGAGCCAACCTGTCTGGCTGGTATCAAGGAAACTTGAGGTAAACGTTTGGGTTATAGGAACTTGAGGCAACCAGCAAATCGAGTTTGATCGAGTACTGCCCAGTAAACAGATGTGTAAACATGCTGCTCAGGAGTTCGAGTTCCACAGAGCTGTCTGCCTCCCAAAGGTTGATACCGAACAAATCTGACAAAGCAGACAAGGTGGAACCCTCCTGTGATCCCAGCTCTAGGTGGGAAAGGTACAAAGGTCAAGGTTATTTTTTTGGCGACACACTGCCTTGGAGGCCAATTTGGGATTCGTCAGATCTGAAAATAAATCTACACTGGTCAAATAAAATTCTATCGTCAGTTTTGTATATTAAATTTCACTTGATTTTTACCCAAAAGGATGAAGAGTTAAATATGGTTAAGTTTCTATATATGATGCCTAGGAACTGCTTTTTCAGTTGCACAGGAAATCATTTTAAAGTATTTTTTATATTAAAAACTCAGTTCATAACCAACAGCTCATTGCATTTTTAAAACAATACAAATGTTTTATTTGACACTAGGAGTCCCCTGTCTGTGTCATGGGAGATTATCACTGCCATCACTGTAATTAACTAGATCAATCTGGCTGCATCTACTTATATGATGAGACCTAATTAAATTGGAGCACACAGCATAATGGGATTTAACTGCGCATGGTAAGGAAGAGCCGCTTAGCTCCTCCCACTCCCAATTGAGCCTACACGTACACGTACACACACACATACACACACACACATAACATACACACACACACAATCCAAATAACAACAACAACCTTTATGAGCTTTCTAGAAAGCTGGGCAGAGCAGCAGAGGCTTCAGAGAGCTCCAAAGACAGACATTCATTTCTGTTTTGCATCCCATTCATAAAATGGCTTCGATAACTTGGGAAAGCCCAACTTATACTTTCTGCTAGTATGTGCATGTGTGCACCTATGCTCATGGGTATACTGGGGGAAAAAAAGCCTGCCAGCTTCAAAAGGAATTAAAAATAAACTTAAATAAGCTTTCACACACCAATGCAGGGGCCCAGAGACTTGATTGCAAATGTGCACATTTAAATTGTCTACATGAACGCTTGATTCAAAAGGTGTATTAAGCAATTTTATTACCACAATCACATAAAACATATTTTCACCTGGGGAAAAATAATCCTTGGGCAAGCAAAAGGATATTGTTTTACACATTCAGGGATCCATTTAGAACAAATGAGTGTTCTAATTTCTAAGAAGCCTGATAAAAAGGACAATTTGCCCTTCTATCAGAAGGCACTACTATATAGTGGAGAATCCGTGAGCTATAGAAGAAGAAGCATAAAATAATTTTATGGCATGATGGAGAATTTTAAAGTAAGATTATATCTACAATTTCGCTATTAAATGCCCGCATGTCAATTTATTCCTAGCCTGGGACTCGCAGGCCTCGGCGTGCCACATGCTGGGCTCCTTCTTCCTCCTAGCACATTAAGACAGTTTCACATGGTGCCTTTGGCTACCCAGGATCCTTTGCACACTGGAACAAATGGAGATGGTACACAAATATATCAAGTTACAGGAGTTGAGATGTTTACGGGAAGTGTTCCTCTAAAAACATCATTTCAAAATTTTTTGAGCTAATAGTCATTATTCTCTGTCGATAGAATCTTAAAATGCAGTGTCATTTTAAAGGAAGCCACTCATATGCCACTGAAATCGCGAAGCCCTGAGGAGTGCGCATGCGCTACGGTCGCCACCACCTCGCTTCCTTCATTGATAAAAGCCCACAACATAAATAGTTGAATCGATCCAATTTTGATTCTAATTAAAAACAAACAAACAAAAACTGTTCTGTAACCAAATAGCAGGCATGGACTTCTAAGTTAAGAGGATGCAAAAATAGGGGCCTGTGCATCATAACAGACAGTGTTGTTGAGAGAAGCTGGGACTTTGATAACTAAGATGGGTGGGGTCCAGGGAATCTTGGGAGTTAGATCAGTTCAGGGCCTTGTTAGGAGGAAGGAAACTACGTGTTTATTGAGAAACAGCCGCAATTAGTTATTGGTGGACATGGATAATTTGTTTATTGTTCCCAGTTTGGGGAAAGGTTTCCTTACGTATTTCTAACCAAAATAGTGGCCCCAGTGGTGCTGCAGTGTCTCTGGGGCTCCTGCAGACTATTCTAGCTGCCACCGCCTCCCAAGCCCAGTGCCAGTTGCTCCCGCAGAGCTGCAACTTGGGAAGTGGCCTCCACTTCTAGAGAAGGGACTCCGGGAGTGGCAGTAGTGGCTACTGCAATCAGACCAGAAAATGACTTCAGTTACAGGAAGAGAAGAAAAGAGGCTGTGGGAGGGAAGTGCCACAGAGGAGAAGGGTCAGCCAATCATAAACCCTCAAAACAAAGCAACTGAATCCACAGGGCTTTCCCTGGCAATGGGGCTGGGGTATCCACAGGAAGCTGGGGACACAATGACGGTTGTTTTGCATGTCGAAATCCTTCCTTAGGAAGAGTGTGCGTTTTTTTTTGTTTGTTTGTTTGTTTCGAGACAGGGTTTCTCTGTATAGCCCTGGCTGTCCTGGAGCTCACTTTGTAGACCAGGCTGGCCTCGAACTCAGAAATCCGCCTGCCTCTGCCTCCCGAGTGCTGGGATTAAAGGCATGTGCCAGGAAGAGTGTGCATATCTGCGTGTGTGCATGTGTACCCGTGTGCACATGTGCATGTATGTAATGTGTTTTGGGTTGGACCAGATGAATGCCACATACTCTTACTGATGGCCTGCATGCCAGTTTTTGGTTTTTTTTTTTTTTGGTTTTGTTATGAATATTAAATTTAAGGGCATGGGTTACAACTCAGAAGGTAATGTAACACTTGCTTGGCTTGGGTGAGGCCCTGGCTTCTATCTGTAAAATCTTACATATGTATCCAAACTGGCTAGTGGATGTAGTCATAACAAAGGTAGGGAAGGAGTACCGTGTGTAGTATTTTAAATACGCAGCAGCTAGTTCAGACTGTGCTGCAGACTGGTAGCCACTGAAGATAGCAGGGAGTAACAGCAGGGCGGTCCTGCCGAGGTTCCTGGATCATTAGTCTTTGTGTCGGAGAACACTTAGTCTGTCTTTCAGAGCTGGCATTTTCATTCATAACCCAATGGAATGAGATGAGAGACTGTAGACGCACCCCCGAGCCACTCTGACACTTCATCAGCGAGACTAAGAAAGACGCTCTGCCTTAGTCACATTATTTTAAAAAGGCAACAGTTGCCCTCCATCCCTCCCTGCCTAATTTTCCCACCTAGTCACTTCCTTTCACACCTGACCTCTCTTTGATATCCATGTATTGTCCCTAGACCTCCACCCACTGGGCAATTAGAGCAAGAGATCCACTTTCCTATGTAAGATCAAGGCATACCCTTGAAAGGGCAGGAAGCCTGGGCTCAGGAAACATCACAGGGGCTTTGAAGAGTGATGTCTATTTGAGGTATCCACACCCACCATTGCCATTGCAACCCCAGAATGTGGGGGTCCTTGCTTTCTTGGGCTCTGCATAGAATCGGCCATGAACGCTTTCATGCCAGGGCTCAGACCCTCAACCACCCCGATTCCTGTGAGCTATTTAACCCAGTCCTGAGGCCCACTTGGAAGATGGAAGAACCTAAAGTAAGCAAATCAGCCACAGAGATTCTCACCAGTCAGCTACAAGATGCTCAGTTATGTCTTTGACAGAAGAAGGTGGGACAGTACAAAGGCTACACAGCTCTGAACGTTCTACATTTATTGAGACAAGCGGATAAAATGCTGGAGGAAAATAAAATTAGTAAAATCCTCACTGCAGAGTTAGAACCCCCTGTACTCATTAAAAAGCCAGGAGTGGGGCCAGGAACCTGTAGTCTCAGTCACAGGGAGGGAAAGACAGGATGACCCCTGGGGTACAGTGACCAGCTAGCCTGGCCTTCTGGATAATCTCCAAGTTCAGTGACTGTCACAAAAAACAAGGTCAACTTTTTCTAAAGATGATATGAGGTTGAACTCGGTCATCTACATGCGTGTGAACTCATGTATACATGTACATACAGGTAATACTAAAAAAACAGTAATAAAATAAAAATATTCCTGATTTATACCAGTATCTTTTGAGTGTTTTTTTGTTTGTTTTTTAATTCAGGTCTTAACTTGAAGTCCTTGAAGCTCAAGTGCTCAGACCAATATCAGCAAGAAACCACCCATAAGCAGGGCAGGGTAGAAGCTCTGACACTATCAATGCACTGGGAATTTTGGTCCAATTAGAAAAGTGTTATTGTATGTTGTATTCAAAACTGCTTATCAGTACAATGTTCATTTTGCAAGTTCAACATCCCAGTTCGCTATGGTTTGGGAAGGGCCTTCCCAGAACAAAGAGAAGGTAACAGGACATAATAGGCATCTCTGTGTGCATATGTATGTGCATGTATGTGTATACATGTGTGTGTACATGTGTGGCTCTGCCTTGACCCTATGGCACAGAATACCCAGTCATTGTATGTTACCAACGTATGCCACACTCAGGTCTCAACCTTTGGATGAGAATCTGCTAAGCCAACACTATTTCCTGGCATGCTTCAGTGCCCCAACACTCTGTATAAGAATCCCGCTAACCTTGGGTAGAACTGCATCTTTGGCCTGTAGTTAGTCAGTACAATGACTGGGTTGGTACACGCTTGCTCATATCCTCCCAGGAACAGATAGACACGTGGCTAGACCACTGGCCCTCCAAGAGTAGTTACCAGTAACTCCCTCGGTTCATAAGAAGCTCCAGAGTCCTTGTATGTCCAGGAGCCAAGGGAACTATGAGGGTGCAGATTGCTAGCACCCTTCATCTTGAAATGGGTCGAGCTGCCCAGGATGCTCATTCACTTAGTTTTTTTAAACTAGGTCTACATCTTGGAGAGACAACTGATTTACCATGCCTGGTTACCCATACCTACACATCGGTATTTCAGGCCTTAGGATCCTGCCTCCCCAAAGAGTTGTGTTCTGGTTGTCAAGCTCAACTTGGACAAATGAGATCAAGACCTACTTACATTCAGGAAGCTTTGCATCTCACTTTTCTATATTTTGGAAGAGATGGGACAAAGAACTCAACTTTCTCTCATGTGACTTGGTGAGACTTGAAGGCCCAACCAAATCTCACTTTGAGTACCACACTCTGCTCACTTTGAGGTCTCCAGCTGCTTCGAGTGCTTGGGGGTTCTATGGTCTTCCCAGTTCTGCTTAGACAGATGCTATGCTTCATACTTGGAAATAGTGGCTGGACTATGGACACCAGCATCTCGTTGGAACCTAGACCCCTGGCCTATTCTGTACATGACCTGGCTAAGCTTGTAGTGGGCTGTGTTCACAGGTCATTTTGGCCTTGATATGTTCATACACTTTAAGCCTGGGGAAACAGCTGGGAAGTCACATAAATATCAGCCTGGGCTCTGACAGGCACATAGCGTCCTGATGTCTGACCTTGGAGAACATCAGGTTTCTGTGTTAAAGAGCAAGCTGCCTTCCATAGCACACTGCTGCTCTGCCCCTAGTTGTCTCACTGCCTGTGTAGATCTTCTCAAATTAGTCTTCATCTAGGTTAAAATACAAAAAAAAAAAAAAAAAAAAAAAAAAAGCCAGATGGCTCAGATGGTAAAGTGCTTGCCTGGAAAACATGAAGCCCTGATAAACATAAAAGGGCAGAGGTTGTGACCCTCAACTCTAAATCCCATGACAGCAAGATGGGAGAGAGAGGGGGAAAAAAAGATCCTTGGAACTTAGAGTCAGTTAGCCTGGCTTACATGGCAAAGTTCTACACCAATGGAACACTCTGTCTCAAACAGAATGTGGATAGAACCTGAGGACTAACTGGCATCTCAGATTGTCCTCTGACTTCCAAGGACATACACCTGCGCTCACACTTATTCATGCCCACGCCCACATACCCCTCAGGCAGCTCCCAAAATAATAGTCCTCCACATAATAAAACCAACTCAAATAAAACAAAAACCACAGAAGAAAAAGATGGGGAGGGAAAGAAGTCATTTAGTAACATATTTTTTACTTAGTAGATGTTTATTGAATCATACATGTTAGTGTTTCAGATAGTTTACTTCTTACATTCATGCTTGAAGAACAGAAAGGGGGCAGGGTGGGCTGCAGTTAAAATTTTCACCCAGGGCTGCAGTCTCAACTAGAAGAGTTGGAGCCCCAGAGTCAGCAACCAGGAGGGATCATAAAAAATGAGAGAAAATATTCTTTGGATCAGATTATACATATATGTGCATATCCATGTTACACATGTGTAGATCCATGTTACACATGTGTAGATCCATGTTACACACATGTATAGATCCATGTTACACATGATGTAGCTTAGAAAGTGCAGAGCAGTCAAGCATATACAACGGTAATTGCAGAGGCTCCATCTGGGCCTGTGACCTTCCAGGGACACCCAGGTCCAAGCACCCACCAGACTGCCCCCACTTCCTCCCAACTGAGGCCTCTCTCCTAGGTTCTTAGGGACTGAGTCTTGTCTTCCCAGCCCAACTCTTTAGTATGCTCCATTGTCACTGTGGGACCAGTTCCAAGCTATATCTAGCTTGGATATATAGACATTCTAGAAATACTTTCTAGTTCATTCTCTCCCACCCACTGTCTGCCTGACAGTGTACTGACAACACTGATTTGGAGACCTAACTCTGCACCGGCTATAAACCCTAAAGTAGAGAGAATTGCAGTATGATATTCTTCAATGTTGTAGGACTAAGCCTTCAGTGGCTGAGGAGAAGGTGTGTGGGAAATACAAAAGAAACATACTATCTTTTCTATCAAAGTATTCAATAAGACAAAACTTTGTGTGTGTGTATGTTCTCGCGTGCATGTGATCTTAAATTATGAAAGAGTCACTCAGGAGAAATTAAAATTCCTCCAGAATCAGTACTTCTTGAAATCAAAATATGTGCTCGGGATTACACAAGGTGCTTATCAACTCTGTCACTTTAAACGAGCCAGTCATACAAGAATGTTCGATGCTGACCACCCAGAGTTAAGACTTAAAAACCCAGAGAGACTCCAGAAAACGTTTTGCCCTGCTGAAATACTTTAGATGGTGTGTTCATTCTCCCCAGACCCCAGACCCATTTCCAACAGCCCCAGCAATCAGCCAGACAGATCACTGAACTCCTTAGTAGCCAACATTCAGCTTCACTGAAAGGGCAGCAAGAAGAATAGTGTGGGAAGCCATGTACCATATTGTGCCGGCACAGAGGAGAGGTTGTGTGTGTGTGTGTGTGTGTGTGTGTGTGTGTGTGTGTGTGTGGTGTGCTGGGGGTGGGGGGATGGGGTGGGGGAGTGGCTTCCATGGGGACAGTTCAGGAGGAGATCATCGATGCAAGTTCCCATCTGCTAGTCTCATGTCTTAGGCCAAAGCCCACACATTCCTGTGCCCCAGCACAAGAACAACTAAACCAGATGCTTGTCGTGCCACTAACAAAGGCAGGCTTACTTCTAGCAGGGATTATTTTTCTCTGCATCTCTTTTTTTCAGAAGGAGAAAAACAAGTCCAAACCAGAGCAATCATCAAGATATTGCCTAAGAGGGCAAATAACAGTCCCCAGACTGGAAAGCCTAGGGCATACAGAAGATGCAAGGCATCTTCCAAACGTGTGGCATTTGGGGAGAACCACACAGCTTGTAACCTGCTTCTTCTCTCAATCTCCTTTCCCTGAGTCGGGTTGGTCTGCCCATTCAGGATGAACCTATGAACCTTTTCTGCCTGCAATAGCTAGCTGTTCCCCACAGAGCTGAAATTAGAACTATGTTCCTTCTTCCAGCACAGGGTTAATTATATTCTCCAAAGGAAGCCCACGATGCTTTCTTTGGCAGGGATGTAGCTAAATCGCTTTAGACCAACTCAGTCAATCCAAGGTGCACAATGTGTTTGGTCTCTACCATGGGAATGAAATACTTCCTGTCGCCCTTGCCAGAATGGAAAAAAGTTGCCCGGATAAACACGGTAGAGAAAGGAATTGGAGCTGCATGCAATTCAAGTGCTTTAGAGTGCTTGATAATTGATTTCAGTAGCTCAACTGAAACGCTCAGAATAATCATGTGTGAGCATTATCTTCTGAAGTAAGGGCTGAGAGCATATTGATTAATAATTATTTGCACTATAACAGACTCAACTAAGGCAATATCATCAATTACTTTAAAAATTGGCATGGATCAATCACAATGGGATCAGCTGGATCTTTTGCTTGGTATGTCCAACAAAGAGACAGACTCCGGATGGAGTCCCAGGTGTGTTCCATTGCCCTAGAAAGAAGGTTCTGCAATGACTTCAGAACATTGACCTTGACCCCTGAACAGAGTAATGAGTCTTCCATGCTTCTGTGGGGTGGCTCACTACGGTAAACAAATGTCCTGCAGCACACAACAGCATGTGCTGTCTAAGAAGTGCATTACAAATGAGGGACTACAAGGAGGGCCAGGAAGGTCTTCAGGCCCAGAGCCAGAGGCACATGCATATTCACATTCCAAGTGTATCTGTGTGATTGTATGTCCTGAACTCAAATCACAGGATAGAAGTAAGCACACCCATGAAACACTGCTGCTCAGTTTATTTTGCAATTGAATGTGATTTTGAATAAAATCACCACCTCCCCAAAGTGCTTAGGAATTTGGGATTTAATTATACCCATGTATCTAGTGGCAACAGTAAAACATAACATGAATATTTTTGAGACAAGTTTTCATACAACAAAGGCTGATGATGAACCTGAAACAACTTCCTCCTCCTCTTCCTCTTCTTCTTCCTCCTCCTCCCCTTATGAGAAAGATTCGTACTATGTATCTCTGGCTGTCCTGGAACTTGCTATGTAGATCAAATTTCCCTCAGACTCACAGAGATCACCTGCCACTGCCTTTGGAGGTCTAGTATTAAAGGTTTGTGTCACCATGCCCAGCTATAACCCTAAACTTCTGATCTTTCTAACTCCCACCTCCCAAGTGGTCAGATAACAGATATAGGCCATCATGCCTGGTTCATCCATTGCTGGGAATGGATACCAGGGTTTATTTATATTTTCAGCAGCACTATCCAGTTCACACTTTCTGATGTCCCAGATCCAGTTCACACTTTCCGACTCCCCCAAACCAGTTCAAGTTTTCTGTCTCCCCCCTGATCTGGTTCACACTTTCTGATGCTCCAGAAGACACTCTGCTCTCCTGTCACTTTACTCACTATGCCTGACACCACCCCTCATTCTGCACCTCATTCCTGGGCCAACCTCTGCAAGCTAGCCTAAAAGGCCTTTACAGAACTGTGGTGACTTGAATGCTTGGCCCAAGGGGAGTGGCACTATTAGGAGGTGTGGCATTACTGGAGGAGGTGTGGCCTTGTTGGAGGAAGTGTGTCAATGGGTGGGCGGGCTTTGAGGTCTCTATGCTCAGGCTCCACCCAGTGTGGAATCAGACCCTCCTCCTGGCTGACTGCAGAAGCCAGTTTCCTTCTGTCTGCCTTCAGATCAAGATGTTGAACTCCTCAGCTCCTTCATGGAGAATAACTGCTTGCATGCTTTCCCGCCATGCTGATAACAAAATGAACCTCTGAAACTGTAAACCAGCCCCAATTAAATGTTGTCCTTATAAGAGTTGCCTTGATCATGGTATCTGTACAGCAATGAAACCCTAACTAAGACAATGATGCTCCATCAGCCCTAAGATGCTCAAACTGGGACTTGTGCATGCCTGGGGTTTCTGGGGATGCCTCGTGAGGTCCAAAACATTTTTATAATGCTATGATAACCTGCTCCACAGACTAAAGGTCCCTCGAGGAGGCCAATGACACAGTGGACACCTGTCGTATATCAGTGCAGTGTGTGGTATAGTCAGCAGTGGCGACTGTTACATTTCCTCTTGCAAGCAAGTTTCTCTCAGATAGCCCCAGATCAAACAGCACTAATTTCTGTGCATCTTGACCCCAAGTAAACATTTCTTTAATTCTGTCCTAGAAACAAAAGCATGTTTCTGTCACACAGAATGCAATGCTGGCCTCCAGGGAAAGCACACCATCATTGAGCTGCAAGGTCAATAAGTCACTTTCCCCTGGTTATCGTTTTTTTTATAGCAAAAACAACAACTGATTTAAAACAAATAAAGCCCAGCTTTTAGACATACTAGAACTATTTAAAAATGGTTATATCAGTATCGGTGACAACATTTGGATGTCTGAGAGAAAATTAGAAAACTTGTATCTACCATTGTGAGATGACAGGTTGAAGACTCCTGCTTTGTTTTCTCACAGAAGAGAACACATTGCCTGGACAACTTACGTAACGCAGTGACTGATTCATAAATCGGCCACAGAGCACCTAAGCTCAGTGTGGTCTCATTGACTGCACTGCTGTGGTTGGGACCAAGGCTTCTTCAACAGTGGTTTCCAATCCTATATGGGGATCCAGTTGGATGTGGGGTCACCCATGTTGTATCACATTGCTTTAATTCAGCCTCCGTCTGGAAGACACACGTGCATGCTGTACATTGTCCCTGCTGCCCCATCATGAGCACCGGCAAACACTGCCTGAAGCCACTTGCTGCAGCATTTTTGCTGTCTATGCAAAGCTTTTTGCTCTTGTGGAAACACAGTCATTTCACTGTGTGAAACACAGGCACTTACTACTGCCCTCGTACCACTCTTCAGCGCAAAGGCAAGGGACTAGCGTACGCCTGTCTCAGTTCTATTTTCTTAGAAAGTCTGATTTTAAGTGCAGCTGCATGCATTCCTGCCACAAATGAATTTCATAAACAATTAAGTTCTGGCTTGGGATTTCTGAAGTAAATATATTTCTGCCATTCTGTACTATGTACTGATGTGGAATGGCATTCCTGGCATTGATAATTATAAATATTGACTCTGAAAGATGTTAAAGGGGTTCCACATGTTGCATTTGCAGATAATCAGTTAAGATTTAATTCTTTATTTAAAACCAACAAGCACATCCCTGTCCTTAGTGCACAAATTGTTTTCATCTTTAGTAAGTGGTAAAGTTAAATGTATACCAAAGAGACATTAAAAAAAAAAAAAAAAACCTCTTCATGACTACTACCCACATATTTGATTCGTGTATTATCATATATAAGTCTATACTCAGAAGGAAGAGGTCATATGTATAAAACATTCCCAGCCTTGGCTCAGGTAAGTAGCTCCTAAGGTTCTATACACTAAAGGTTTGGTTTCTGTGTGGAACTTTCATGAATGATAGAGCCTGTGGTAGTTTGAATATGCTTTGGCCCAGGCAGTGGCACTATATGGAGATGTGGTCTTGTAGGAGGAAGTGTGTCACTATGGGTGTGGGCTTTCAGATCCTAATCCTAGCTGCCTGGAAGCCAGTCTTCTAGCAGCCTTCAGATGAAGAAGATGTAGAATTCTCAGTTCCTCCAGCCCCAAGTCTGCCCGGATGTTGCCATGTTTCCGCCCTGATGATAATGGACTGAACTTCTGAACCTCTAAGCCAGCCCCAATTAAATGTTGTCCTTAAAAGAGTTGCCTTGGTCATGGTGTCTACAGCAATAAAATCCAAACTAAGACAGAGCCTTTAGATGTGACCTAGTTGGGAGCAATGTGGTAACCAGGGTTGTGTTCCCCAAGAAAGATCCCATGTGTCTCCTCCTCGTCTTCTGACCCTGGCTAGTGAGGTAGATAGTTGTTTTGTTTGTTTGTTTCTGCCATGAATTCCATGGTGACTGTGGTAACTGTTACTTCACCATAGTCCAAAGTCCCAGGGTCAGCACAACGCAGAATGGAACCTAGACAACAATGAAGCAACAGAGGCTCTTCTTTATGTAAGTGAACTGTGTTTTGTGATAGTAAAGAAGGCTGACCAGCAGGCATGTGCAATGTTCAACCCTAAGGTTACAGAACTCGCATTACACTAGAATGTCAGAATCTATCATGGTTTAGGCTTTAGTGCAACAAATGAAAAACCCACCACCAGAGGTTAAACTGAACACTGCAATCAGCAGGGCTGATCCCAGGAACTGACATAACAACCTGCTACCCCTAAGCCAGACATCTCATACTATAAAACATGACCATAGTGTTCTCTGGGGAACGTCTTATTGATACAGAACCATAGCCCATTGGCAGAATCATATGCATTTAGCATTGTTGATTCTAGGAAAAGTTAATTTTTAATTTCTCTGCGATATTACAAATATGGCAATTGTCAAATAATTGGTTCTTTATCCAAATAATAAACCAAAGGTTCCTTTGGGGTCCCAGTAAGTTCTAAGAGTGTAACGTGGGGAAAGAGGCATGGAGAAATGGGTCACTGGGTTAAAGGGCTTAGCATAAGTATGACAACCTAAGTTGTCTCCAGAATCCATGCAGAGCCAAGACAGGAGTTTATGTCTGTGACAGGGTGAAGACAAGAAAATCCCTAGGAGCTCTCAGGACTTCCTGGTGTATACAGTGGCACACAAGAGAACCTGCCTCAAACAAGGTAGTTGGTGAAGACTGATCGCTGAGGTTGTTCTCTGATCTCCACACACACACTGTGGCACACAGGGACCTGTACACTTAGGCAGAACATGCTTTCAAAAGCACAGAAAGGGGGCTTGAGTACTCCCCTGCATTAGTCACTATCCAGGCACTGGCTCACCCACCAGCTTCTACCACAAAACCTACCAGCTAAGTAACAACAACAAATTGGCTGTGGCACTATGAACTCATAGTCGCCATAGTTACCTACACAAGCCCTGTATGTAATGAAACTATGATGGTACATGCCAACAGGGAGAGGCAAGAGGATCTCTGACTTTTAGGCCAGCCAAGAGCCAGGAGTGAGATCCCACTTTAAGAAGAGAACTGAGCGAGCAGCTGGGGGGGGTGGGGAGGGGGATCATTCTCTTTTGAGGATGTGGCCATTGGCAAGTTGGTCCCATATCCATGCACATGTGGTAAATGCTAACTGAATTTAGTGGCTGATCTCTCCCCCAAATGACATAAACTTGGGGAGGAATGTGTGCTGGAGAGACTATGAAAAGAGTTGGGGAGGGGGGTAAGGAACAGATATGGTCATATTTCATATGAGAAATTTTCAAAAAATAAACTTTTTTTGAACTTAAGAAATATGTACTACAACATCAGTCCCTTCCCATTATTAAAACAAAACAGGACTTGTGTGTGTGTGTCCCCGTCCAGACCATGCTTGCAGGGTCAAAAGACAAGTGCAGGAGTCGGTTCTCTCCCTCCACCATGTGGGTTCCAGGGATTGAACTCATGTCTTTGGGGTTGGTGGCAAGCATCTTTAGTTATTTTGAAAACTAGCATAGCCTACCTTCCTTTTATTATTATTATTATTATTATTATTATTAGATATTTTAGTCTACCTTCTTATGTCCATCTACCCTTTAGGTTGCTGTGTCTAGGAGAGAAACATCACAGATTTAACGAAGTAGTTGAAATCTTCTCAGCACAGAAAATATGTTTAATAAGGTTCCAGTTGCCTCTCTGCTGTGTGTTTTAATTTCATTCCTTTGCTACAACAAACACCATGACCAAAAACATTTTATGTAATAAAAGGCTTTGGTCAGCTTATAGGTCTGTCACTGAGGGAAGTCAGGGCAGGAACTTGCTCATGGAGGAACGATGCTTGGGGGGCTCATTCTAAGATCTATGTGTAGCTTGCTGTATTGCACAACTCAGAGCCACCTGTTCAGGGAATGGTGTTGCCCACAGTGGGCTGGACCCTCTTGCATCAATTAACAATCAAGGCAATTCTCCACAGGTGAGCTATCGGCCAGTTTGATCTTGGTAATCTATCAGTTGAGACTTGTTTCTTGGGTAGACTACAGGCTTCGTCAAATTGACATTTAAAGCCAACTAAGACATTACACAAAAAGTTCTTTCATGTTTTTTGTATTTGTGTACGTAAGCCAGTATGTGCATGCAGGAATATTTGCACATCACACACGTGAATATGCCTGTGGAGGTCAGAGGTCATTTCTAAGGTGCTGTTTGCTGGCATTTCTTCTAGGCTCTGCCCCACAACTACCTGGCAACAGCCAGGTGTACCCGACTCACTATAAAAGGGGCTGCTTGCCCCCTCCTCATTCTCTTCTTCTATTCTCTTGCTTTTATTCTTTCTCTCATACCCTCTTGCCTCTCTGTCCCTTCTCTCTCCATTCCCCTCCCCTTCTCACTCTCCACGTGTTCATGGCCAACCTCTACTCCTTTACACTAACCCCCCCCACTCTCTCTCTCTCTTACCCCCTCAACTCCCCTCCCCATGCCCTAAATAAATTCTATTCCTATCCTATACTGTTGTGTGGCTGGTAGCTTAGGGGGAAGGGATGCTTCAGCATGGGCCCCCACAGAGGCACCCCCTTCCCCCATACCATACCATACCTCCACCAAACATATTCCTGGCGGCGGTGGCGGCTTCTCCTTCTTCTTCCTTCTTCCTTCTTCCTTCTTCCTTCTTCCTCCTCCTCTTCCTCCTCTTCCTCCTCCTCCTCCTCCTCCTTCTTCTTCTTCTTCTACACAGCACTGTTCACTTTGAATTTTGAGACAGGGCTTCTCATCGGGATATGGAACCCCCCATTATGCTATGCCCAGTGTCCACTGAGTCAAAAAAAATCTACTTGTTTCTACCTCCCCAGAGCTGGGATTGCATGTGCACACACTGTCATGCCTGGCTTTTGAACATGGGTTCTGGGGACTGAAGTCAGGTCCTTACACTCTCAAGGCAAGTACTCCACTGGTTGTGCCATCTCCCCAGCCACTTCAGTCTCTGAAGTAAAAGCTTCAGGAAGAGGTCAGATTCCTCTCTTCTGTCCCTGACTGACCTGTTAGATGAGGACATGCTTGCTCCTCAGTGAGGTAAACTCAAGCTGGACAATGAGAGCACAGACAGGCAGTCTTTCTAATTCAGCTGAGGTCACCCATCTTTCCAGTCTGCTTTGGGGATGTGGGTGTTCCAATAAAAGAGCTTGTTGTAGACGCTGGGTTTTGTTATCGTTGCTCTTGATTTTTCTTGTTGTTGAAGATAGAGCCTCGGGTGGTCTAACTCTTAATCCTTCTGCTTTACTCTCCTGAGTGCCTGGATTATAGCCGTGCATGATGTCATCCCTCCTGAATGGTTTTTTTAAAATTTTTTTTTAAACATTCTGCTTATTTATGCTTTAAGTTTTGGACATGTATATATTGTGTGCTAAGTATCTCCCTATACTCCCCTCTTGTGCTCCCTTATCTAGTCCTCTTTCTCCTCCAGACTGCATGAAATTATGCATGATATATATATATATATATATATATATATATATATATATATATATACACACATACATATATGTAATTATACATATATATGTATATATATATACACATACATATATGTAATTATACATATATATGTATATATATACACATACATATATGTAATTATACATATATATGTATATATATGTATATATGTAATTTTATGTTTCAATATCAAATCCAAGAACCACAAATAAGAGAAAATGTATGCTATTTGTCTGTCTTGAGATTGACTGAAGTCTAGGGTTAAACCCAGCTTTGACATCTAAGTTAGTTGAATTCAGTACCTAGTGTGGAGTTCTGAGTGGCGGGGCAAGCCTTCCCTAGATCACACAAAACATCTTTTTGAGTTAAACAAGTAATTCTTCCCACTGAAGCATCTAATTTGAATTTAAACATTTCTTTACATGCTACCTTAATTAGATGCAAGTTCCTCTCAGCATCTTAATTTTATGCATTTTACACTTCTAAGCAGCACTAGTGAGGACTGCTTATTTGCATTCATTTACATACAATTTGCAAGAAATGTTGAAAAACCTAGAAAGAAGGAGATTGTAAATTTATGGATTTTTTTTCTTCAAATAAAAATGTCAGTTCTATGAGGAAACAAACAGTAGTTTTTCTCCCCCTCCTTGCCCACTTTGGTATTTTCAAGGCGATTTTTAATACATATATACATAAAGAGATCTATTTAAGGAATGCCAGGATAGGAAGATTCCCCTGCCAGTTAACAGCCAGGAAAAGGCTCCAAACTTCCAACTGCTGTAAGAAGGAACGAACTCAAGCAGATGATACCTCCCAAAATACATTATCTGAAAAGTGCATCTCCCTCCACAATGAGGGCGCATTTGATCAGTTCTGCTCTGAGGATGCATTCCCTGCCAGACTCATTTCTTTAGTGATGGGCAGTTCATTCCTGAGACTTTCAGTTGTGTTAATTAGATTTTCTCCATGTCCACCTATCCTCTTGAGCTTGGATTTATATTCACAGAACTCCTCACCATCCTTTCAGGAGCTTCTTGGAGCGGTGCTGCAGTCTGGTTTCTCACTGCAGATGCAGGCAGTCGATACTTCCCAGGTTTTCAATGCCTCACATTTGAACTGACATCGCTATTATTATTCTTGGGCTCAGAGACTGCCCTGGAGATAGCTCTGTGTGTGTGTGTGTGTGTGTGTGTGTGTGTGTGTGTACCAGGGAGGGACCGGGATGGCAGAATATACGTAAAATATAAGTGCCTTCAACATTAAAATTTTATCTTTCTCATTCCACCAAACATGATGCAAGGCTTCCCCTGCCCCCACCAAGCTTCATAAATAACCTCCCTGATTCCAGAATGCTCCCTCCTTTACATATTGAAAGCAATTTTCAATTCCGGCTCTGAAGCAAGCTGCTTGTCCAAAATAAGACACACTCAGCAAAATGTGAGTTTTGACATGCTTCGAGCTGAACAGTCATGTTTTCTGGCAGATGGAGTTTGTTCTTGAAAAGGAGATGAGGAGCCAGACTTGGCAGCTGCCCCTGCGGAGCAGCCAAGGGGAACAGAGGCTGGGACACCTCTGCTACAGCAAGTCCCCACACTGCAGGTCCCAGGGGCTGCTCTGTGGGGTCCATACCAGTCATGTGGCTTCCTGGGCCCTCCATCTCCCTGATGGAAAAATGAGGTGTACACACACACACACACACAATCACCATTTCTATCTACCTGCTTAAAAATGGGTGTGGTACTCTGACAGACACAGCACTTGCCTGGCACACACAACACACTGAAAACAAATAAATGCATGAGAATACTCACAACTGATCACTTCTAACTTACTTACTACCCTTGCATATTGCTTCTGAACACTTCTGCTTATGGTTACTGGAAAATAGACTTTATACAGCAAATGTGATTCCCTGCCTCAGAGGAAGTCAAATCCAATGAACCAATACTGGTTAGAATGTCACCCTGTGTTACTGACACTTAATTTGGTGAATGCCCTCACTCCTGGCGTTGCACTATCAGAACGGTCCTTAACTGTCTTAACATAAACCAACACAGTTTCTCAGTGTGAAATCAACATGAGCAACGGACTGCCTCATTTCACAAATAAATATGCTAAACAATGTTTTCTGAAAGAAAGCACAATTTATAATTAATGAATAATCATCTGTCAAAAGGGCTCCATACAATTAATCCAATGTTTATGCTACTGTTGAACTCTTATGCTATCTAGTTCTAATCTCCATGAGTATCTGAATGTGTGAATGTGTGTGGATGCCTGAGGCCAGACTCAGCTTTCCTGCTGGCCTAGAACTTACTAAGTAGGCAAGCCTAGGAATAGAAGGATGTGCCACTGTGCCTGACTTTTTGATGTGGTTGTGGAATGATCACATGGACAAACTCTCTCTCTCTCTCTCTCTCTCTCTCACACACACACACACACACACACACACCCTCCCCCATAACATACTTGACCTGTACATAACATGATCAACCATTGTTATTTCCTGATGTGCCAACTGGACTAACAGGGGAATCTACAGAATGCTCCTAAGGTGCAGTGTGAAATGTAGTGGAGTCCTCCACAGAAAGCTGCCTACGGTGTGGGATGTTCATTCCAGAAATATTAGCTCTAACAGATGTGGTGAGACCTCAGTCATATTTAGTCAGCTAATTAGTTCTAATAAAGACTCTTCAGAGTTACACAGCATACCAGGAGTTCATCCCAGATCTGTGACATGACACTTTTAAGCAGAGTACTTCAAATCAGGATGTTTAAATATTGTATAAAATTGGTTAAAGAGTATCATCATTTGAGAATCACTTAAACAACAACAACAACAACAACAACAAAACAACTTTTTAAAGTCTTTCCTATTCTTGGAGTGAGAAAGGGGCTTTCAACTCTTTATGTAGCTCAGGCTGATCTTGAACCCAGGGTCCTCTTGCCTCAGGCTCCCAAATGCTAGGTTTACAGGTGGAACTGTTGTGCTTTTATTCTTTAGTGGCAATTTCTGATATAACACAGTGCTGGCACGACCTCCCATCTTAAGCAGAAAATAACTGACATAATCATATTCCCCTTGGCCCTAGAATCTCCCTTCTTGACATAGATTTTTAAAAATGATACCTGCATTTCTTATCAATTACTTTTGACCTGCACTGTATCTGTGTATTACAGATACTTTGTATCCTTTCTGCTCTGATGACTAATGGACTTAATAGCAAGGCCAGACCCGAAATCTTCATCTCTCATGACTTTGACATATCATGGGGAGCCACTGATGCTAAACCTCTGGGTATTGGTGATGCTAAACAGTATGAACTTCATCCATTCACTATAAGGAAGAGCTGGGTGAACCTGGATGCAGGTGGGCACCCGACTTTCCCATTTCACTCGGTAGAGGAGCTGCTATCAAACCTAAGATGAAGAGATAGGAACAGGAAGGATATTTTAAACCCTGGCCTGGTCTTAGTGTAAAGCGTGTACGAGGTCAGAAATGGAAACGGTCTGTGTTCATCTACTGACAAGAGAATAAAGGAAATATGGCACATATGTACTGTGGAATACCATTCGGATAACAAAGAAGATCTTATCAATTGAAAAGGCATGGATAGATCTAGACTGCCGCTAATTAAAACAAGCCAGGGACGCCTGGGAAGGCTCACATATGGAGCACTCAAAGTCTAATTTCATAGAAGTTGAAAATGGGGGGCTATGAGAGCCCAGGGAACATGGAGAAGGGGTGGGGAGGAGAAAGGTTGGTCGGTGGTACTAAGCCACGGTTC
The DNA here is from genome assembly GCF_000001635.26 of Mus musculus. NCBI lineage: Eukaryota > Metazoa > Chordata > Mammalia > Rodentia > Muridae > Mus > Mus musculus. The sequence continues at coordinate 127,532,694 of NC_000074.6, read as the reverse complement.
AGTATGAACAAGAGGTTTCAGTCCTGCAGCATACCGTAGGCAACAGCAATGTATTCTGCATCCCCAAAGGCCGGACGACTTTCAAAGTTTTACGCATAAAAGAATGATAAGGGCTTCTGGACACACATATTTTTAACCCAATTTAGAAGCAATACAATAAAAATCCATCCAAGCATCTACAGTTCCCCATTAAAATGAATGGTGTTTCTTAAAGTATCACTTAAAATCACTGTGTGGGAACGCATGCTTAACGTCCTTCGTGCTTCTTCTCGGCATATGTATGTGTGTCATGTGTTCATGTGTATGAGGGCTCTATGTGAATACAGGTTCATGTGTCGTGTGTGCACACAGAAACGAAAGCACAGTCTTCGTTATTATTGTTCCTCAGGATCTACCTTGTTTTGGGTCACATCACTCATCGACCTGGGACTCATCCATGAAGCTATTCTAGCTGACTAGCCAGTGAGCCCCAGGGATCTCCGTGGGTCTGCCTTCCCAGCTCTGGAATTACAAGTATGTGCCATCCACTCAGGTGCCTGTACTCTGGCAAGCTTTCTAGACCCATCTCTCTCCCCAGGCAACAGCTCTCGAAGAAGAACAAATGTCATCCACTCTTAGGAAACATCCTACTTGGTTTTCGACACTCAGTTGGCTCCTGAGTCCTCCAGATGGTCTTAATGCTTTAATGATTTGTTCTGATGGACTGATTGGACCAGACATGAAATTAAACCTCCAGCCTCCTGGTTTCTGTCTCATTAGATCTCATTTCTGATCAGGACTAGATAGTAGTTCCCTCTTAGATCCCAAACAGACTACCTGCCCACTCCAACCAACCAAACCTCCTCATGCAAGCGCCAGCATCTGAGTATGAATTCCCCATACATCAAACCTCCCACAGTATAAGGTCCATAGGTTTGTACTTAATTATTTCTAGACACGGCCATGGCTTTTGCCCCTCTTTCTTGCTCAAACCAGATGTACACTTAATGTGATGGCTAATCTTGATGTTTTCATTGTGAGCCCAGCCTTTCACAGGCCTTGACAGCTAATCTTAGTTGTCAGCTTGACTGAATCTGGAATCAACTAAAACAGGAGCTTCTGGGAATGCTTGTGTGGGATTCTCCTGATCAGATTATGTGAAGTACAAAGGCCCGCCCTACATGTGAACGGCATATTTCTTTGTCACCTTTTGGTGGAAGCCCAGATGAAAGGACAGAAAAAAAAAAAAAGCTTCTTTTGCCTCCTGCTTGCCCTCACTCTGGCTGACAAGTTCATCCATTTTGTTATCTTGTTACTGTGGCATCCCTTCACTGACTGATACTAGAATCAACTTTTTTGGGATTCCAATGTAGAATGAAGATCAGCAGCTCTCTAGTGCTAGACTGGGACTGGTCAGATATCCAGCCAAGCGACCTGAACAACAACTACTGGATTCTCAGCCTCTCCAGTGTGAGACAAGCATTGTTGAACAAGTTGGGCCACATCCTGTAAGCCAAACTAATGAATCCTAGTGTGTGTGTGTGTGTGTGTGTGTGTGTGTGTGTGTGTGTGTGTATGTGTGTGTGTGTGTGTGAGTCTGTGTGTCTGCCTATGTGTCTGTGAGTGTGTCTGTGTATGTGTCTGCCTGTGTATCTGTTTGTGTGTGCATGTGTATATGTGTCTCTCTGTGTGTTCATTCTATCAGTTTCTATCAGTTCTTTTCCTTTAGAGAAGCCTAACTAATACACTCAGTAAATTAGCAAATTTAGGTTCTAGGAAAACTTCAATTATTTTTTAAACATATATTGACTTGAATCCTCTGCTGTTTCTGGGAAAAACCTTCATTCCTAACTGTAGGATGGCAGTTGGGTGTATATTAATGAAAAACATAAACTGAGCTATAGAAATGGGTGAGCTAGCATAATGCCTGGGACAGTCTTCTAGAAGCTGGTATCTAGATTGAAGATTGTGAAATAAGTCTGCGTGCCAATCAAAGGCATGATTTTTAGTCAAATTCAGCAGCACTTTCCTTCCCAAGTATTAAGGAACTACATTATACTCAGATAAAACCTTAAAAGGCTAAGAGCACGGGGCAGAGATGTGGCTTGGTTGGCAGAGAGCCTGACTTGCACATGTGAAGCCCTGGGTTGTATCCCCAACACTGAATAAACTGGATTTTAGTAGTGTGCATCTGTAATCCCGGCACTTGGGAGGTGGAGAAGGACAGGAGGGTCAGAAGTTCTGGGTCATCCGCAGCCACGCAGCAAGTTCAAGGCCAACTTTGGTGACATAAGAGAAAATGAAACAAATATCACAAGTGTGTTGATGAGGACTTCTACACTTCTGCCTATTTGTTTGGTAATTTGTCAACATACAATTTGTAGCTCTGTAAATGATAGGTTTTCAGTATTCCAACAGTTCCATCCGGGTACCAACCTCAGCACAAACTAATTAAAGTCCAGAAGAGTGTGCCTGGAATGGCTAATGGGTGTGATACAGGACAGACGCACCTGAAAGCCAGGCCCCAGCTGCCAGTAGAACATGGCACAATTCTTCTGTTTCTCTATACACTTTTCTGTATTTAAACATTTTTTTCCATAATGAATACTGTTCCTATCATGTCAAAGTTAAAATCCTTCCATTTTTGGCTAAATATTTTCACTGGCTGTTATTTTACTTTGAAGGAACCATCAGAACCATAAGTACCCCTTGCTCCCTCTTCGTGGGATTACAAATTTGTCAAAGATGGTAATTCCTTCTGACGGCTGGGTTTGCTGGCAGACTTGACTGAATGTTAAGGAGCAGGTGCTTGTTTCCCTGTAGATGGAAGGCTTAAAGTCAGGATGTCCTGAGCTCACACACCATAGACACATAGGTATCTGAAAGGGCTCTGCCCAGTGATAGCAGGGCAAAGGTAATAATCCTGGTTCTGAGCCAACTCCCACTGGCTGTAGGGAGATCTGAGCTGAAACTCCAGTCACTGAGTATGGTAGCAGTAACAACCCAAGCTCTGAGCTGAGAATCCTCCCGGCTAGTTAGATCAGCCATCCTAGAACCAACATGGTAAAGCCCGGTTTCAGGCAGGTATGCTCTACCCTGTGGTCTCCCCACTCCCAATTTCATCTACCTGTCTGAAGGACAGGTACCGTACTGAGGACCATCCTGCCGCATCAAGGTGGAACACATAAAGAGATCAGAATACTAGGCAGACACATCCTACTGACTACTCACTCACAGCCTCTCCTGGCTTTCAGGTGTTGCCTTCTGCAAATCAGAGTAGGACAGAAGGAACTCAACCACAAGAAAAGGCAAGCCTCTAATTAGGAAAATTCCCTTCCATCTTTCTTTCTCTCTCCAACACTCCTCTTTCTTTATTTCTGCTCTTAGAGACAAGTTTAGATCAGGGCAATGCCCCTGCATCCATTCTCCTATGGAATGGGAGGTGGAACCTAGGCCTTGTGTATGCTCAGCAAGTCTTCTGCCACAATACTGCACCTCTAGGTTTAGGAATACCCATTTCTGTCTGGTTTCCTTCTAAGTCTGGACAACAAAGGCTCCTGTTCAAATGTGAGTAGCAACAGCCCTGCCTAACAAAAGGCAGAACACTAAGCTCATGGAAAACAGTGTCATGATTTCAGGATCTTGAGCTGTATCTTAAATGTGACAGAGCCAAAGAAAGCGTCTATGCAACCAAAAGTGAGCTGGTTAAGCGAACATGATGAGCAAAGTAGATAGGATTTCATGAGTGGACTCAGAGAGCTGTGGTACCATGAATCTCAGTTACAAACCATGACCACAATGAGAATTGTTCGTGGACATTCAGTTGATTCTGAGAACTGCATCATGAGACAAGGGGGTCAGAGGTTAGGTCAGAGGCAGAATGAGCGTCCCAGCACCCAAGGTTGACTTCTGCCCACCACATATATACACGCACAACACCTATACTCACAAGCATACGCACCACATACAAACACACTTATAAATACACATACACATCATACACCACACACCTACACACACACCACACACATACACTCACAGCATACACATACTTCTACACCACACACATACACACCAAGACCTACACCTACAAACCATACACACATACACACCATAAACACACGCACCTACACACACACCTATATACACACACTCTCTACACACACCCACATACATACACACCTACACACACATACATCTATACACCCACACACACTCCTACATACCCCACATACATACACCATACATATCTACATACACACGCCATGCACATACACCTACACATACCCCTACCTACCACAGACACACACACATACATCATACACATACCTACATACACACACATACCTACATACCACACACACACACACCACACACACACCTACACACATACACCTATACACACAACCAACACATACATATATACCTATACCTATACACACACACACACACACACACACACACACACACACACCACCCCCACAAAATGAGGTTGGGAATACAAAAAGTTGTCACCTCCTGAACTCCAGGCTACTAGTGTAGTGTTCCTATATTAGAGTTACCACTAATTCTGAAAATGAAGGCTTGGGTATAGATGCTAGGGCTGTGAAAAATGGATAGCAGAGAGGTCAGCTTGCTGGAGCAGTCAGTGAGACGTGTCTATGAACGCACAATTCCTACCATGACCTCTGCCATTTCAGGAGCAGAGAAGAATCAGAACAAGCCCACAGAGAGCTTCTTGGTAAAGCCTTTTGTGGTCTCTTTTCTCCCATTGAGGTGTGTGAGCCATGCTTGCCAGATTAGCTTCATGACTCTGACACTCATACTGGGTCCAGGGAGGCTGAGCAGAATTGGGAAGATGTAAGATTTACAACAGAGCTGGATTCTGATCCCTGTCCCCAAACCCGGGGTGGTGACACAGGGTCTTTCTCCTGAAGGAAACACAGTCACCTGTGTGGGGCTTCTGGGGAGGCAAGCGCAGGAGGCAGGATATGGAGCTAGAGCCACTCACTGCAGACCACAAGTGACATGTACCAGTGCTCCTGGGGACAGCAAGTCCTCAGGATACACATGCCATTTTGATCATGAGACAGGCAATGTGGTGTACTCTCCTGTAATCTAAACTTTAATGAGGTAGAGGCTAGATCAGGAATTCAAGGACTGCCTCCACTACATACTTAATTCAAAACCAGGGGGCTACATGTGGTGCTGTCTCAGGGAAAAAAAAAAAACCACTACACCAACAGTATTGGATAACAACAACAGCAAAACCTATTTAAATAAGGTACAAGGTACATGCAAAAACATAAGGAGAAATAACACATAAATCGGAAACAAATGAAAACTTGTCTCTGAACAGGCCAAGGGTTCTTAGCAGCAAGAGTGTTATCTTCAGGGACTAGCAACAACACCTTTATACAGAGGCAAGATTTGGGTTTTAACTGAACACATAATGAAATTGACTTTTGAGGCATAGTTTTGCATGATAAACCTATAAAGCCATTGGCCAAAAAAAGGCAACTGTACTATATGCTAGGAAATACAGTGAGATTGGAGCGCTAGTTCATTAAGGAGCCATAGAAACATAAGGATCTCAGAACACAAAGCTCAGAGCTAGGGAGGCAGGATAGGTGGATCTGAAGCACACTGGTCAGCTATCTTATTTACTTGGTGAATCCCAGAGAAGTGAGAATGTCTGTTTAAAAAACAAACAAACAAACAAACAAACAAACGGTAGTGGCTGGAGAGATGCTCAGCAGTTAAGAGCACATACTCCTTTTGCAAAGTACTTAAGTTCAGTTGCTAACACCCACATTGAGTGGCTAATAACCACCTGTAGGTACAGTTCCTGGGGATCCATCTCACTTTCTGAGCCTGGGGAACCTGTACCCACATGAGCTCAAACTAACACAAGGATATATAAGTATTTGTGCAAGTTAAAGGGGCAAAAATAAATTAAATGCCACTCACAGAAAGATGGAAATATTACTTCTCGTCCACACATCTCGTGGTTTACACAGGGCCAAGAGTCCCGGAGCTGAGACTCACCTTATTGTACAAGGTGAGTTACCTAAAGTATCTGAAAGCACTTCATTAAATACTTACCAGCCTCATCACAAACAAGTTACACTGTGGAATCTGTTCTTCGTAAGTTATCACTAGCTTAGTCATGGGAGACAGGAGCCTAAGTATGTTCTCTGTGGTACTTTCCAGGCAACCTTTGAGGCATAATCCCCAGACCTGTATAGCCTCTTATAGCATGTGTGTAACATAAAGGGCCAGAAAACTAAACACCTGTGGGTAGAGTGTCATCCTGAGCTGGGCGTGTCTGGGATGAAAACACCAGTTCTGCAGGGCCCAGGGTGTGAATCCATTGAGGTCTGTGCTTCAGTATGGCCAAGGGAACCCTCACCTGCTCAGTACTGTCACTCAAATCCAGAACAGCTAAGGTGTGGTGTATTTTCTTCCCTTTCTCTTTCTCTTCTGCCAATGTCAAGGAAACATGGTGATTAAAGTCTGAAGGTGAGTTGCCTGCCTACATTTTGGAATGCAGGAACACCAGCAGAGAGAACTATGCCCAGTTGCTTTTCTACAAACACATGGAGGAAAAAATTATATTCATGGGCTGAAAAACTGAAGAATAAAGGAAAAATGGACCAGTCACCATCAGCTGAGACAAACTGAATGGTTGCCCTGGGGTTGGGAAGCTCCCTACACAACTCTTCATTCTCTGCGGTGAGCAAAGGTTTCTACAAACCCAGTCAGACAAAAGGACAGCCAGGAACCCACACACCGAGGTTCTGGTGAGGAGCCTGCTATGGTGGAGATTACACCCAAGTTAGCAAACAGATGGTGCGAGAAAACCTTTTGCACATGCAAGCAAAGCTGGGAAGATATCTGAACTCTTTCTTTCAAGGGAGAGTGGAGCTGCGTGGAAGATGCATCTGGTGATTAAAAGCCAAAAGCAGCTAAGTTGTACTTAGAAAGTCCCCACCACCCAGAATCCTAGCACATGGTTAGAGAGGGTTCTAAAGAGTAAACTTGTGGACTAAGTCAGTATCAACTGTAGAAAATGGAAGGCTGGAGCCTGTGAGATGGCGTAGGCAGAAAAGGCACGTGCTGCGAAGCTAAGCCTGATCCTCGGGACCTGCACTGTAGAAGAACTGACTTTTCTCAGTTGTCTCAGATTGTCATCCGAGCTCGACATGCATTCTGTGACATTACACGCACTCCCACACAAATACATAAACTGGACAAAATGTTTTAAATAAAATGAAAAGCTAAACATATTTATTGATTGATTTTTTAACAATGACCAAAATCACTTTTAAAAGAAAGTTTTAAGATCTCAACTTGTTTTCAAATAGTCATTTGTTATTGTTTGGTTTGGTTTGGTTTGGTTTTTTTGGACATAATTTCTCTACGTACCCCTCCCTGACTGACCTGGAACTTGCTCCATAGACCAGGCTGGCCTTGAGTACAGAGATCCAAGCACCTCAGCCTCCAAGGGCTGGGATTAAAGTCACCACTGCCCAATTTAAGTCTTTCTTGTTGCAGACGCCAGTCAGGATCAGATCCTGGGTTCCTGCAGTTTATCTTACAGCCTCCCACGTAGAAACGCACAACTTCAGAACTAGAACAAATGTTAATTTGGCAAACTTTGTATTTGTTGCTCTTATACCTAATTACAAGCTCATTAATTTTTATAATCACACTAAAGAACTCCAATAAAATTTCTAATGACTCAAGGGAAGGTGGTTTTAGACAGCCACAATCAAGCAAACTGATTATGCATGCACCATCAGAGCCACGGGAAGGTGTGACTTGATTCTGCAGGTGATCATCTTCAAAACAACTGCAAGACCACACGGCCAACTTTTGTATCACAAGCACATTTCGGGAAGGGTGGCCTGGGGATCTGGGAAATCAGCTGTGTGGGTGATAGGGCTCACAGTGCGAGGAAGACTTGATTTTTTTTTTTTTTTGTTTTTTGTTTTTTTTTCTCAACTAACACATCTGGTACTGAAGTCATCAGAACTGTCAGGTGTGAATTCGCAGAGCCTGAGCTCTTTCACGCTTGCGGGATGAACCTATCTGATGATCTCTTTATATTTAGTATCTTATATTGATAATCTGGATACTGGAAAAACTATTCCTGCAGTGACCTAGATTGCCCTAGTGTGCTACCTGGAGTGGGAGGAAATATTTTAATCCAGTTGAAAACAAATCTGTAAAGTACTCATATGTCTCTGTGGAAGTTTAAAAAATAATATTTAAGAGCTAGAATGTAGCTTAGGTAGTAGAGAATTTATGCATCATGTGCAAAAGCCCCAACCCTGCATAAGGCTTACACTGTGTTTACACTAGGCTTACACTTCAAACACTTGAGACATGGAAACAGAAGGATGGAAAATTACAAGGCCATCTTTAGCTATATAACAGACTTAAGGCCAGGTTAGACCACATTAGACCCTCTCTCAAAAACCCAAACCTAAACCAAGGATATTTATAAAGGAAACACTCCCCAAGCCTCTTCACGTGCTTTGTGAGGACTCTTCCAGCTGCACTGTGCAGGAAGGGTCAGATGCAGAGGCTCCCCTGGCCAAATTCTGAAGGGTGCCAACTCCAGAAAGGTGATGGAGGTCAAGAACAGCAAGGGGTGAGGCAGGTGGGAGTCAAGACCTTAGGTGCTAAGAAAAGAAGCGTGAGAGCACCCTGGTCTCTAGAAAGTGGAGCACCCTGTCCCCTGGGACCCATGTGGGCTAGGAGGGCAGGCAGCCACTTTGTACCAGGACACTAAGAGAGAGAGATCTTTCATAGACCCATTCAATATATATAATGCAGTAGTCAGTCATACATCATCTCATGGAACAAGCACAAAGGTACCGGAGCAGAGGAAAGGTAACTCTGGGAGAGGAAGAGTGAGACCTTTGCCAGTCCGTGCCAAGACTGTAAGTGAAGCTATAGTGTACTGACCACTGTGTCAGCACCTGGTAACCCACAGCTCTGCAGTTGGGGTTTGAAACCACACTGGAGGTATGGGGTGTCAGTGCTTGTGGAGGCTGGACCTAGCCAACAGGAGTTAGGTGACACCTTGCCTGCCTGCCTGGTTCTGCTTAGGATCTTTCATACTCCTTAAGCTGGCTTTCTTCCCACCATCAGTAACAAGGATCAACACTCCAGTATTGAAACATCAGTAGTGGATTCAACTGTGACTCTATCTGAAGACCAGCACCCAGCAGCACTCAGGCGCCCTGTGCCTGACGGGATTGAACCTTGTCTGCTGAGGAAGGACTTCAGGAGTCTACCTGAGCTTGAATAGGCAGGCCAGACTGAGATCTGTTCTTTTCCCTTTTCCTCTCCTTCCTTCCTTCCTCCCTTCCTTCACTCCTCTTCCTCTTCCTCCTTAAGGGACAACCTCTCACAAAGCACAGGGTGACCTCAAACTCACTATGGTAGTTAAGGATTTATTTGAGCTCTTCATCCTCTAGCCTCTTTTTCCCAATCCCGAGGTTACTAGCATGTACCACCACTTGTGGTTCATGTGTTGCTGGGGCTCCAACCTTCTTTATGCTAGACAAGTGATCCATCAACCGACCATATCCCCAGACCCATCCCTCTGGGAACTTCACTAGGGAGAAGCGTTACTAACTCTCATCAGCAACTCATCGTCCATCAGATACGTTCCCTTCCTTTCACCTCCAGAGGCTCACTATTAGGTGGAAGTTGGGCTTCTAATCTCCCCACACTCATATCATTTGCCTTATACCTATGGCCAAGGATAGGAACAGAATGTTAAAGACTAGCACAGTATCACACTCTTTTCTTTATTTTCTGAGCAGGACTTAACACTATAGTTCAGATTTGTCTCATACTGGTGATCCCCTTGCCTCAGCCTTCAGATTATTGGCACTGTGCGTATGCTCCCGAGTGCCCTAATTTCTTTTCTACAAACAGCATTGATGTTGATTCCCAAAGTTGACTTGACCCCTGCAATTCAATCCAAACTGAACAGAGAATGCAAGTCAAAGCATTTGCTGGAAAAACTGCCCTTCCCCAGATGGAGGGTCAGAGGTCACACTGGGTAGGAACATTATGGATAAAGTTTCATTCAGTAAAATGCAGGCTACACTCAGCTGTGAGTTAAGGGTGAAAGGTACCCCTTCAATCACAAAATCCCCCCAACACATGTAATCAAGAGACAGTATGTTTCCTCCCCCCCCCACCCCCAGACAGGGTTTCTCTGTTTAGCCCTGGCTATCCTGGAACTCACTCTGTAGACCAGGCTGGCCTTGAACTCAGAAATCTGCCTGTCTCTGCCTCCCAAGTGCTAGGATCAAAGGCGTGCGCCACCACTGTCCAGCCTGACAGTATGTTTCCTAAGACTGTCTTCTAGGCTCTATGTGCTTATGTACATTACACATGGACACACACCCTGTCACACACTAACAGTAATAATGAATAAAGATAGTTCTCCTATGATTTCATTGAATGCTTGATGTTTAAATTCTTTACAAACACACATATTAGAACTTCCTCAATAATTTAAATATCTCAAGCTCTTTAAACTTTTAAAAATATACTTGTATGTTTTACACACACACACAAATGGACACACACACATACAAGGTAGCTAAAGGGGAAAGGAATATTTGAAAATGGTTTTTGAACACAAACTGAATTTTTATTTTAACCAAGGGAAAAAAACGAAAACAACGTACAATCTAATCTTGCTGTTTTTACATTAGTCAAACCGGGGAAAATGACTTCAGATTTTCTACTTTAATAACTCAAAAATCTCTTATTCCTTAAAAATCCATTTCTTGGGTTTAGAGATGAGGCATTTATGAGAACACTAGTTGTTCTGATGAGAAATAAACCTCATTTCACAGGAAACGTTTTCCCATCAAAAGCCTAACGGGATGTGCAGTGGAAGGATCATCTGATTATGAGGCGCCCAAAGGATTCCATATCATTTAGCATCTTTTAATATCATGCTATTTAAATCTTCTAAGAGGAAAGGGTGGGGTTGGCACAGAGACATCGCTAGGGATGGAACCCAGGGAGTGCTTGGAGAAGCTTCATGTCACTGACTCTGCCATCTGGTTAGGTAGTTGGTAAAATTTACGGTAACTACAAATGTGTTGTGGGGAGAGTAGAAACTCAGCTTCACTCATTCCACGGGGAAGTGTTCTGTTTTGGCTTGTCTAGTTCTGATACATCCTAGCTGTGGGGTCCTGGCTGATAGACTTCTTTGTGTATTCTGAAGCTGAAATCCCTATCAGAAGGAGGACCCACCTCCAGGCATCCTGTGAGAACTAAACGAGAAAATGCATGCAAATTCTTGCAAGAGAAAGCATTTAATAAATGTTAGCTATTATTAGTCATAATTAACACTATTATTTTTATCACAACGTTGTGGTGGTTTTAAAACTGTGACAGAATAAGATATTTACGGGTAGAAACCCAGAATAGGTTTCTGAATATCATTCACATGGAAACCCCATCTTCAGTTACTAAAAAAAAAAAAAAAAAAAAAAAAAAAAAATCCCTCTGGAGATTAGATTCCTCAACTTTCCAACAGTTCTTTCGGTAAAGTTATCCATAAATATGTCTCAAGTGTAGGGAGATTTTCCAGAATTCACATCAAGTGTGCATTTGCGTACTATGGTGTTTCTGTAGTGATTCTGCAGTGCAAGGCCAGGACTAAAGGTCTCAATGCACTTACACAAAAGTATGTGCTGTGGCTCCTCTGCCACTGCCATCATAAACAGACAAGGGATCCCCATCGGACATGGACAGCAGGGAACTGGGGAGCATGGAGAGTATGTGAGCTCTGGTCATAAGGTCCTCGTGTCCTTCCTTGGTGATGCATTAGCAGAAGTCATAATGGCTGTCCTGCACAGATGACCCCACAAAGCTTGCATGTGGATGACATTACAGGGTGCACTGATGGGAACAGTGTTCTGGAGGACACATTCCCTCATGGCAGCCAGGCTCCTACAGATCAAGAACATTCCTGTTTTTATAACTTTTCTGCAGTCAAGGAGGGAAGGGACACCCACCAGGGCAGGACTCTCCTGCGTGACACCACAGACATTGACGCAGCTCACGACCTGTGAAGATGTTCAAAGGGTGAGACAATAGAGAGCCAGCTGTGCTCACCTGAGGACTCTCACCATATGATCACTGTCAGTGTGGCCTAGGCTGAGATGGACACGTCACCTCCATAGATGATCCTTCCCAACCACATACCCTGCACGGACATACATCCTTAACAGGCATACCTCATCCACAGACAGACAACCCTCCTCAGCTACACAACCATCCACAGGCACACACCTCTGCAGACAGCATCCATCTTTCTGCACTCCAAAATATAGAGGGTTTTTTTTTTGTTGTTGTTGCTGTTGTTTTGTTCTTTTAAATTTCTATTCCACCCATCCCCAGGTCTACTAATTGAAATGTGCAGAAACTGCTATTACTCTAACTTAATTTATGGAGATATTGAAAAGCTGCTTTGGCAAAATCAAACATAATTATGATGATTCTTCTCCCTCCTAGTACTTCATTTTCTTACATTTCACAACCTACATTATCTGTAGTGTGTGTGTGAGAGAGAGACAGTGTGCATGCGTGTTTAGCCTTGGCTATTACTTTTCATGCACCAACTGTCTTGTTTTTTGAGGCATTGTCTCTCACTGGCCTGGATCTCACTAATTAGACTAGCTAGCTGCCAGAGAGCCCCAGAAATTGAGCCTGTGTCCCCTGACCGAGTTATAGGCAGATACCACCATACTTGGGTCTTTTTATGCAGGTTCTGAGAACTGAACTCAGGTCAGGCTAAACAATCATTTTACTCCCTGAGCCATCTCAAATTTTTTAAAAATGTATTTTATTATCTATGTGTGTGTGTGTGTGTATGTGTGTGTCTTTACATGTCTAAATAAAATATGTACATGGGGATCAGAGGACAACTTGGGGTAGTAAAATCTTTCCTTCCAACATATGAGCTCCAGGGACTAAACTCAGGTTCTAAGGTTGGATGGCAAGTGCTTTTACCCACCGATCTATCTTACCAACCCCTTGGTTTACACACACACACATATATGTGTGTGTATATATGTGTGTGTGTGTGTGTATTTAAATCAGTAATAAAATCCAATATGAACGTAAGATAGGTAGGTCCTGTCATCCAATGCTACTGTAGACCCCATGACTGTTCCTAGGCAGGATTCTCTCATGCTGTTCCCAGACTTTTCTAGCCCAATCCAGCATTCCCTTCTCTTTACCTCTCCCGAGGACCCCCACAGTCTTTGCTCTTCCCCTCCTCCCAACCCTCAGCTGTTTCTGGCACCCAAGAGGCAGGAGGCTGCTGGACTTTATGGGTCACAGAGAAAACCAGAAAAGGGTTAGGGACATCTCTCCTAAAGCTATGCTCCTATGCTACTGCTGTGACTGCACAGTCCTCAGCACAGTGGAGCAGGCACACAGGAAGAGGGAGACAAGTCAGGGAGGGTAGTGTGCAGGGACAACGAAGCCAGAACTATGACTGTAGCATGCCTGGATAGCACCACTGAGGAATCTAACATTTCCCTACTGAGGCCTGAGAAGAAACCTGTGACTACAGGTTAGGTAGGGGACAGAGAATGTCTGGGCTGGTGGAATACTTGTCTACCATGTACAAAGCCTGCGGTTTCAGCCCCAGTGGAGACCTCAGGAGGTTGGGAACTGGAGAGGATCTGAGCTACAGGAGACCCTGGCTTAAATTTAAAAGAAGGTAATCTAAAGCGAGCAGCCTTCATATGTTGGACCACCAGGAAGTAGGCTGCCGGGCTGTCTGAGAGGTGTCTGCCACTAACTGCTCATTCTGTTTATCAGGTCCCCTCATATATCCACATTCTAGGCACTTGCATGAATCCTGCAGTAAACCAATTAAAATTCTCATTAAAAGATAAAACCTAAAACTATGTCAATAAATGCTAAACAGGCTTTAAACAGTGTTCACTTTGGAAGGCATTCTAAAGGTATAAAAAAGAAAGAATGTTTCCAATGTTGTGGAGTCTCCTGGGGGGGGGGGGGGGGGGCTCCGCCCTCAGGAGGCCGGCTTGGAAAATGCAGCTAAGTCACTAACAAGTTTGTAGCCCTGCTGCCCTACAGACTGCACTTCAGGAGTTCCCTCAATTTCTACTGCAACAGTAAGGAAAGTGCTTCTGAGATAAACGTGAATTGAAGACACATTCAGTACTGAAATGTCAGTCAGAAGTCTTCACTGACTTGTTACCTGTACGTTTCAGAAGGAATCCACGAGTTTGCCCAGGGACTCTACTTAGGAATACGAGGCTGCTTCTTCAGCAGGAAATTCACACGTACCCACTTGTAAAGTGCTGACCCATCATGACTTCAGCTCACAGGGCATAATGCTTGCCCATAATCCCAGCACTGGAGAAACCCAAGCTAGAACATTACTACCAGTTTTGGATCAGCCCAGGGGACACATAAAGCAAGGTGTCCAAAACAAAAAACAATAACTGCTGACAACAGTTAACTGTTGAACTCTGTGGATTATAAAAACATTCCTCCATGTGGTTGCTGGGATTTGAACTCAAGACAGTCAGTGCTCTTACCCACTGAGCCATCTGACGCCCTATTCTGGTGTGTCCGAAGTTAGGTATAGTGTACCTATGTATAATAATAAATAAATATTTGGGCTGGAGTGAGCAGGGGTCCTAAAATTCAATTCCCAACAACCGCATGAAGTCTCACAACCATCTGTATAGCTACAGTATACTTACATACATAAAATAAATAAATAAATAAATAAATCTAAAAAAATTCCTCTTTGACACCCGTTCAGGAGTACATGAACACACCCAACCTCTGCCCTTTCCGACGTGCTTGAAGGAAAAGGAAAGATGGCTCTAAGGAAAGCTACATTTCGAGAAAGCTAACCAAAATCGTGAAAACGAGTCCTCATTATTTATCAAGGGAGTTTGTAATAATGAAGTATGTGAGTAGATACAGAGGGGCTGTATCTAAAAGCATCATCTAGCTGGGTGTGGTGCGTGCCTTTAATCCCAGCACTCAGGAAGCAAAGGCACTGGATCTCTGTGGGTTCTAGGCCAGCCTAGTCTACATATACTTTTGGGCTAGGCAAAGCTACAAAGTGAGACCCTGTCTCAAAAACAAAAACAAAAACAAAAACAAAAACAAACAAAACAACAAAACCCCAAAAGACAAAAAACAAACAAACAAACAACCCCCAAACAAAAGCAAAAACAAATCAAAAAACCAAGGTACTCACATCTAACTGGTAAGGCACCCATGCTTTTAAAATAACCCTCCCCCTGTAGTCCAGTAAGCAATTCAACCACAAATCAAACCAAAGTAGAAGGGGGAGCAGCTAAGAGGTAAAAAAGGGGCAAGAGAGGGTTCCTGGGGGTGAATATGATTAAAATATATGGGGCTGGAGAGATGGATCAGTGGCTAGTGCTCTTCCCATACACACATGGTGCCTTACAACTGTCTGTAACTCCAGTTTCAGAGGATCTGGGGCCTTGTCCTGACCTCCACAAGCACCAGGCAGGCATATGGTACACATTCATATAGGCAGACAAACACTCATAAGCATAGAATAAAATAAATAAATAAAAAACAAATGAAAAGCATATTATATGCCTGTAGAAAAAAGTCTTAATGAAATCCGTTATTATATATCGCTAAATGTGCTAATAAAAACCTTAGATGCAAAATCTGTATTAAATTATTGATGCCTTAAAATATACATAAAATAAGTCACCACCTTCCTCTATCGTTAAAAAAAGCTCTAAACCATATTTGTATCAAAAGCCACAAAACAATTATAATTTCTATTTATATTTCTGCATTCAGCATACTTTTTAAAGTATAACATTTTATGATCGTATGACCAACACCAGTAAGTGGATATTAAAGGCACAACCCATGGGCTCATTATCTACCTGGTGGTCTCAGAGAAGAAAAGATTACAAAGTATCTAAGTCAAGAGTCTTGAGCCCTGTTCTTTCGTCAACACTGGCATCAGGAAGGTTCCTCATTCTTAGGTCCAGCATCCCATTTCACACTTGTAAGTATCTAAAAAGCACAAAGTAATCTGAGTAAGTGGGCTTCCCCACCCTAACAACAAATCTCCCTGCAACACTGGAAACACTGGAAAACTGGAAACACTGGAACACTGGAAAACACTGGAACACTGCAACACTGGAAACTCTATGGGTAGAACACTATGAAATTTACAGGGAACTTTTCAGATGTACGCATGCAGCTGGGACATCAGTGCTCCTAAACACTGCAAGCAGCTTACCCTTATCTCCCAGTACCACTGCCTTCCCACAGTGACTGATGCTTGGAGTCACCAGCCTCACATAAACTAGGTCTCTGCATTATTGTCCACAGCCATCCCCACTGCTGGTAGAGACAGGAAACTGTGTGGAGCCCAGATCAATAGACATGTCAACAGTAAGCTGCCTAATCTAATTCAGCCTATCTCATCTTGGGGCCCAGAGTCTGCAGTCTGCTCTTAGTGCCTTCTGGCAGGAAATGGTTTGGTAGGTTTAGCCTTCAGAAGTTTATCCTCTAGGCTCTTGGATGTTTACTCAGAGAACGGAGATCTCAAATGTCTTTGAAATGGCAGTGATATACACTGGGCATGTTTGACTTCCCCTGTGTGTAAAACTAAACCTGTGACTCCCCTATTCATATAAATAAATGAATGAATAAATGGATAAATGTGTGTGTGTGTGTGTGTGTGTGTATATATATACACACACACATACAGTTTTTCTGATTCTTTGAGTATTTCACATAATATATTTTGAACTTAATCGCCTCCCTTGCCTCCTTCCTGACCTTTGACCCTTCATGGGAAATTGCTTGGGTACATTCCAAGGTTCAGAATTACCTGAGTTTTTAAACTTATTTCCCTTCCCATCCCATGACATCTTTCTGAAAAGGAAGGGCTCTTCATTTAACATGAGTTTTTCTCTCTTCTTTCACTGCACTGGACAAATGCCTTTCCAGGTCACGAAGTCTCAGATCATGAAGTATGAAGTTCAGTCATGCTTCTTCAGACTTGTGGGGAGCTAGAAATAGTGGGCTGGCTCAGAAGATTATGACTGGCATCCATCACGTCTGGCTTTCCCCCAAGACACTATCAATCATGGGTTAGAGCAAGCCTGTTCTGTCAGAGTCTGTCCTGAACTCCTTATTAGCACATGCAGGATGGTTCGCGTTGTCTCTGTCACCTGGGCACTAATGTTAGCAGCACCAGGACAAACTATGCTTCTATTATTGGCAAATGAAGGGTTCGTGTCCTCACTTCCCACACTTGTGAACACACACACCCTCTTGTGCAAGCCTCAGAACTTCCCCAAGTCTGTGAAAAGGCTGACTCCCCAGCACTGCAGCCTTCACAGGATTCTAGCAGGTGTTCCTGACTGTGTGACCTCACTGTGTGCAAAGCACTGTGGGAAGGGGAACACTGAGGCCATGCCCGAAGCCTGTGTTAAGGCTAGGGAAGACTGGCATGAAGGTGACAAGCTGATGGATGCAATTTAAAATGACACAAAAGAAAAGTTTACACTAGGGAGTCCTAAAGACCACAAGCCTTGAGGGGGGAGGGGCGGGTTTGTGGTTAGTCCCACATTAGTGTGGTCACAGGGGCAGCCATGTTTGGGTTCAGATATGAGACATTCACTGAATTTCTGTCTGAGATCAGGCTTTATTCCAAGCACCAGATCAACTGCTGTGTTGAAGATAAACCCTATACTGCCTCATGGCATCCACAGCTGCAAAAGGGCAGGTGGAGAGCCATCAAGAAATTAACAATATGGCTTCAGAGCTTGCTGAGAGCTTTAAGGGTAGAGTGCAGTACTGAGAGGGTTAGGTGGGGATTGAAGAAATGACCTCAGAGCCAGGTTTGAAGCAACTTCATATGTCAAACCTGGACTTTTCTTCCCCCATGATGTTGCCCTGAAGGTTTACCTGGAGAACCAAGAGCAGGAAAGACACCACATAGAATCAACCTCCCATGCACTATACTATTCTGGAAAGCTCTATAGAACAGATATGACTTACTTGAGTTGCTATTCTTTATAGGAGGGTTGGCACATAGTACTGTGTTCTTGTTGTTAGATGGATGAAGGGAGGAACAGAAGGGAAAACAATAAACCTCATGAGGAACCCATATTAACCAACCCTCAGGAAGAGGGAGGACCAGAGGACCACACTGCTGATGGTGAAGGCCGATGGCCACCCTCACCCGGCCCCTTCTGTATCATCCGTTATGGTAAATGGTGACCTCATGGAGCACTGAAACTCTCCATTCACAAGTGAACATGCAGAGCACAAACACGCCCTGGTTAACAGGGAGGTGAGGAGCACTTGGACCTGATTCACCTGGTGCCAGGTAAGCAATAAGCTCACAGTGTTCACAGGCTGCTGGACTAGGTAGAGAGTAACATAACTGGAATTTCATTCTGGTTCCTTTAAGAATCTCTTCATGCAGCTGTCCAGGCTGTACACTGTCTAGATCACAGTATCAGTCTGTAATTGAGGTAACAATTCTGTAGCAAACAGTAACTCTGGGTTTAAAAAGATGCCCACGAATGGTAAATGATGTTTGTGAAAACAGGTGCCTTCTCAAATTGATACAAAAAGAATGCCCTGTTGCCTATTAATGGAGCTGATGACAGGTGTGTAGAATTCAAAAGAGGTGGGAGCAAAACTGTGCATGCTGGGGCACAGCTCATATCCATTGTCCAAGTGTCACTGTGCCTTGGATCTGCCGAGTCTACCAGTCAACACTGAGTATGCTTCAAGTTACCAGAGGATTTGGGGAATTGGTTAAAGGTACCATAGCATTCCCAAGAGCCCACACGATCACCGTTATTAGGTTTGTTGGGAGACAGTGTCTCCTTTCTCTTTATAATGCCCAGGGTTACTTCTAAGTCTCAAGCCTCCCAAGTGCTAGGTTTACAGTGTGAGCCACCCAACCTAGCTGAAAGCCTATCTTAAATGCTTCTGTTAAAAATAAAAACCCAGTGTCTGGGGCACTGGTTTGGTGGGTAGAGTCGTCACCCAGTATACACAAAGCCCTAAGTTTTATCTCCAGCACCACAGGTATCATGCTTAGCTATATTGGGAATTTAGGGATAGCCTGAGCTACATGAGATCCTGTCTCAAAAATGAAACAATACAACACAAACAAAAGTCAAAATCCATTACAGGTTTATACATTTTTAGTTTCCTTTTTTTTTTTTTTTTTTTTTTTTGGCAGATAGGTCTATCCATGTAAAACAAAAACCATAATAGTACAGTTAGTTACCTTTCTCTCTGGATTTCCAGGTAAGTTCAGCTTCTCTTGTTCTCTAAAGTTAATTATAGAAGGTGAGAGGGCCCAGAGCCCATCTGTGGCAAAGATATAGCAGAAAAGTCCTACTATGGATGTCTAGAGCAGTGGTTCTCAATCTGTGGGTCACAATACCTTTGGGGGTCACATATCAGATATCTTGCATATCAGATATTTATATTACTATTTGTAACATTAGCAAAATTTGTTATGAAGTAGCAATGAAATTATTTTATGGTTGGGAGTCACCACAACATGAGGAACTAACTGTATTAAAGGGTCACAGCATTAAGAAGGAAGATGGTTGCGAACCACTGTTCTAGAGGAACAGAATGGGAGCTAACTCCATTAGCAGAAATAAAGTGGAAATTCTAGGGGCAGTGGTTGCATGCACGTATTATGTTACATATTTTAAATGATGACTAAAACTCGGTAGAAACCTATCATTGCTGCTCTCTCCTACACTGAAGGACTAAGCTGCCACACCCCTCATTACAAAACAAAGGCCCTTTTGCAGGTACAAAGCTCAACAGGGACTGTCTTAATTGGGCTGGTAATGGGAACTAGCTGAAGACAGTCCCTGTTCATAGCAGGTCTCTGGAGACGTTAGCACTCCATAGACTGCAGTCTGAAATTTCTCACTGAGCCTGTCTCCAGCTGTCCCCTAGCTTTGACATTAGCCTTATAGATCACCTCTAAGTCAATCATTTTGTTTCCATCAAAGGTCACGTTGAATTGCTTCCTGCCTCTGTGAGCCTCTTGCTTTGCTCTACAGTAGTAATAATGTGCTTAAATTAAGACTTTGGCACTGTAATGAGTTATACAATTTGAAAGCAAAACACTCCCATTTCTACCCTAAGATCTTCTCAACCAGAGGCAAGGGGACCTCCTGTGGCCACAAGGGAACAGAGTGGCTGCTGGAAGCCTCCATGGCTGGAAGCATAGTCAGATAAATGACTTGCAAATTAAAAGAAACATTTTCATGGCTCAGTGTGGCAGCCTGCTTTTGGGGATATAAGGTTAAAAGTGAACAATAAACCTTTTAAGGTTATTGAGAGTAAATTATTAACACACTTCACCTTCCGTTTGTCCTTTCTGGCATCCCAGAGATTACTGATGGCTGCCCCACTCCTACAACTTGTAAATCAAAGGAGATCTTTACAGCACAAGGCCAGCTGATTAAAATGTTCTGCCACAGGGGACCAACAGAGACAACAGGAGTGGCAGCCTGCTTTGTGTGTGTGTTTGTATATGTTTGTATGTGGAGGTGGGTGGGTGTGGTTTTAATCTTCTTTCTTTCTTTTTTTTTTAAACTTTTAAAATATGGAGCTTGTGAAAGCTTTTGAAAAAATATGTTGTTAAAATTGTGAGCTTTCATCTCTGGAAGTAGCCCAGAGGATCAATTCCATCTATGAAATCTCCTTACAATATTCAAAATAATGAGCATGGCTCTCCACTCAGGCACAGGTGGCATCCCGTAACCTCGAATGCATCTTACTGGGAGGGCTTTGTGCAAACCTGAACAGTTTCAGGGGGCTGGCAACTGACTTAGCAGGGAGCAGAATTTTCTTTTAGCCCACAAAGCTCTATATACCTGAAGAGGGGAACCCACCATGAAACCTTCCCCAACCTTCCCCAAGGAGAACTCCTCAGGTAACCAGAGGTGCAAATAGGACTTGGGCTTTGTTTGCAGGCTCCTGTGTTTTGTGCCTTTTATAAGAAGGTGGCTCTCTGGCTGAGTGAGATGATTATGCCTGCCCTGACCCAGGCCCCTGGACTGCCCCTTTAAATGAGACCACCTGGGAGGAAGCCAACAAAGGCCAGGGGTGGGGATCAGGAATGGGAATAGACCACCTCTGGGAGCCACACAGGACCAGCCCAAGAGATCTAACTGAAGGGCCAACCCAAAGCAGAACAGCTCTAGTCTCCCTTATTCCCGGTCATTCATAGACTGGCTAGTAACCTATCTCTGAACTTGGGCTATATCAAGTGTTTATGAAGTATATGTGCACAGGCCAAGGAGATCTTGGCAATGAACATGACTGGCCTGCATCTCTGTCACTTTATGGATGTTCTCCATCCTTGAAAACCCAAGATTCCACAATTCCAGTGGGTCCAGGAAGCATGCATGGAGCAGTCCCTCAGTCTCCTTTTCTTGAGAACCGGAACTTGCTTTTTTTTTCACTTGACAAGTATAATATGTATTTATGATTGATGGGGAGATACTCCTATAGGTGTCTACACTGCAGGGCAACCAGATCGCATACATCTATTTCTTCTTGGTGAAAGCCAGTGGTAGCTACTCTTCTTTCAATGAAGCCATGGAGTGCAGAGAAGGGCTGCAGATGCCTGGGAAGTGTGCCGGTCACAGACCCCTGGAGCATCCTTTTCTAACAATGCATCACACCCCTGAATTGATCAACTGTGTTAAAGACAAAAGCACAGACAGGGGATCAGCCAGCAGCAGCTACTTTCCTTTTCAATCATCCTTACTCTTCTATAGGCTAAAAACAGATGAGATGGGAGGGCTGAGTTACTTCTGTGCAGCTCTGATGGCACCACCATGTGTGGGTAACAGAAGCTAGGAGAGCAAACGCCATGATTCCAAAAGACACCACATCCTAGTTAGCTTGTCCTCTTTTGTGCCGAGGCCAGACATGTTATCTTCCTCACCTATTTGTAACTTTGACTTTTTATTTTATGTGTAGAAGTGTATTTTCTGCACACATGTATGCATACGGTGTGCATGCCTGGTGTTCATAGAAGTTGGGAGAGGACATCAGACCCCATGGAACTGGAGTTATGGGTGGATATGAGACTCTATGTTGGTGCTGTAAACCAAACCTGGGTCCTGTTAGTGCTCTCTCATCTACTAATCTCTCTACCCCTGCCCCTTGCTTTTTGAGACAGGGTCTCTCACTGAACTTGAGGCTCACAGAGTGAGCTAGAGTGGCTGAGCTACAAGACTCAGGGATCCTTCTGTCTCTGTACCCCTACCCCCCAACCCCAGAGTGCTGGGAATACAAGTGTGTGTCACTACAGCTAGCTCTTTACACTGGCTCTGAGGATGAAGCTCAGGTCCCTGTGCCTTCAGGTCAGGTGCTTTCCCAACTGAGCCATCTACCCAGCCCTGACTGTTGCTGGCACTGGCAAGGATTCTTCTAAGCATACTTAAAGCTACTGAATGGTTTGTGTATGGATGTTCATGATCATAAATTTTGTCATGTGGCTTTTACCACACAAACACAAAAACCTCATAAGCAAATGAACTTGGCAAGGCAACACAGACACACAATGGTAAAAATTCAATCTGATAATTTAAAAATCTCATGCTTTCTTTATATAGCACAGGATTCAACATAATTAAAAATACTATTATTTCAAGTTAGCAAGGAGACCACGGAAGAGAGGAGCAAGCGAGCTCCTTTCACGCACTGCTGCTCCTTTTTCTGGGCTCTGAACAAAGGCTTGGCATTTCTTTTGGAATGAAGGTTCTCACTGTGTGTGTACCAGTTGTTCGAGTGACAGCGGGACACTGAGGCTTCCCCAGAATGGATCAAGACTCCTGTCTCTATATTGTACAGTTCTAGGAATAAAGACTGACAGCATTAGCCCCAAATGGAAGATTCCTTCAAGATCCAGGGACCTTGAATGGATGAACCCTGTTGTTCCTACAACAACAGATGAACAAAGGGTCCCAACAGTCATCCACTGGTCTTATAGGGCTCATGAGGCAGAAAGGGGGCCCAGGGATCCATTTTGTGGTGGGTAGAGGGCAGTGCTGCTCTCAGATACCTAAAGGTTATCTAGGAAGGATACCAAGGGCTAGCCCAATACTTAGTCTTACTTCTGGCTTTCCAGGGAGTGCCTCAACCTTGGCAACCTGTCTCTAGTCTTTATACATTGATAGACTCTAAATCCTGGCATGATAAGCCCAAGATAGGAAGAAGAGCCAACAAAGTTCTGGGCAACCTGGCCACCTTTTGTGCATCCTTCCTGGGGTCTCACTCCCTCTCTACTCTCAACTTTCCACCCAGGGCACCTGGGTCTCTCATGCCTTGAGTTTGCTGGGATCTGTGTGTGTTCATCTAACAGGAGATGGTATAGTACTCAAGATGTGTGCTACATGCTGTGTAGGAGAAGTGGATTATGGGAACTGGAGGAAGTAGACTGTGGTTCACACTCACCCATTCTTAGACAATGCTTCTTTCTGGAAAGCAACAACCAAGGAGCCTTGAATTTAGGGATTCTTGGGATGATGGCCTGGGCTGTACCAAACAAATGGAACTATCAGACCACAAGAGGAGATGGTGGTGTGATGGTTGATCTAGATTGTCAGCTTTTAAATCTCTGGGCATGTCCGTCAGGAGGTTTCGAGACCGTGTTAATAGAGGTGGGAAGATCTACTCTGAATGTGGGAGGCACTGTCCCAGGAGTTGGGGGTCTCCGATTGAAGAAAAAAGGATAAAGTAGGCTGAGTATCAGTGTTCATCTGTCTCTGCCTTCATGATGGCAGATGCAACCCTGTCCTCTGCCTATCTTGGCACTCCTGCTGCCAAGATGATCTGGACCCTCAAATTTTGAGCCAAAACCAGTCCTAGCTTCTTTAAGTTGTTTTTGTCAGACGTCTCACAGCAGAAGCAGGAGAAGTAACTAATACACGTGGAGAAAGAACATTCCAGATCGGGGCGGGGAACCTAGACTGGCAAATCAACCCAATACAGTGTGGAAATTTGGTTAGATCCTGAATCAAACCAAACTTCATCCATTTTGAGTCGAGCGCTGTTAGGTTCATGTTTATCTATTGTTGGGAGAAATTTTTAAGTGACTTACAGGACACAAGGCAGCCTTAAAAGTATGCAGACCTCTTTAAGGAAGATAGCAAATGGAACAGGAGGTGAAATCAGCAAGTCCCAGTGTGTTTTCTTTAACAAGAAAGCGGAAGTGGCAAAACAACCTAAGACGGGAACACTACGTGAAGTGTGGATGTTATGCAGACATTATATGGTCTAAGCAATTAGATTCATATATGCACAGAAATAGCAATAAAGAAATACAGACGAACCAATAGCAGTCAGGCAAGATGCTCACTTAGAACTGTGAGCTGAAGATGTGGCTCAGACACTACGGGGCTTCCCTACCAGGCATGAAGCCCTGGGTCCTATCCCCAGTACCACATAAACTGAGCGGGGTGGTACAAGCCCATAATCTCGACAAGTAGGAGGGTTTGCATTTAAGAGGATCAGAAGGTTAAGAGCACCCTCAAGCTATACAGCAATAAGTTCAGGTCTAGCCTCAGCTAAATGAGACTTTCTCTCAAACAAAAGTAAGTTCTTTGCCTTTTCTTTGCTACATAGAGATTTATTAACATGGATGTGTGTATGTATGTATGTATGTATGTATATGTATGTATTATGTATGAATGAATTTTTTTATGCTGGGGATTAAACACTGGGTCTCACACATGGTAAGCAAATATACATTTACTAAGGTATATACTAGTCTTTAGTGTCCTTTATAACCTGTGAGATAGTTGTGGAAGATCACTTTCATAAAATGGAAGGTGTTCAGAGATATCAGTAATGTACATGGAGACACATACATTCCCAGTAAGTGGTGGCCCCTGAGGTCCAACCCAGGTTTCTGTGGCTCTAAACACCAGCAGAACTGTCTCCATAAAGTGTATGTTTTTTATGTTTTAAACTCAGGGGACGAGATGACCACCTGCAGCTTGCTCTTAAGCCTGCAGTTTGGAGTTGACTGCCTTAATCAGATGTAGTTCATGTATCCAAGCAGATCAGCCCTGGGAGGACAACTTTTGTTCCTAGAGACCAAACCAAATCCTATGTTTGCCATGACTCTCACACTTTTAACACTGGGCATGAGAAGATCTGGACTCTAGAGCTTTCCATAAGACCAATTTCATAAGATTAGCATCCAGATGAGCTACTTATCAAATCCTGACTAAGTTGATGGAAGATTATCTTTCAGCTGGATTTAGGGAAATCTCACAAGAACCGGCAGACATACATGAGGGAGTTGGGCAATATTTCTTCTTCTTTCATCAATGTTTGAAACATATGGAAATTCCCCCTGGGAATAAGGGCAGGTAGGGACAGAGGGAGTGAAAATGTGCTCCATAAGATGCAGGGAACTGAGGTGTGTCAGGTGACCCACTGGAAGTGCACAGGAAGGTAGAGAAAGGCAGGGGTGATAAGTTCTTGGATTGCTAGTACTCAAGGAGAGATGAAACTGTCCTATGTCAGAGGGGCTCTATGTGTCAGATAGCCTTGTGCAACCTTGAATTTCTGATCCCGCTGCCTCTGCCACATGAGCGGTGGGGTTTGCAGGCATGCACAACCACACCATGTCTATGTGGTGTGGAGGGCAGAACACTGGGCTCCACACATGCTGGGTGCCTATGTGCTCCTCAGACTTCCTATGCATGCTACTGCATTGGCCCTGGAGCAGCTGTTCGAGTCCCTATTAAATCTAATGCCAAACACTTCAGATCCTACTCTAGTCACAGAAAATTCCAAAGAGAATGATCACATCTTGCTGATGATGAGGGTCTCAGTTCAATCCCTACAATGCAAATGAAACTCCCTCAAGAGTGATCCAGCACATTTGGAATCCTGGTGCAGGGGGAGTGGAGACAGGAAGGCCTCCAGGGTTCACTGGCCAGCTAGCCTAGCCCACTTGGAGAGTTCCAGGCCAGTGAGAAACTGAGGTGGTTGAAATGACAATGTTCTCTATAGGCCCTGATAACTGAAGTTTGACTATTTGGTTCCTGGTTGGCTGCACTGTTTCAGAGGGTGTGGCCTTGCTGGAGGAAGTATATTAATGCGGGCAGGCTTTGAGGTTTCAAAGCTATTGACCACATGCAGTTTTCCCTGTCTGCTTGCTGTTCAAAATGTGTATGCCTGGGATCCAACTGTGTTTTCTCCACTCTTCCCTTGTGGACTCTTATCTCTCTGAAACAATAAACTCAAACTGTATCTAAAAGCAGGCTCAGGCTATAGAGATGGGTCAGTGGTTAAGAGCACTGACTGCTCTTCCAGAGGTCCTAAGTTCAATTTCCAGCAACCACATGATGGTGCACAACCATCTGTAATGGGATCTGATGCCCTCTTCTGGTATGGCTGAAGACAGCTACAGGGTACTCACATAAATAAAATAAATAAATAAGTCTTTTAAAAAATGCAGAGGCTCATCCTAGCGATGACTATCTGCCCAAGCTTTTCACATTGGATTTAGACACCGGTATGTACACATGCCCAGATGCAGTCCTTGAAATAAACTCTATACTGGACGCTTTCAGAAAAGATATGTATGTGTATAAATACATGATTTTCTTCTTTTAGTTGACATACTTAGTAAGTGGCAGCTGTGACTCAAAGGGGATCACCTCTGGGGTTGTATCTGATTTACAGGCTCTGTATGGCTGAGATCCACACAAGTCTGGCTCAAGGCAATGTCTTCTGATGAAAGTCTGCCCTTGTCCTGAGCAGCTGCCCTTGGCTACCGTATGGATAGACTTTAAGTCTCTGTTGTGTTCCTTTTCCTTCCATGTTTGTTTCCATACTCTGATCTTGGCATCTGGGACCAGATGACAGGTGATGTGAAATGGGGAGTTTTCCATTAATAACCCCATTTGAGTTCCCCAAAGAGAACCTTTTTTTTTTTTTTGAGAAATATAAACAAGCTGTGTGAGTTACTGAACTTATTATGAACATATCTGACATTCCAGTCAAGAGAACACATTTTAAACACAACCTAAGTGAATAGTTCTGTAGTCTGTTGATAAGTGGAATAAAACAATGCATCTTGGTCCCGCCAGGAAATGGCACTTTGGCCAAGAAATAGGTTTTCTGTTCTTATCTCTCCACTAGTGGCTACAAAGTGACCCCAAAGATAACACATATGCTAAAACATAATAGCTCAAATTCTCAGTGAATATCAGGCATTGTGGAGAACTCTATGAAAGTCCAAATAGTAAACTATCTCTTAGTAACTAGGTCCTTTCCCTTCCTGGCCAGACATTGAGATTAGGGTTTGCTGAGGCTGAGCTGACACCACAGGAAAGATGCCATCTGGGAGCTCAGTGGAGACATCTTTACTGTCTTCCTCCACACGAGCTATCCAGGACCAAGATAGCTCCCAGAATTTCCAACCACTGGGTACTTTATTGTCCTGCTTGTTCGGCCCAAGGTGGCTGACCTAGGCATGTCAGGTGAACAGGAAAGATAGAAAATGATCCAAAGACTCTTCAGGTCCATTTGTATCACCAAGCAGAGACACAGAGTTTAGGAAACCTGCTAAGAGAACACCACGTGAGCCCCACTTTAGCACCTACATTAGTGAAAGACAATTGGAGAGAGAGAGAGAGAGAGAGAGAGAGACAGAGATAGACAGAGAGACAGAGAGAGAGACAGAGAGACAGAGAGAGAGAGAGACTTCTAATTTGAGAGTTTCAGACAATAATACTCTTAGATATATAGACTGATTCTCAAAGAAGAACATGACCACCACCAAGTGCTAGATACCATGTGACCTAAATGACCACTGGGTAGGGAAGGTGATTTGAGAGGGTGAGTGGAGTTTTTGCCTTAGGGTAGTGTATAAAACAGTTTTCCATTACTGTGACAAAGTATGCAATATACTCAAAGGAGAAATGGTTTCTTTCATTTATTATTTATTTGTGTGTGTGTGTGTGTGCATGTATGTGCACATGCACAAGAGGCCAGAGGTCAACCTTGGGTGTCCCTTAGACACCATTATTTACCTTTTTGTTTTGTTTTGGTTTTCAAACTAAGTGTCTCACTACATAGTCCCAGAGATCCCCCTGTCTCTGCCTCCTCAATGCTGGGATTACAAGTATATAGCTCCACACACAGCTTTGTAGATGGCTTCTGGGGATTGACCCCAGAGTCTCAGGTGTACAACCAAGTGTTCTGCCAGGGAGCCAACTCTGGTCCTCAGGTTAATGGATGGTTTTTACACACCATAGATCATTTGGAAAAAACACCATGCATCATTTTATTTGCTGTAATGAAAGATGTTATAGGCAAATTGGTATTATAACCAGCCTCCAGAGAGAAAGCTACTTCAAAATACCAGTCTGTGACAGCCCTTCTGAAAACACTGTTTTTCCTCAACAACTTTTGTGCTATTTGTAAATTTTCCTTTTCAATTAAACTAGATAATTTCTCCAAGGACTTGAGGAGTCTGAGAGTGATTAAATTACTGTTATTCTTTTGAAGACTCTACAACTCGGAACACTAACCCGGTGGGTGTTTCTCCCACTTACTGTGGATTCCTGAGGTTTTGCTATCTTCTTGCTCTCTTTTAAAAGACACGATGGCTAGGCTGCCCAACTGTAAACATTCTTTTAATCAGTTCCAAGGTTGGGATGCAAAGCAGGGTTCCCTGGAAGTACAGGCCAAGGAAGGAAAAAGGAGGGAGAAGGGGAGACTTGAGGCCAGCCCAGCATTGCTGCTGCACAGAACAACTTGGTGCCATGAGCTTTCCATGGGCTGTGGATAGGTTTCTGAGAGCTGTAGGGCAGGGACTGAGACTGGCCATTGTTCAAAATCTTTTAGAACAACCTCATTCAAAGTGTTTGCCCCCCGTAAGGTCTGCCCTTATTTGTAGGTATTTTGGGAGTGCTGGTAATACATAAAGTTGATCACTATTCATGAGTAACTTGCTTTTCTTTGTTTCCCAACTGACTATGCATTTATAAAGAGCCACGTTAACTATTGCTGCTGTTTACTTATTGAGATTTAATGACTAACATAAACAAGCATGTGTCTGTGTGATGTGACTGGCATGAAATCAGGTCTCCGGGAGCTCCAACTAATGGCCTCACAGGTCTGAACAGAGTCAGGAGTGGGTGTTCATGGGAGTGAAGATTCTAATATAATTGGCCCTGCACATTGTATATACTTTACATAGGAGCAAGTGATCTTGAGTTGTTCTGAAAAAAAAAAAAAGAAGAAGAATATGACTATATAGTAGTAAAAAATATTTTTGTGGGGGTACGTAAAACACTTCTGTATACACTATACCCTCTCTATATATCCTATGTACCTATAGGGTTGAGGGCATGTAGTACAGTAGTTGAATACATTCTTAGGACATGAGGCCTTGGATTTGATCCCAGTAACCCTCCAGAGAGAGAGAAAAATGCACAAGACAGAACAGACAAGGCTGACAGACAGACAGACAGACAGACACAGAGGGAGGGAGGGAGAGAAGGAGAGAGGGAGGGAGGGAGGGAGGGAGGGAGGGAGAGAGAGAGAGAGAGAGAGAGAGAGAAGACAGACACACAGAGACAGATACAGAAAGAAGACAGACAGATAGAAATACACATATATAGACAGACAGACAATGAGCATAAGAGCATTCATACACTCTTACTGGTATCAACGGAGACAATCAATGAAGAAGACTGCCTCGTGGAAAGGCACTGGAAGAAGAGCTAGCCAGTTCCTGGAGAGCATACAGGATCTATCATCTCTTAAACTGAAGCCAGTTTTGGGGTCTGTGGTGGCTCTAATATGAATAATCTATGATGCAGAGACCAAGAGATCTGGGACAGTGCTTATTAGAAGGCTGATGCCTAACCTCTGCAATCCAGACTTCCATCATTCAGCAACACAACAGCAACCAACTAAAGCTGGAAGCTCCTCTCATCTAGGCTGGAAAGTGTGAAAGGCTTATGTGTTAAAAACTTACCCCAAGTTCAATGTGGGTGGAAGCCTGTTCACTTGAAGGTGGTGGCAGAGGAATCCCAGATCACTGGGCGTAACGCTGTAAAGGCAAATAGGGCTCTGCAGCAAATAACTCTTGCCTTTACCATGTGTGGAGCAGTTCTGCTCTGCCACACACTTCCCACTGGGCTGTGCATTTTGCCATGATAGCCATTCTGCCACAGACCTGAAAGCAATGGAAGTAAACCCATCTTCTCGCTTTATAAGTTGATTTTTCCTTGGTAACTAACAGTAATGGAAAACTATCTTGGAAAACTACCTCACACACTGTTTTAGCTCCCCCACGCTGAGATTTACATTTACTGCACACCTGCATCCCCCTACCTGTTCCACAGCTGCCTGATCATTGATATTATTGTCAGTACAGGGTACTGACAGTGATTATGAAGAACAGGTAATACCCTAAGGGAATATAGGCAATGGGAACATACTGGGTAGCCAGAAACATTTAATTTCATTATGAAAAACATTCCCTTCCTTTGAGAACACCGGAAACACTTTGTGGTTGGGTTGTTTTCCTGTTTGGTGTTGTACAAAGACTGATATCAAGTGTCTCACAGCACTTGTTCACAGGAGTGATAACCCAGGATGTAGAGCACTGAACTAGCAGATGTTCAAGTTGCTCAAGCCATTGCCAACACTCTAGTGTTGGGTGGCCCAAGAAATGACCTGGGGCTGAAATAGTTCACCACTTCTTCACTTCATCAGACCCTTTCTCCAGTTGGTCCCAATGGCTTCTAGGATGACAGATGTTACTGTGTGTTGCTCTCCTGCTTTACAATAGGAGGTGTCAGTGGGCAGGGAGAGAGTTCAGTTACAAGGAGTCCCACACCCGGAAGTCACTTCAGAAGACTTCTATCTCAGCAACCTTCCCAACTCAGGACTGCTTCCTCAATCTCCTTATAAAACACACACGCATGTCCATACCCATGCACACACACATACACACACACATGTGAATGCACACAAGCATATACACATACACACACACGCAAATATGCACATGCATGTACACAAGTGAGTGCACACACATACATGCAGTCACATTCAGGCATAAACACACATACGCACACACATGCATGCATTCACACACATACAGATGCACACACATGCATGCTCACATACATGTGAATGCACACAAGCACATACACATGCACACATACACACATAAGCGAGTGCAGACACACTCAGGCATGAACACACATACTCAGGCACATCCACAAGCATAATCAAAACCCAAACCTACCAAACAAATAGAACAAAAAACGCCATTAAGGCAGACAGCTGTGCATGTAACTATCCTGGCAGAAATGAGGATATTCTAAAGAGACACTTGTGTCTCTCAATCTGACTATCAGATTGTTGAAACAATAGATCCCAAAGAAATGGGCATATCTCCAGGAATCGCTTGCTGGGAGAAGGAAAAGGCAGTGGCCAGAGGGGAACTTTTCTTCTGAAAGCAATTTCACAGGCTTCTAGCAACTTGTCAGACCACCTTACAGATAAAGCCCAGACAGTATGGGTGAGACCACCTTGACTGGGGCTGGCTGCTTAGACATTCGTATCCTTGTACCTCTTTTTAAGCTTTAATCTTGATTCAAGACCCCAAAAGACTTAGGGGATTCACTGGATGCTGCTGTCCTTCTTCCCAAAGTGACCATGCTGAATGCATGCCCCTTTCCTGCTTTCCATTTTAACTTGGCTCTTTTAATTCGTCTATTGAGGATAGTGGATAGGCATGACTTGAGACACAGGCTGTGACCCCTAAATTTGATAACATCCAGATGAACAAGAGTTGAGGCTGTCCTCTGGCCTCTACATGCAGATTCATGCACATTTACACACACGCGCGCGCACACACACACACACACACACACACACACGCACACTAGTGTAAGAACAGGAAGAATTATGGTTCATAGGAACATTTGAAAACTAAGACTAATTTAGCTGTTGGAAAATAGTATTCCCAATAGTTATTAAGCTTGATGTTTAAATAGCAATAAATTTAATCCTCTTCAGCCAGAATTTAAAAATTCCTAGTGAGAACCCAACAGCTCTAACCGACAGATGCCGAGGTCAAGCCACGCAGCTCCTCCCAGACAACACAAACCCATTACGGTGCTCAGGCACATCGCTGGGCTGTGGGAAAGAGCCTGTGCCTTGAAACTTAACCACAGACTGCCGGTTTGCTTCCTGAGGGCTTTTACTTTCTTTTCAGACAGATGGCCCAAAGTGGAGATGAAAGAAGCTGTTCTGATCTATTGTGTAGGTACAGAATGTTATCTTTGTTTTGTTTAAGCATCACCCTGCTTATAGTTAAATAACCAGGAGGAAATTCTCGGATTCAGCTTGGAAGCCAGAGCCCACGGAGACAGTGTTTGATGAATTTCTTAGTACATTAGCGTAAATGTAAGACTATAAATACAGACGATACTAGGAATGCTCTGAGTGAGAGCGGGGTATTTTGTAAAAATACTGCCTACTAACAAACTCAGCTATAGTTAGGAAGATGTGGCCACGTGTAAATTTCCACGCCATACCTCACGGTTTCCCCAAGGCACGGAGCATATCTTCTTGACACAGTTTAACGATAAAAACTCAGAACACAGGAAGCGCACTTAGTGTCCAGATTCGGAGGTACTCAAGCACGGAGCACGCTGCTCTGGTGTACGTTATAATCCCACGTCACATTGTTAAAATAATAAGGCTTAAAGTAGAGCTTCTCCCTACATACAGGACTGGGAATAAAGACCGATATTTTTTAGAGGTAGCATTTGAATGCATTATTTCACAGGCCTCTCCTGGGTTGGCTTCATACCAGTAAATGATGTCTCATCAGCCCAAATAATTTGAAGGATGGTTCATGAATTTGGTTTATGAATACTGACATATTTCAACCCACAAATCAGGATGTAACACTGCATCAAAATGGACCTAAATGAGGAGGAAAGGGGGTTGCTGCCAACAGGAGGATCCAGACGAACGAACAAAGACACTTAATTTAATAACGAAGCACTGCACTCCACCTCGACCACGGTTATTACAATAAATGCATATTCAGATGCTTCCCGAGATGTCTCCCTTCTCTTTCAGTCCAAAACAATGCCTCTCTAATCCAATACAATTCTCTCCGCTCTGCCTCTCAGCAACCGGCTTTCCCAATTTCTAATCAAAGCTGTTGATAACTGGCTCTGGCAACAGAGTGTAAAATCCCAAATGAGTCATTAAAGCTATAAGTGTGCTCCCTCTCAGAACTCGAGGTGTGCCTCATAGACCATCACATTCAGACTCAACAAGGCTCTCCTGGGTTTTCATTTGTTTGGGATCTTCTCTAGCTAATGAAGGACGGCCTGGCTTTTCTGTTGTCTTTTTAAACAGCCGGCTCCATGCAGACAATGCAAAGGTCAGGAGGGCTGAATAACTCCCATACCCGAGTCCACAACCCTTGATGGAGCTCAAGACAAAGAAGCTGGAACCTAGTGATGTTTTCTGACTACAGCAGACAGAAGAAAGTAGCTTTGAAAAAAGGCAGTGCTGA
Source organism: Mus musculus (assembly GCF_000001635.26). Lineage (NCBI taxonomy): Eukaryota > Metazoa > Chordata > Mammalia > Rodentia > Muridae > Mus > Mus musculus. The sequence continues at coordinate 127,499,012 of NC_000074.6, read as the reverse complement.
CAGCTTTCGGTGGTTTTTCCTCTGAGAAACAGTGACGAGGGAAGAAATGGTCTCTTTAAATGTACTTTTGTTTGTTTACTTATTTTATGTATTTTGTTTGTTTATTACACACAAGCAAGCACACATGTCAGTGCTCATGGGTGTCTTCTTTAATCAGCCTCCACGGGGTCTCTCACTGAACCCTGAGCTTTAAGATTAGGCTCAGTTGACTAGCCAGTAAGACACAGGAATCTACCTGTCTCCCCCAGTCTAGGACTACAGATAAACACCATCATCACCAAGAATACAATATTGTTATTGTTTTGGGGTTGGCTGATATATTCCTTTTCTATTTTTTCGGAAAAAAAAACGTATTATTTCACTACTAAGACCATTTTTAACATTTAGTCAAAAATTATATTAATACATGCTGGAGCTGCAGAGATAGCAGAGTGAACAAATGCTTGCTGCACACACATGAGAGCTTCAATTTAATCTATAGCGCCCACGTCAGTCAGTAGCTGGGCATGGTGGCACGTCTATACACACACACACACACACACACACACACACACACACACACACACACACACACACGGTAATTCAGTAGTCATGATTTCCAGAAACTTGACACATATAATCAAAAGAGAAGGTTCTAGAAGGCACCTAAAAAGAATCTGTAGCAAATTTCATACTGACAGTTTTCGTATATTTTTATTATTGCACACACACACAAACATTATGTGTGTGTGTGTGTGTGTACATGCATGTTTATGAAGGTTAGATGGCACTTGAGGGTATCCGTTTGCTCCTTCTGCCACATGGATCCTGGGAACAAACTCAAGTTTTCAGGCTTGGTGGCAAGTACCATTACACACTGATCCATCTTGCTGGCCACAGTGCTTCTTAACCCACTAGACCCTCTCTCTGGCCCCACGCAGCTTTTAAACAGTGCTGCCTATAAAGAAAGGGATTTACAGGAAGAGGTGCTTCAAAAACAAAAAGCAGAATCCTCTCCACGAGAGGCCTATTTTGTTTTAAGGTGAGACTATCTACCTCAGTGGCAAACTAGGAGTATGTGCTGCCTCCAGACCCACAGCAGGATTCTCTGAGAGTCAGTAAATATATCATGCTACAATACCAGATAGAGGGCAGGGGCAGGAGCCAGACACACAGGACAGGCAAAGGAGCTGATAGCTACCTACTGTGATGGTAGCTATCACAGTAGGTAGCTGATACCTATACCTACTGTGCATCACAGGGATGTGACACAGATACAGTCTGGGGCATCAGCTGGCCAGGGCAGCAAGATGAGGAGGATGGAGGTTCAGGTGGGAAAAGGACGTGGTCCTGGCACAAGAAGAAGTTGCTTCACACCTAGATGTCACAGCTAGAGTGTCTTCACTGGGTTCTCAGTAGAAGCAATGGTGGGTATGGCCATACAAAGAAATGTGGTGCCCAGGAGAGCCAGCCTTACTAGATATACAATATACTCTTTATCCAGCTGACTCCAAGTACTAACGCTATATGTGTAGCTCAAATCATGCCCGGTTTTTCATAAGTTTATGGTTTTTCAATAATTACTTATTGCTTTAAGAAAAAAAAACAAAAGTAACAGTTAACATTCAAATCATACAAGCTCATCACATAGAGACAGTCACGTCTGTGGAACTTCTGTTCATATATATCTAAGTGTGGTGCCCTTAAGTGTCTTTGAATCATTATTCTTTAAGTCCAAGAAAGACCCATAGCTGGGTATAATTTGTAACCAAAACATAAACCTATTGGAGATAAAGTTCCATTGGTAGAGAGCTTACCTAGCACACATGGAACCTTCTTTGACTCCCAGTGTAGAATAAGCCTGACCTATGTGGGTACACCTGTAATCCCAGCATTGGGTTGGAGAAGTTCAAGGTCCTCAGCTACATATCAAGTTTGAGGACAGTTTGGAATAGATGAAACCTTATCTCAGAAAACAAAACAAGACATTACCTAAATCCAGGGCACAGGCACAAAACTGGTATGCCACAAGCACTAAGGTGAATTCATATCACGCATGCCAGAGGTCCTGGAAAAAGACAGTGTAACCATCTAACCTGGGTGACCATTGGAGGGACCTCATCTGGCAGAGGGGGGTGGGGTGGGGAGGGGAGTTGAAGCATCCTTTTGACATGTAAGTTGATCAGTATATCTTCCTTTCCTAACTATCTTTATATCCCTCTTTAGGAATTTGTAAAGAAGGCTATTGATGATCACTGGGGACTTTATTCAAGACTTAAGGCAGAGGGATACAGCTTTCATGTCCCAAACACAGATGGTGGCAACGATAATAGCCACCTGTATATCTCCCAGCTCTGTCCTGTGACTTTAGGAGCTGTAAGGTGCACACTTCCTAATTCAAGGCAGAAATCTATGAATCCGGATATTTTAGGAAAATCAAATTTAACAAAACCCAATAATCCATCAATGCAAAAGCAATGAAATACCCATCAAAATCCTAAGGTGCATTCTGAAAAAGCACACACATTCAAAGGAATCTGCAGAAACAATTCTCCCTCTGCAGCCACACTGAAAGAAACAGAATACATTTGCATTTCTATCTTGTTAATTCCCATTACATTGGTGTTACTAATAACATCAAATATTTAAAATTTGTGCTACACACACAAAGCCAATTATAATTTTCTAGTGAGAAAACAATTTAATATTAGGAATCTAAAAATAATCTATTTTATTACTGCAACAGATCATGAACATTATGAAATAAATTCTTTCAACAATTAATATTAACAGTAGCTCCTGGACTGGCTGCCCACCCTTGAAATGTTCTCAGTAGCTGACAACCACATCATCCACATAAGACTCAGAGAGTGTCAATCACCACCAGACACGTGCAACATGTGCCAACTGCACTGTCTATGGGCCAGGATTGGAGATTACTTCATTTTCTTGTCTACCTCAGCCAGCAGTATATTTAGATTAAATTTCACTCCAAATAATCTCCAAGAGTTTGTCTAAAATTTCTCACTGTTAAAAAAAAAAACACAGAATGTTTATCTAAGTAACTATCCTACACACACTGAGTTCTGATCTCTTTATTGTAAGAATTTGATGGTAATCATAATGTCTCTACCCCTAACCAGGCTCTTTCAGGAGTCCCGCAGAAGCGCACACATTCCAAAGATTCTAAAACCTATGCTGAGGCAGATTCTGTCTGGAGGGCTTGCCCTGCTCCACAATTAGAGGCAATTATGCCTCCCTAAGCAGTTGCCACTCTACATTTTACTTACAATTCCCTTTTATCCTACAAAACCTCTATCCTGTCCATTTGAATATGGTATCTTGTTTTACAGAGGGAAGACACACTTGGTGCCTATGATAGTTAAATCTTTATTGGCAACTTGTCAGGATTTAGAATCACCATAGAAACAAATCTCTGGGCATGTATGTCTGTGAGGGATTATCTAAATTGGGTTAACTGAAGTGAGATGATCCAGTACAAACGTGGGTGGCTGCATCATCCTTACAGGCTCAATCCAGACTGAAGAAGAAGGAAAGAGTGAGCCATGTACTGCAGTCATGGCTCTCTGCTTCCTGGCTGCAGAAACAGCATCCCCAGCTGCCTGGAGGATGGTTACACCAGGGCGTTCCCATGGTGACAAGCCACACCCTCAAGCTATGAGTCAATGAAAACTCTTCCTAAGTTGCTCTTTTCGGGTCTTTTTTCAGACCAACAGGAAGAGTCTCTAACACACTGTCCCAAGTTCACATCATGATGAAGTTTGAACTCCTGGGTCACGGTATGTGCATAGCTAACCAATTAAGACAATCAATTGAAAACCACATTAATAAACCTTAACATTTGTTTCTTCTGCACCTGAACTTGATATTAGAGCCCTGTGACAGGGTACTCCTTCACACAATGTTTAATTACCCATGCTTCTGCTTAGAATCTAAAACTAATTGGAATAAGACTTTGTTTAGTATAAACAGATAGCTCAAAAGAAGCTGATTAAGGGATAATGTGCTTCTTAGGAAACATTTCAAGGAAATCAGCAAAATGTTGTGTCTGGTTAAACACAGTGCCTGGCATCAGCATAGGAAGAGAGACAAGAAGGTCATGAACCTTCCAGGGTCTTCAAATACCTGCACCGTTTCCTTTTGATATCTGGGCATGAAACCAATAGTGTCAAGAGAAAGATATATCAGATCCCCTCCTCTAACACATTCATGCCTGTCTTAGTTAGGGTTTTACTACTGTGAACAGACACCAAGGACAACAGTCAGTGGGGCTGGCTTATAGGTTCAGAGGTTCAGTCCATTGTCAGGAGTATGGCAGTGTCCAGGCAGCCATGATGCAGGAGGAGTTCAGTTTTACAACTTCATTCTCCACTAGAAGTTGGCTTCCAGGCAGCTTAAAACCCACACCCACAGTGACACACTTCCTCCAACAAGGCCATACCTCCAAATAGTGCCACTTCCTGGGCCAAGCATATTTAAACCACTGCAATGCCCATCATTAGAATGTATTTTTTTGCTTGTTTGTTTGATACAAGGTCTGATAGATCAGGATGGCATAGAACTGTTGCTTCTCCTACCTCCATGTCCTACCTGCTAGGATTACATATGTGTGCTGTCATGTTGGTTTATGTGGTCCTAGTGACTGAAGCCCAGGCTACCTGCATGCTAAGTAAGCATTCAACCAACTGAGCTACATCCTTAGCCCCAATTGCTTCCATATTTGGCTACTTTTTTAGGAAAAGTCACAGAAAACATCATAGTCTAGCAATGGTTCATCAAAGGATCTATTCTGATTCATGCCATACATCACAGTCTTGGAAGGAAATCATCTCTATTGACTGAGGTCACATTTCATTAAAAAAGGATCTTTACAAAGCAACCTGCCATTAAAGAGTTATTTTTCCTGTTCATCTTTATATACCCACCTTTGAACTATTCAAACTACTCAAAAGGCTCCGAGGGAGCCTGTATCCTCATCTCCTTCTGATGAGCTATCCTTTCCTTGAAGGAAACTTATCATTTACACTGTTCTTTAGGCCCAAGACTGCATTCTAGAAGTAAAACCAGACCTTAGGAAAAGTCTGAGGATTCCCCAACACTACTGAAGAAAAATCAGGGAAAATTTAAGTCATTATAAGCGAGGGTATAAGGACTATTAAATCATTCAGTGCACATACTAAGGACATTCAGAAGAAAGACCAACTGCTCTGGATTTATAGATGGTAAAGTGGATCCTCAGTGTGCAGACACAAGCACTGAAGGATGAAATTTAAGTAAGAGGGAAGACAGGCCTACAGCAGAGCACTGTGCATCAGCAAGGGGCAGGCAAACTCTCAACACAGCCTGAGGTAGGAAACAGCAAGGAATAAGGAAACTGGATGAGACCTAAGACCATGAGGTAAGAATACCAAGCAAGACAAAATGGATTTGCTTCTGCAACCTTTCTGTTGAATATCCACCTAGCTAGACTCCGGAAGGTAGTGCTGATTGGCCTGTTTGAGCAGGCTCATAGGTGGCCAATAGTGGCACTAACATACTATATTACACCAGATAAGGAAAAGGTAACGGCGGCAAAACTCAGGGAGAAATATCAGAGACATATTCTGTGAAACGTCATCACTAGGCAGGGGGTGAAGGAAGGAGGAGGAAGAAGAGAAAAGAGATGAGGGAGGCTGGTAAGAATCCAGGGAGAAGGGACACAGGAGCCACCATAGTCACACAATAAAGAAGTAACTTCCTTCTGAATTTAGGGTGTGTTTGGAGAGAGCTACACTGGAAGTCAGGTCTGCAGCTTGCAATGAATGGATCAACTACTACATGCAATTTCTGCCATGTCGAAGTGACAGGAAGAAGAGACAAAAAGAATCAGTACTTTAGAGCAGTGGGTATGAAGGAGGCAAATAAACCTCCAAAGGGTGAGACAGCAACGATGGCCAGGGAAACACAATACAGCAAAAGAGAAGGGGGTACCGAAGGGTGAATGTTGAGGAAGAAAGATGCAGATTTGACAAATGTAAAAGTTAGGCCTTGGAACCATTTGCTAGGGGGAAACGTGGATAAGAATGAAGTAAACAGATGAAAGAAGTCTTTGGCAGAAGAACCACTCAAAACATTTGAAGGCATTACCATGTCTGGCAACGAGAGGATGAAGTGGTCCAGAATTAACTTGCCAGTGTAGAAAGCTAGAAAACAAAAGAAAACACAGGAACCAACCGTTTTCCAAAGCTTAGACATCCATGGGATTATTTCCCCTGAAGAAAGGAGTCATGAGGCACACCTGGCCATTACTGAAAGTTCCAATCCTGTGGTCTCTTCCACTCTACAGTGTAGAGAGAAAAAAATAAGACCACAGTGAGGGGGGGTATGCTATAAACCTAGAATACAAGGATGGTCATGTGACTGCAGATGAACCAATCCGAGGCAACGTATGCAGATAGCCCTGCAGAAATCCTCATGAGCCTGCTTTAGTCCTTAACAATTAACCTGGGAATAAGTAAGAGAACATTGCAAGTTCAGGCATGAGCAAATATGGGGAAACAGTAGGCAAACTCCAACTACTGCACATGGGGCTTGTGTATGGTTCGCCCATGCAACAAATTCTCCATGACTGATGGAAGACAATCTGCACTTTATCCCTTAAGATGGGTGCTTCTATTACCAAGTTCTTGGAAAATGGATCCATTCAAGATAAAACATTTTGCTAACAACTTCCATGGCTCACTGGCAGGGAAGAGAAGGCTTATTAGCTTGGCACTTCAGATACGGCTTTGTCCATATGGCAAAACACATACCAGATTTTTAAAAAGTCAATCAAACCATTCTGGCCCAGCTATTAAAATAAACAGCATGGTCAATAAAACCGGTTGTGTTATTTAAGTCCGTCTGTTGTTCTCCCAGAAGACTGGAAGACTGCTACCATCAGAATGACGGTCTGTACTTCTTTCAGTCTGCTAGCTTCCCGTGTGGTCACAATGCATGCTTAGAAAGACCAGATTTTCTAAATATAAAAAGCAGGACACAGCTGACATATGCTCCAACAATGGGACGGGAGAGGAGAAAGAGAGATGATTATAACAGGGCCCACAGAGGTCAAGAACTTGCCAAACAACCAAAAGAAAGGGGGGGGGGCAGAGCTGGATCCGAATCTAAAGCCACTTTTGGTAGAGCTCACGCCTTGCTGTTCTGGAAGTGGGAAAGGCAGGCAGAGGGGGTCCTAGGGGTAAAGGCCAGGCCCAATAAAGTGGGAAAGGCCGGCAGAGGGGGTCCTAGGGGTAAAGGCCAGGCCCAATAAAGGGCACTTTGTAAACTGCCTTACAGCTTCTTCCAGGAATCCCAAACAGTATCAGAAGAATAAAATGATTACAACATACCTAGTCATACAAAGCAAGTCATATGACTCTAATACAATAAGAACAAAGAATTTTCTGTTTTACAGAGAGTACAGCCAGTAAGAGAACCATCTTCCTCAGTCTAAGCAGCGAGTGTATATTTGTCTGCTGGTGGTCCTCAGTCTAAGCAGCAAGTGTATGTGTGCTGGTCCTCCTTGACTTTGTGTTGTATGCATATGTGTATGCAGGTGCACATGTTCTTGTGGGCATTCCTGGGGAGGCCAGAGGTCAACCTGAGACACTCTTTACCTTTTTTTTTTTTTTTTTTAGATTGGGCCTCTCACTGGTCTGGCGCTGGTGGAGACTAGGCTGGCCAGTCAGGGAGTCACGGGGATCCTCTGTCTTCATCTCCCCCGTGATGGGATTACAAAGGCATACACAACACACCTGGCTTCTGTGTGGGTGCTAGAGGTGAAACTTAAATCCTTATTTGCAAGGCAAGCAAATTCACCAGCGATCTCATCTCAGCCAGGTTCCTTTTTTATTTTAGACACTATGTAGACCTGGCTGGCCTTGAACTCATGGAGATCTATCCGCTTCTGCCTCCTGAGTGCTAGACTTAAAGGTAAATTTTTAAGACACACTTTTAGAATAGAATTTTTTTTTTTAATTTTGGTTTTTCAAGACAGTGTTTCTCTGTGTAGCCCTGGCTGTCCTGGAACTCACTAAGTAGACCAGGCTGGCCTCGAACTCAGAAATCCGCTTGCCTCTGCCTCCAAGTGTTGGGATTAAAGGCGTGTGTCACTACTGCCTGGCTGGAACATAATTCTTAATATAGGTAGACCAATATTCAATTATCTGTGAATTAAATAAATTTTTTTTAAAAAAGGGTAACAGATTAGTAAATATATTTGCTTTTGAATGCATTTATCAAAAATTGAAAGATACAAATCTTTATTTCTGGACAGTTTGCAATTCTTACTTAGCAGCATTGTCTGGTACAGTAGGCCATTAATAATCTTCACACAAACTGGTCAGCATAGCTGTAAAAACACGGTGTATTTCACAGTCAGTCTGGAGGAAATGGAAAGTGTCCATGTATTTATTTTCTTGCCTATTTATTTTCTTGTTCTTACTGTCAGTGTTAGACAGAGCCTCAGTCTACACTGTGATTCTACATTTTAGGTTAGTAGCTCTCAGCAAACATGAGACATTACTATCCACGAGCTTTATGAAAAGTACTTGAAATCTGGGGCTTTAAGCAATCTCTGCTAGATTCCCCCTAGCCTAGATGTCCTGTCCCTGTTTCTGAGTGCACTGTTCACAGGATCACCTGACTCTAGAAGAAAGTTCAGCTCTATACAGACATCTGTACTCTGAGACCCATCTCTCAGCTTCCCTGTGTCACCACAGTTCTCGGAAGGTGCCAGCACAGCTGCTCCAACCGGAGTGGACATGGGCAAGCTAGCTGCTCATGAGGCCAGGCACGTGTGCTGGGTGAGGTGTCACCCAAAGTGTCACACACGAGATGCTTTGTTCTTTTCCAATGATGGTGAGGTTCAAACACGAGTCCCTCCTGACACTTATGACAAAGGACTTGGCCTTGACTCTCAAGACATATGAAATGAAAAATGTAAACATTATTAGCCATTCAAATGATGAGAAGAAATTCCCGAAGCACGTGTGTGTGTGTGTGTGTGTGTGTGTGTGTGTGCATGCATGTATTCACACACATACACACACGATAAAGAGACAGAGAGAGAGAGAGCGCGCGCCTAGAATTCTTAACTTTAGTACATTTTTTTTTAAAGTATGCTCAATTAGTGGCGAATGTTGGAAACATCTTGACAGTGTCTTGGAGATGAAAGTATATGGTACAGAATGAGGAAAGGGAGAGCACATGCTATCTGCAGTCACAATGAATCAAAGCCCAGAAGGAAGCCAGCAAGCCAGCAGGTTCTAATGAAATATTAAGGCAAATGATTATTGATGAAAAATGAATAAGCCTTTTTGATTTCAGCAACCTTTAAATCACACCTAGCTAATTAAAACAACCCAAATCTATTAATTTAGTCCTTGACGGGTGTTTAGCTTGTTCTGGGGCTAATTTAAAGGCACGAAAGGCAGCTGAACCCACCCACACGAGCGGACCCAGTGTGGCAGTAAAGACATAGTTATGAGAATAAAGTGTGGTCTTCTCATATGTCATGTGTTGTGTCCAAGCCAGAACCCTTCCTGTTTTTTCAGGAAAAATAAAAGGATCTATAATAGGTTATTACCTAGTTATTAACACTCAATATTATTTGCAGTAATTGTCATATATGAGCACAAGGCATTCACAACACTGATACTATTTAGCTAGACTGTAGAGCTAACACTCACTCCACACTGCCAAGAGGGATCTGATGAAGAGGCTCAAGCAAGTCTTGCATGCAGGAAGCATTGCAAGGTTCAGGAGAAACAGCTCAGCCCATCTTGCAGCCTTTGCTGGCATCCTATAACACCAAATTCTGTGCACCTGAGCCTCCTGTATCGGATATTAATTGTAGGCTATTAAACTTCAAGACTATACCTAATTACTGCAGATTATGTTGCTTCCTAATCACAGAGATCAATCAACTGTCCACAGCAACGAGTATTTCAACGCTGGTACAGAGCAGCAGACATCAATTGTCTCAGCAAAACTCAAAGCAGAGAAATCTAAAACAAGCATTTACACAGGAAAGATGCTAAAAATATGCACAGAGCTACCATATATAACACAGACAAAAGCAATCAACCCAGCCAATGATTTTGCTTCTAAATGTCCTTAGGACTCAAGAATGAAGACATGAAGATGTGCTGCCGGTGATGACGGCGGTGGCTGTCCACCTTAATGGACAGCTTGCCGTCACTGTGACTCAAAGCCTCAGAGAACCCATTTATGAGGTAGAAAGGTTCATCTCAATGAAACCTTGGCCATGCCCTTTGGGCTTGTGAGCTCACCATAGCAAGAGCACAGAGTAGAGGAGACTAGACCAGCTCATGGAATCCTGGGAGAAGAGAGTGGAAGAGTATGCCCCAAATCTAATGTCCCCCAATTCCCAATGTCACCACAGGCCAATGAACACACCCTGTCACACCTGGCCTGTGGGAGTCAGTACCAACAGCATACCACATCATATCACATGGTTGAGCATCACATCTGGTCTCCTGCCAATGAGATGAGCTCCCCACAGCCAACAAGGGCTACGAATTTAACTCCTGACAAGCAAAAGGGTTTTTGCTATGTTTTTCAGACTGATTTCCAACTTGTGAGCTTTAGAGACCCTCCTGTCTCAGTTTTATGAGTAGCTAAGATTGTAGGCAGGCACATATATAAAGTGACTTTAACAATTAAAATGTTTATGTTTCTAAAAAAGACCCTTTGTGGTTATATGCAGACGGACTACAGAAGCTGTCATAAGAAGAGATCTGTCTCAGTGTGTGCGTGTGCGTGCAGGTGTGTGCATGTGTGTGAGTGTGTGTGCATGTGAGTGCGTGTGTGTGTGTGTGTGTGTGTGTGTGTGTGTGTGTACCATGGTGGACATGCTGAGGTCAGGATCAGTTCTTTCCTTCTATCTGTAGGTCCTGGAGATTGAACTCAGGTCATCAGTCTTGTCAGCTTTTAATCTTCAAAGCCAGCTCACTGACCCACATTTCTTAATTTATATAAATATACATGAATGCCATATAAATATTGGAATATAACAATGAACAAAGCAGACATTTAAAACCCCCTGCTTTATTTGAAACTTAACTCAGATTGGACATGATAAACCATGGAACAAAGTCACGTGCATGGTGTGATGGCAAAATATTAGCAGGAAATGCAATGTAGGGAAGGTGGACAAGGAGTGGGCAAGCACACAGTTGGAAATCATTTGCATTTCCTGAGACAATGCTTTCTGGCTCTGCCTCCCACCCTCCACCCCCCTTGCAATGCTGCTGTGGCCACAGAGATGGCCCCTCTCAGACAGACAATCATGTTCCAGGTGAGCGCTCTAGAGAAAGTTGCATTTTCTGTCAAAACGCTTGGGCTTTGGCTTTCTCAAGGGATGAATTCTTGTGACCCCAGAATTTGAAGGCCCACCAGCTTGTCACCTGCCTTGTCTCCCTGGCAACTTCACCCACTGCCCTTCTGCCCACTGTGGGTCATGGAGGCTTTCCAGCAGAAATCCAAACAGAAAACTTGAGACTTGAACAGTCAAAATGGGCAAGCATGGGAAAGATCCAGAAAGAGCCAAGAGGGAAATGTGTGCCTGAGAAGGATACTGCAGAGCTGCACATGCGGATCCCTACAGTGCTGAGGAGAAGGCAGGGATGGATGGCTTCCATGTGTGTCAGCCCTGCATCCTCCCATGGTAGTGTCTGCAGAAAGTGGCAACATTAATTTAATCATAATTTCTGCACTTTGGGAGCATAACTTCTTGCAACCCACAGGCATATGCGTGTGTAGCACTGGTCGTCCTTGACTATTAAAGGTTTTTCAAGAATTGACGAGACATGAAAGTCAGGAAGGGATACTAGCTGTAAAGGAAATCTCAGTAAATAACCAGAGAGCCATTTACCCTTTTAAAAAATTAGCTCACATCCTGATCAGTTACAAACAGGGCAGGGTGTTGGATATCAAACCTGTCCATCAACAAGGTTAACACTATTGTGCGATTCAAACCACTGTTCTATAAAATAAAAGCTGGAAAAAGAAGAAGGTGGAGGAGGAGGAGGAGGAAGTACTGGTAGTTGTGACGGTGGAGGAAGAATGGGTTGAGGAGAAGAAATGAGAACAAAGAAGAGGAGGAAGAGGAAAGGGACAGTAATTCAGCTGGTAATGTGCTTGTCAGACCTGAGTTCAGATCCCCAGCACCCATATAAAATGTGGATATGGTAGAGGGAACTGCATGCCTGGACTGGGAAGGTGGATACAGGAGGATCCCTGGACCTCACTAGCCAGTCAGCCTAGCTGATCAGTTTGGGTGAGTGTCACCCAAGGGACATCTTACAAGGCTTGATCCTCAGCCTATGGTGTTGCTGGGAAGTACTGGAATCTCTCAGAGTGGGGTCTGCTCTCTGGGAGTTTGTCTTAGAAGGTGACACCAAGACAACCTTTAGCCCTTTCCTATTGCTCCACACCCAGCTATGAGTAGTGTGGTTATCCTTGCCCTCCTGACAGGAGGTGAGGGTCTCTCACAAAGACCTAAAAGCACTAGGTCTCCCCAGTTACTATCTGAAGCTTCAAAAACTGAGAGCCAAATCAACCTCTTCTCGTTTTAACCTGACGATCTGTTTATCTGTCACAGACATGGAAACCTGACACACACCAGGAAGGTCTGAATTTTCCACTTTAATTATATACCTTCCATTCAAAACTCAGTCCAATTCCCATATACAGAACAGCTCTCTTCCACTGAGGACACAGCCCAGGCATCACAACCTCTTAGAAAGGCAGGCTTCTGCCACTGGGTCAACTTGTTTAGTATCACATCTCATATCATCACACTGAACCCTGTGGTCCAACTTAACGGGGAGAGAACTTAGAAGGCAGTCTGGATATACTAAGGAATTAGGGGGGAAGGCTGATGGGGAGGGCAGCAAAACCAAATACTGAAGGTTCAGTTGAAAGACACTTATTCAAAGTATGCATTTCTATGCAAGGATACAAATCTACTCATCCTTACACTCAAGTTTCTCTCATGCCATTTCAAATGCATCCTCAAAAACATCCTCTATTATCTTCAACATACATGAATCATGTAGTTATTTTTCGGTTCTTATTCATTGCTGTCCACATCACTATCCGTAATTATTGGCACGAGGCCATGACAGAATAGCATTTTAGGAGCTGCCTGGATCTCCAGGAATTCTCAGCTAAGCCCTAGAGTTCGGGCTTGTTCAAAGCACTGAAGCCTTTAAATCATCCCAGAGCTTAAATGTACAGGATAAAGGAGAGAAGGAGACAAAAGGATCATTGGAAACCAGTCTGTTTGTCCTTGGTCAGCTTCAGTTTCTGCTACAAAGTCAATGTTTAAACTTATGCGACCTCTCAACTTCAGCAGTCAGGGACTTGAGCCTAGAGTCACAATGGCCCAGGGAAACTTACCCTGTCAGAAACCTAGTACTTTTATATCATTTGTGCTGTTTACAGTTTTGTTTTGAGTCACACGTGGTTGTCTTTTCCTTTGGGTTTGCACCAAGCTCAGAGAGGATCCATGTCCTAGTGAGGTTACCTGCCCCTGAGCTGCACAAGACTAGCAGGTTTCTCTGGTGAGATCCTCACGAATGCCAGCAAAAGTAAATGGAGAAATGAGAATTTGTGTGTAAGCCCTATACACATACGGTTTGTATGCGTACTTAAATCTAAAAAGCCACCCCTCTCTCCAAAAGGAATTCCTCTGGAGACAATTCCATGATCCTCAGGTATTTTATTTAGGTATTAGTTATTTTAGTGTAGTTTGCTATGAGTAAAAAAAAAAAAAAAAAAAAAAAAAAGAAAAGAAAAGCAGCTTAAAGAAGGAGGGGCTCATTTAGGCTCAGTGTTTAAGAGGGCAGTCTGCCATGTGTGGCTCTAATGGCAGCCGGAGCCTTGGACATAGTTACACTGTACCACAATCAGGAAGCAAAGAAGGATCTGTTTGATCTTCCTTTGAACGTATCTGCTACTGAAGCAGGCTATGGCATCAACCACATTTACCTCGGGTCTTCCCTGCCCATTTAACCTAATCTAGATAATCTCTCACAGACATGCCCAGAGATTTGTCTGGGGAGTGATTCTAGATCCTGTTGAGTTGACAACCAATAAACCATCACAGTAGGGAAACACTGCTATGTCCCTGAGGACTCAGTAACACAGCTCATTTAAAGACTGAGGGATAAAAATGATTATGAAAGGCAAAGCCATACACAAAATTCTGTTTAAAAATGTTGACTGTGTGAACATATATTTCTGGGGTTGGAGGGGTAACCCAGTTAGTAAAGGGCCTTCATCTAGCATGTACAAAGGCCTGGGTTTGATCCCCCCCCCCACCTCATAAACTAGACAAAGTAGTGAATGTGTTCCTAGCAATTGGGAGGTAGGGGCAGGAGGTACAGGAGTTCAAGGTCATCCATGGCTACAAAGCTAGTTTAAGGTCACCTGGAACTACATAAGTCGATGTCTCAAAAAAGAATAGGAACATTTCTGTACACTAACATACATTTATTCTTTTAACATTTGAATCTGTTTTATATAATGTATCAAAATGTATCTTTAGGTCCTGTAACAATCTAGGCAGTCTATTCTATCTATCTGTCCTGTAACAATGTAGGAAGTTCCTTTCTTTCCATATCTTCATGTATACAGCTGGGTGAAAGGATAATCCAGCTAATTCTTTGATTAGAAAAGAAAAACCTCTTTTTAGACCAATTAGTGCTATTATTGCAGATACATAGAATTGAGCAGTGAAGAGAACATGGAAAAGGAAAGAATGAAGATGGAAACATGGGGCAATCAAACATCTATGGGAGGACTTCAGAGCCCAAGGAAGGGCCCTGGAACATCTGGGGAGTTAATTTAAAAATGGATTGTGGATTCAGGGCTCGATAAAGTCTCCCAAGAAGCTGAAAATGCGTCTCACCACAGGGCTCCACATAAATCCTCATGAATTTATATTAATAAGAGACTGATATTCCATCCTTATGCAGGAGCAAAAGAGGAAATGACAGCAGCCCAAGATCACTAAATACCAGTAAGATTGGCACTTAAAGCCTTGAGTTTGGATTGTAGAAGGGATGGGGAAATGGGGTAGCCAGGAAGAGAAAGATGGCTTAGTGTACCACAGTGAATGGAAAGTGGGGTACTAAGATGTGCAAGACACTAAAATAAAACACCGTGCCACACAAATGAAGTAGATTTCGGCCACAGCAGCAAAGATAGCTCATCAAAGGCCCACAAGTTCAGGGCCCTGTGACAAGAAAGACATTAAGACTGAATGAGTACACTCTGCTGGGGGCAATTTACTGATGATTACCAAAGTCTAAAATAGTTTTTTTCATTTAGCCTCACATTTCTGTAGAATATGAAAGTGTTCCCTAAGGCAGAAATAAATATATAAATAAACAACCCCCACCCCCACCCCAGATTACTTCTACAAACAAATTGTGGTTTCGGGCAACGTTAATCAACAAAAAGAATTAAACAAAATGTCTTTAAGATTAGCCATGACCTTATTTATGGCTTCATTACTGCCACAGTTTCATTTGTTGAACTGGTTGTGTCACCTCAGCCTTTATTTTAATTGCAGGATCTCTAGCTGTAATCGACAGCTTGGTTGAATGGGAGCTGCTCATTTTGTGCGCTGGCTAGTTTCAGGTCAGCTTGACACAGGTGAGAGTCATTTTAAAGAGGGAACCACAATTGAGATAATTTCCCCACCAGACTAGCCAATGGTAAACTGGTGGTCATGTCTCAAATGGTGACTGTGGGAGGGCCCAGCTCACTGTGGGCAGTGCCACCCCTGGGATGATGGCGCTGAGTTATGTAAGAAAGCAGGCTGAGTAAGCCATGAGGGCAACCAGGAAGCTGCACTCCTCCATGGCCTCTGCATCAGCTCTGGCCTCCAGGTTCCTGGCTTAACTTCCCTCAGCAATGATGGACTGTTACTTGAAACTATAAGCCAAATAATCCCTTTCCTCCCAAGTTTCCTTCAGTCATGGTGTTATCATACCAACAGAAACTCTAACTAGGACACTCTTCTTCCCCAAATTGTAGCCACTGCAGAACTTGCACCACTAAAAAGCCACATAGCTGGCCTATGTACCTGGTGTTATTAGGTTTATACTTTTACACTTTCAATTGTAGAGAGAATTTCTTAAGTAATGTGTGGAAGCATCACCTTTCAATAAAAAGTTGAAGGCCTATTAGCAGAGGCAGGAAATAAAAGGTGGAATATCCAGCAGAGGGGGTGGGGAGGGAGGAGATTCTGAGAAAGAGTCAAGAGTGGGAGATTTTCCCTGAATGAGGAAGTTGGACTCATGAAGTTGAGGAGAGGTAACCAACCATGTGGCAGACATAGACTAGAATAAATGGGTTATATAAGTTATGAGCTATGAGCTTGTTGGTGGAACAAGCCCAAGCTTATGGCCTATGCATTTATCCATAAACAATTAAGTCTCAGAGTCATTATTCTGGGACCAAAGAGGTCAGGTAGAGATAATAAGTTAGCAAAGAGACGTGAACCAATGTGATATAACAGAAGAGGAGCCTGAACCCAGAAGCTGGGGAAGCCAATTCCCCATGCTAAGGGCAGCTTGTATATCTTGGGTACAAGCTATAGAAAAATAACCTCAAATAAAGACAAGACATAGTCAGATTTTATTTTAGGTTCAAAACCCCAGGTAGTGGCTGAAGTATGGACTTGTCAAGAATAAGACTGCAGACACAGAAGGCAAGGAGAGTGCTGAGAGACTCCTAATGGCCACTGAAGCAGTGCTATAGAAGGGAAAGAGACTCTGAATTCCTTAGCTTGGCAAACTCGCAGGCACTGCCTGCCATGTGCTACAGATAAAAGGTTCCATTCCCAGAAGACTAAGATGCTGGTAACAGTCTAAGACATTAGTTTCCCAGAGCTGACTGGGAACGAGGGCTGCTAACCTTCAGCAACCAAGTAGCAGGAACAAGTCAGGTGCAGGTGTGGGTAGGTTCTGTCCCCAGAACTGAGGAGGAGCCTGAGAGAGTGGTACAGTGGAGAGCATGGGCACAGGTCAGAACTAAATGAGCAGCCAGAGTTAAAAAGAAACAGGTGGCCATAGGCACAGACCCTCTGTAGGCACAGGCCCAGGTCTGATGGCACACAGGACAGTGAAGGTCCCTATAGACTCACTGGTAGTTTTCAACCCCTTCCAAGACTACCATCTCACATTTCAGGAAAAGCAGAGATAAATAACAGTGAGCGAAGGTGAAGCAGTATTTGACTTTTTGAATAGCAAATGCGATTGTGTTATATGACCCAACATTTTCCAAAGGGCGCACGTTTAATAACTGCCTGTATCTCAGAAAATTAGTTTTGTTCTGTGTCTACCAGACTTCTTTTTCACTCAATAGGATTCCAGTTTTAGTGGGGAGGGAGAAATAAGTTCACAAAGGTCTTTCCTTTTAAAACTGGCATTTTTCCCTTGGTGGTAAAATGCATGCAAAAAGCACATGATTATGGTATTTATGCTTCCATTAAGACATCCTAGGCAAGCTCAGGGAGTCTAGCCTACTATTTTCCTGCATTTAGGTTTGTAACAGCATAGTTCCTGCTTTATTTCAATTATATTTGAGGACAATGCATTTTTGGTGGCAAATGATTTCACGATGACAGTAAGCAAATGTCCACTGGAGCTGCCTTGGAGTTCAGTATCTGAATGCAAATGTAGATTGCACGGTGTCCCCAAGTAAATAAAGAAGATTACTGACCATAGCTTACCGAACAGCAGGCCTCTGTTACTAGTCGGAGCCCTCCCAAATGTCCTACACGGGACCGTGTAACTTGTACGAAAAGAAACTTTGTGCTGTCAAAAACGATGCAGGAAGTACAGGGATAGTATCACAAAAAACAAGACTGTGGCTTAATAAAACGATTTAATCAAGGTGAACTCCAAATGGGATGAGCTGTGTCTGGTGATGATAGTAGCTCCCTCACAGCTTACGATGAACAGATGTTAGTGACTAGCTCATGCTAGAGGCCCACGATTTTCTTTTCGATAGCCCAAATACTTTGTGTTCCCAATTTGGATAAGTCAGTTACACAGACATCAACTGGCGAGTGTTCTGATGTGGGAGGGCCCTTCTCACTGTGGGCAGTGCTAAACCTCTGGTGGTCCTGGATACTATAAGAAAGCAGGCTGAGCAAGCTATGGGGTGTAAGCCAGTAAGTGGCACTCTTCCATGGCCTTTGTATCAGCTCCTGCCTCCAGGTTCCTACCTTGCCTTCCCTCAATGATGGACTGTTACCTTGAAGTATAAGCCAAACAATCCCTGTCTTCTCAAGTTTCCTTCAGTCATGGTGTTTTGTCATACCAATAGAAACCCTAACTAGGACACTCTTCACCAACAAGATATAACAGTTGCAGAACTTGTAACACCAAAAAGCCACAAGGTTCACCTGTATACCTGGTGCAACCAGATTAAACAGTGATTAGGCACTCCTTTAAGATCAAAATTCCTATGAGATCGGCATACCTGGGAGAGGTCGTTGTAGTGGATTCATTTGCTGAGGGTTATAGCCCTCCTTCCCAGTCAGTTCTGGGAACAGTCCCCACTTTGAAAAATAAACCTTTAATACTATTCATGGTGAGATGGGAAGAGTACTTTGGGTTCTCTTTGCACACCCTAAATTTGACAACTGTTCTACAACCCAGCCTATGTGGCAGCTTGGCAGTAGTGAAACAAATTCCTCAGATATCAGCTTGTAAAGAGGTTTGCTCTGTACAAAGGCGATGCTGTACAGAGAGAGCTGCAGGCGTAGCTCATTTGGTAGAGTTCTTGCCAAGCATGTGAAAACCCTGGGTTCTGTTCCCAGCACTTACATAAGTTGGGCCTGGCAGCACATGCCCAATATTTGGAAGGTAAAGGCAGGTGGCTGACATGTTCAAAATCATCACTGGCTACCCACTTAGTTTGAGATCAGCCTGGGATACATGAGACCTTGTCTCAACCTCTCACCATGCCCTACTTTAAGAAAAGCCTACATTGTGTAGGTGAACAGCAATTCACTACCTGGAGGACAGGAAGCAAGGAGAGTTAACACCATGGTTCCCACAATCCTCTCAGGGATTCACTCCCAGCTACTCCTTGGGCTGAATTCCATGGATTGAGAATCAAGCCTTTTACTACTCGCTCCAATAGAAGTTGTTTCAGCCCTAGACTACAGTCTATCTTTGTCAGTTACAATTATGGGTCCTACTGCTAGCTCCCTGGGGGATGGGGTGGGGAGGGGGCGCTTACCTAATGTAGACAGAAATGTCAAGAGTCTAAGTGGAGCCTGAACAGTCATACATAGTGAGTTTGAGGTTAGCCTGGGATACATAAGATTGTGTCTTTAAAAAGGAAGAGGAGCAGGTGAGAGGAGGACAGGCAATGGGGAAGAGACAGGGAATGAGGTGGAGGTGAGGAGGCGAGCAGGGCTTCTCTCTGAGCTCTTCTGTACACAATTCCTTATATCCAACCAACCTAGTGTCCAGGTGCTTGAAAAAGAAATCTCAAAATAGCAACTTAAACAACAGACTGACTTTTTCCAACTCAACAAGGAGCCAGGCTGGGCAAGTTATGACTGGAAACACTTCCACGTGACTTTTTCCCTTCAGGCTTTACAAGTAAAGCCCAACCTAGAGCACCTAGCTAAGATCTGGTGGGGGTGGGGGTGGGGGAACCACTAAAGAGCAAACCCAAGAACCCTTATAATTCAGATGTGCTAGAGAGAGCCTCCATCACAGGATTCTCCATCCTCCCGACTCCCAAATCAGGGGAAAAAAAAAAAAACTAGCTCTACAGGAAGTCCCACCTGCCCGGATGCTTACGATGTTTAGTAGTTATAACTGTCACATGAGTCACACTTAATCTAAGAAACCGAAATGTTGAGTCCGTCACTTACCGATCTGAGTAAAACGAGGATTTACTCCATAATGGAAAAAAGAGAGTGGGTACTGGGTAGGTAGGCAACTGGTAATGTCTTCCAGAGCACAGAGAAGGATGGAAATATGTCATATATGCTTCATCAGGCACAGGGGTCTTGGCCAACCAAAACACACCAGCCAACAAAAGAAATTCCCATCTTAGTCAGGGAAATACAGGATTAATGAACCACTGGCCATGCCTAAACCTTCAAAATCGCTAGACTAAGTGGGATGCATCTTAACATTATGGTAAATCTAAGTCTAATTATTCCTATAGAAGAGAGATTAGGGTCTACCTACTTAGCATGCATCTAATGTAAAAAGTAAAAATGTTACCAAGGACATAAAAAGACTAAAAGGCAGTCTACCATGACTTTAGTATGTACCTGGGAACCAGCACATGTGCAGATACAGTCAGGCATGCAGGGAAACACTGGCAGAATGAACATGCACAAAACTGAACAGTAATAAAGGGAAAGTGACTAAGGCATGCACATAGGCACGAATTCACCCATGGACGCACTTAAAAAAGCGGCATGAGTGCATTTTGAGACATAACCGTACATACAATACAAAGAGCTGGGAAAGTGTTCCCAATTGTGACACTTTTAATATATTTCCTATGTTGCATCTACACCTCTGGCTATGAGATCTATCAAATTGTTTTGAGCAATGAATTCTCTAGATGGCCTTTTTCAACTGAACAAAGAAAATCTGAGAAGTACATTTCAGATTATTAGCAATGCCTCCATTCCTCCGGAATACAGAGATTTGCATAGCAAAGTTCAACATATAACCATTGCAAACTTTGGTGACATTTAGTCAGTCGACAAGCACCTGTACATTACCCACTGGAGAAAATTTCATATTTCCATCAGAATGATTGCTTCTTTAAGTTCACGTAGGCATATTCTAGATCACCTTGCAGGCACGTTAAAAACAAGTTGCTGTCTGAATTTAGCTTTACAAACAGAAAGACACCAGGAAATGTCTCAACTTAATGATAGTGAAAAACCAGGTGATGTCATAAATGATTTATCAATATGAAATTTCAGTCAACGATTGTGGGCCACAAATTCACAAGAGCACTGAAGGAATCAGGAGAAAGGGATGGATGAAAGGCATCAGCACTTCCTCGACTCAACAGTAGCAGGTGTGCACCCAGTGTATCAATTTTTTGGGGTCACAATGCACTAATAAAGTACACTATATTATTGGCCATGTTAACACAGTTCACTGGAATGCAGTGGGCTTGTCATTTTGTTTGTGTCTAACTTTGTAAAGACTAAGGTTTTATTTGATGTATGGTGGTCCCACACAGGACTTCAGTCCCATTTTCTCTTTATATGTATTTAAGTAATCTAACCACAACGATTTACAGCAGTGTGGCAGTAGCAAGAGATTGCCTTCCCTCAGAAAATGGCTTCTAATTCCTAGCCAAATGGATGGACCTGGAGAGCATCATCCTGAGTGAGGTAACACAATCACAAAGGAACTCACACAATATGTACTCACTGATAAGTGGATACTAGCCCAAAACCTAGGATACCCACGATATAAGATACAATTTCCTAAACACATGAAACTCAAGAAAAATGAAGACTGAAGTGTGGACACTATGCCCCTCCTTAGAAGTGGGAACAAAACACCCATGGAAGGAGTTACAGAAACAAAGTATGGAGCTGAGATGAAAGGATGGACCATGTAGAGACTGCCATATCCAGGGATCCACCCCATAATCAGCTTCCAAATGCTGACACCATTGCATACACTAGCAAGATTTTACTGAAAGGACCCAGACGTAGCTGTCTCTTGTGAGACTATGCCGGGGCCTAGCAAACACAGAAGTGGATGCTCACAGTCAGCTAATGGATGGATCACAGGGCTCCCAATGGAGGAGCTAGAGAAAGTACCCAAGGAGCTAAAGGGATCTTCAACCCTATAGGTGGAACAACATTATGAACTAACCAGTACCCCTGAGCTCTTGACTCTAGCTGCATATGTATCAAAAGATGGCCTAGTCGGCCATCACTGGAAAGAGAGGCCCATTGGACACGCAGACTTTGTGTGCCCCGGTACAGGGGAACGCCAGGGCCAAAGGGGGGGAGTGGGTGGGTAGGGGAGTGGGGGTGGGTGGGTAAGGGGGACTTTTGGTATAGCATTGGAAATGTAAATGAGCTAAATACCTAATAAAAAATGGAAAAAAAAAAAAAAGAAAATGGCTTCTATACTACCCGATTTTCTATGTAGCTTTCTCTCCAACAAGAAAGACAATGGGGAGATGCCATGCTCCCAAGCAAGTCCATATTCACTAACAGGTGGGCGAGAAAAAGCTTGACAGGCACAAAGGAAGGCCATTTCTAAAAGTAGCAACACCATTAGTCATTAATGGATATCTTATTCTCTGCGAATGTAGCATTAAAGGATTAGCGAGTGTCTGTGATCTCTTGTTTTGCCTGCAAAAATAAATCATGGCCCTCCTGGTAAAGCTGAGGGGCTTGAAAGAAAGAAGTGTCAAAGGTGTGATTCAGAAATACTGCACTGCTTGGCATGACTCCTCCTTGTAAAGTGAACTGTGGGTGGGCATGAGCCAGGGGCCTGTTAGAGAATGGGATTAGCAGAATTTGGGGCATGGAGACTACAGGTCTAGATGCTGTAAACAGGAGTGGGGTGCACTCTGAATATGATAATCCCATTTAAGGTCTGGCAGAAGGCCAGGGATTGGAGCCCTGGGGTTTAAGGCAGGTGTTTGTGGCAATGAGGAGCAAGAGGGTCCTCCCTGACTGTACCTGCTATAGGCCCCTTCCCTATTTTTCTCTGATTCTCAAGTTGGTGCGAGCTATGTGCAGATAATTACTTTATCAGCCATCAGTAATTCCTTGGCCATCTTTTTCTAGATCCCCCCAGGAGTCACTAGCAAGCAGTGCTAGTGTTTTGGTAGCCTTTCTTTCAAGAAAGCAGCTTCAGAGGGATGTCCGTGAGATGGTACTTAACCTTCTGCAGGCAGCTTCCACAATCACAGCAATGATGAGACAAAAAGCTTTTAAAGAAAATGTCACTGCCACTGATGACAACTTCATTCTTGGGTTCTGACATTCCTGAGTGTATCTGTTAAAACACACATGAGCCTTCTGGGGGACTCAGGGAAGAGGCAGGAGTGACCCCAAGTGTTTGTGTTAGAGGAATCACTCCTTATAGTCAATGTTAAATAGATTTTCCGAGATAATCAAGAAAAATGTAAACTACTGCAGAAGTGCAGGGTCAGAACCATCTCCCTGGGATGCACTCACTCAGGAGCTGCTGTTCCTGTCTGCTACTTTTAAAAACGATGTTTCTTTCTGTAATTGCCAGAAGTTACTTTCTGCATTTGCAAGACTGTTACTGGCTATATGTCAGTTAGTAAAGCAAGGACTGTTGAGAATACTGTGGCAAGGAATCACCGCCAGAGTTCCCAACTGGAAAGCCATGACCTGCAAGACCAGCATCAACCAGGGGTTTCTTGAAACTGAAGTTCGACTCCGCCCTCAATCTACGGCATCAAAATAGTCAGTGTTTCAGAAGCCTCTCAGGCGAGCCTAATGCACATAAATGTCTCAGAAATACTGCTTTTAAGTAAAACCATTTATAATTTACAGAGCCCAGCTGCCATAGACAGCAATAAGCGACTTTCATAACACGATTGGCGTATTGTTTATGACAATAGTGTGCACATGTTTGATATGAAAGGAAATGAGAATTATTCTCTTCAAAGCTAAACTCCATATGGTGTTTGAGTATATAAAGGGAGGGGTGGGAAAAGATCCATCTAAGATTGTTTCAGCTAAACTCTGAAATATGTATATAGCCATTTGAAATAACTACACCAGCAGTACATAGAGCCTTAATAAGTGTATGCCAGTGCTTACAGACTCACAGATCCAGTTAAATGTTTAAATAACTAGAGAACCATTACAATACAATCAGCATTCTGTCTGCTGTTTTGATGGCTAACAAGCCTCTTATAGAAGAGATGCACTATATTTCATATCTACTAATTCTTTCATAGTATAAAATTAGGCCACCTCAAAAGTGGACCTTATAAGTCATGATCCAAATGAATGTCCCTGCATTTACTGATCTCGTCCAGAAGCCCTTCTAGCAAGAAGAGAACACACAGCTTACATTTGAGCTCAACTCTGATCTGAGCTGTAAACGACAGGCAAAGGGTCATGAAGAGCAGGGTGAGCTAGCCTGGAACTGTTAGGGAAACACTCAAAACTTCTTGAACTGTGTCAAGTCAATAGCTTTGGATATAACGGCTTTTTAAAGGATGTAAATATAACCAGCATTTCACAGCAGGCACTTACAATCTTCTCCCTTGTCCAGAACCAGCAGAGAGCTGACACAGATGCAACAACGCCACGGCTGCCAGCACCTACCTGTCTCCAGGTTTGGAGCTCCGAGGTTTCTTTACTTGGGCATACAAAGTGTCCATCAGGTGCCCTTCTCTTGGGCTCTGGGGTCTGGCATTGAGAGCCAAGCAGCCTTCATAGGATGACATGCCCCCATACAGCAACTCGTCATCACAGCCAAACGTCCGATGGAAATCTTGGATCTCTGCATAGTCACGCTCTCGGGCTTGCCGCTCCCTAAACTCTCGAGTTTTGGCTTGAATCCTGCAAAAAGAGAACAGTGCTGAAGCAAGAGAAACAATTCCTTTTCTATGAACCAGATACAGGAAACTTCAAGCTCTGTTGTGAGATGCACTTTGTTTCCTGCAGTTATGGGGAAGACGTATTATGAGTGATAATTTACACACATTTTAGATTCCCATGTAATGCCATAAACACTAGGAAGTAGAATCATTTTGTTCATGTCCATATGACTCAGTGATAAAGTGAACTCACACAGATGAGCTGACGTAAAAAAAATGAAGACACAGTAGCTCAGAGGGAGCTTAGCAAATAGCTTGCCCGTAAGGACTTGAGTCTGATCCCTTGTACACTCCAACATGGTGGCAGGCACCTGTGATCCCACCTCAGGAGAGACAGGATAATGTTTAGCTCACTGGTTTGCTAAACTGGGTGGCCAGTGAGCTGCAGTTTCAGTGGAAGACCATGTATCAAAAAATAAGCTGGAGAGTGATGGAGGAAGGCATTGACTTCTGGCATTTGTATGTATGTGCACCTATGTGCACAGACACAAGAACATACATACAGCCAACTGCTTTTTTTTTTTTTTTTAATTCAATTTGAGGTCTGCTCCACGGGTAAAAAATCATTGCCTGATATTATAAACCTTGTCAAAAGCCTATGGCTAGGAAAGTCCTAGGTGTTACAAGGGAATCTCCTTCTGTTGTTTTATGAATATAACATGCTCTCAAACTGCTTTTTAGATACTTAACATACTCATACTCTATTTGGGCATTACTTGTGATATTTTTTTAAAGACAAATACTGATTTTTAAAAGTTACATATACATTATTTATCCTCTATCATCCATATATGTATAATGAATATATATTCTTCAAAGAAAAGCCACCCAAATATGAAGTTCTATAAAACTTCGGAATGAGCGCATATATCCTTTTGTGTTGATGGCAGGGAGATCTGAGATCAGGCATACTGGTTTTCATGTAAGGTTTTTCCATAGAGAATGGAATCCTGGGATCAAGGACAGAAAAGTCATCCATAAAATTAAACTCTGAAATAAAAAACTTGCCTACATAAAAGCAAAAGAACAGACCTTAAACGATCATTTTACTGATTTAAGGATTTTATTAAATGACTTGGTACACAGATTCCCTTCAAATTATATTGATATAATTTATATCGTCTAATTCAAAATAATTCTCAGATCAATTTTGATCATTTTTGTTGGTGAAGTATTTTCATTACAGATTTATGAATTGAATTGTTTATCTAAGAGCAATGGAGCCCTGGCAAGGATGTGGGGGACAGTGCCCTCACTGTGGGATGTATGTATGTGAGACTTTGAGGAAAACACTGCAGCAGAGGCTCCTGAAACGTTCAGAATCACCATGCATGCACCCAGCAGGCCAGCACAGGCACAGCCTCAAAGGAAACCAGGCCTGGACATGAACCTGATGGCTTATTATCATCCTTATATTTCACTTCTGTGCCTCTTTGCTGATATTTACATGTGTGTGGGTGCCCACAGAAGCCAGAGAGACCTTAGATTCCTGCACTCTTAGCCACCCAATGTGAATGTTGGGAGTTGAACTTGTGTCCTCTGCAAGAGCAATAATAATATTCTCTTGGTCACTGAGTCACCTCTCAAAATTGTCTTTTGATTTTTTTTTAAGAGAATAAGTGATCTGCTCAAGAGGTATTTGTTTACTGTAGCACTTCTTAACAATAATTTTGATGTAGAATCAGCCTAGATGCTCAAAAATGGATATATTTATAAAGAAAATGTGGCGTATAGATAGAAATGAGTAGTACTATTCAGCTGTGTAAAGAATGGGATTCTATCTGTTAGGGTAGTGTGGATGGGGTGGACGGACATCATACCCAGTGACAGAAACCAGATGCCCAGTCAGACATCTCATAGTAGTGAGCCAAACAGTAGGTACCAGAGGCTGGGGCAGGGCTTTGTGGGGGATGGGGAGAGGTTATAGAGAGGTCAAAGTCATGACCAGGAAGGAAGGCTGGAACCTCACTTTTGCAGCACAGGGCAGTGACCTCATCTAGCAGCAATGTGTACCGTGAAGCAGAGGCAGGATTTGAATGCAGAGTTTGTGTAGATGGCAACAATCACCTCCCTGATCTGATCATTACACCATGTTACAGGAGCACCAAACTATGCCCCCACCTTAAGTACAATCATGCCAAAACAAAATCGTAAAAATAAGCAAAGACTTATTTCTGTAAAGTACTATTTTAGACTCATTTTAATGTCTTACTGAATTTACCTTTCTTCATATTTGAACTAGACTTCTGTTTGCATAAATGACATCTGAATACATATTTGAAAAGAATCCAGAAAGGGCACCCATATCATATGGAGACAATGCCACAGCTGTGCATGTGCACATACTCCCACCACACACACATAGATAGACACACACACACACACACACACACACACAGACACACCCACACATACCCCCACACACAAACAGACACATAATACACATATACATACCCACACACAGACACACACACAAAGAGACACACTCACAGACACACACACACAGAGGGGCTGGAGGGGAGGGAGAGGGATGAAGAAGAGAAAGAGATAAGAAAGCTAGAAGCCAATATTTGTCATGAAAAGCAGAATCCTCGACAGAGTATTAATATACAAAATTCAGCAATCATACTAGTGTATGATGATCGAGTGGGCTCATCACAAGAATGTGGCCCAGACTAAAGAAAGCCACATGATTCTATCAAATAATGAAAAACATTTGGCAAATACATCCCCACCACATATAAACTACATGTAATATAATATATAGGTAGTTTGTGTGTGTACATGCCAAAGTGTATGTGTGCAGGTCAGAGGACAACTTGCAGGAGCCAGACCTCTCTTTTTTGGTGGCAAATATCTTCACCCATCTTGCTGACCCCACTGAACTTTATAGTACAGAAGGACGTTTAAGCCCTGAAACTAAAACTGTAATACTACTTAGAATAATTTTCTTTAAGTACATAGATACAAAAAAACCAAATATTGCCTTATTGATAAAAAACATGGGACAAAGCATGGACAGGGCCGGTGTGGTGGGAAGGATGTACTGGAGCTAAAGGCGACGAAACACCAACGAAGGAGCAGAGAGGTCTCCTGTGATCACAGTGGAGACATTCTCTGGGAGAAATGGCCAACTCTCCCGACAGTGATTCACGGGCTCAAGGCAAGTCCTATAAAAACTCATGAAGATTGATTTCTATAGCTACTGATGAGATTATTTTACAGTTTATTTCGGGCTGGGGGTGGAGCTCAGTGCTGGTCTGCATCTGTGAGCTCAGACTTTGATCCTTAGCAGCATATGCATGAAAGAAAGCGCCACATGTGATATCCATGAGGAAAAAGCAGCCATCAGAATAAACCCTGGTGAGAAGAACTTTTAGATGGGGATGAGCCTTGACTGCTGGTTTGACAGAATGCAGAATCACCACTCAGATCCCTGGGTATGCCTGCTGTGAAGTTTGCAGATTAGGTTAGAAGAGGAGATGGCAGAAAAAAAGGGAGAAGGTGAGCTGAGCCCTGAATTCATCACCAGCTTCCTGGATGCAGAAAGGATATGACCAGCTACCTCACGATCCAGCCTTCCCACCACAATGTGTCCCTCCGTCAGGGGCTTTTCTCTGGTATTTTATGGCAGCAACCAAACAAGCAACAAGAAGAATCACACTTCAGAACGCGTTTTCCTAATACAATAACATGGGAGGTCTATGGTCTGTCCTTCCGACAAACCCATACAGTCTAAATTATTATTATTCTACTGGAAGTTCAAAAAGCACATGAAATGCCCCTGTGTGTCAACAGATGGGGCTATGTGAAACTAAAAGTTTCTGCACAGCAAAGGAAACTACTGGCAGAATGCACAGACAGCCCACAGGATGGGGGGAAATCTTCATAGCTACACTCCGACAGACAGTTTACTTCGTAAACCTAGAGTTTACGAAGAATTACAGAAAGTAAACATCAAATAAATAAAGCTCCCAGTCCACAAATGGGTTAACAAATTGAATAGATGATTGAGAGGGAGAGAGAGACAGACAGACAGAAAGACAGACAGAGAGAGAAAAGAAGAGAAACCCAAATAGCCAGTAACTATGTTAGAAAGTCTTCAACATTCCTAGCCACCAAGGAAATGCAAACTAAAATTACTCTGAGATGCTACCTCACAGTCAGAATGGCTGTCACCACAAACCTGACAACAAATGTTTGAGAGGACATGGAGAAAGAGGAACCCTTAGTCACTGTTGGTGGGGTGTTAATTAAAATAGACTGTGAAACTCAGTGTGGAGACTCCATTTAAAAAAATAAATATGAAACTATCCATTTGACCCAGCTATTCCTCTCCTAGGCACATGCCCAGAGTTCTCTGCACCCTAGTATAAACATATTTGCACTCCCATATTTATTGCTGCTTTACCACAGCAAATGTATGAAATCAATCCAGTTGTTTAAGAGCAAATGAATGGATAATGACCATCTAGTACAGATATAAGTTGGAATACTCTTCAGCTCTAAAGAAAAACAAAATAACACAACTCGTAGGACAATGGATACAATGTGTAAAATTAAGGTCACCCAATCTGAGAAAAACAAAAAAACAAACAAAAAAACACTAGAACCGCATGGTCTTCCCCATATGGTGACCCTTGCCTATAATGTGTGCTCATGTGTGCCTGTGTGTGTGTGTGTGTGTGTGTGTGTGTGTGTGTGTGTGTTCATGGGTCAATCCTCCAGGAAAAGAGCCAAGACCTACTGAGGTGCTGGCTGAAGGAGAAGGAAATACAGAATGGGTAGTAGAGGAAGGTAGTTATAAATACCAATTAAGGCCACGTAACCAGTTGCAGAAACGAGGATTATAAAGTAATATGAATGCCCACTGTAAATTTACAAATACGTTTGCGATTGTACGAGGGATAGTTATATCATGTTAGGCATATTCACAACCTTGTTATTGTTTCATGTGAACATGAGATATTATTTGTGTCAAGTTGACAAGGGGTGGATTGTACTGGCTATTCCTGGTTGTCAACTTGACTATATTTGGAATGAACTACAATCCAGAATTGGAAGGCTCACCAGTGACCCTTATCTGGAGGCTTGGAGATACTTATCTGGATCTTGGTTTGGAGATCTTGAGCCATAGTGGCTATGGATTCCAGAAGATTAAATCTCCGAGTTTAAGGAACACACCTTTAATCTGGGCTGTACCTTTCATCTGGGATTAAAGGTGTGGTGGAACACACCTTTAATCTGGGCGACACCTTCTGCTGGAGACAATATAAGGACATTGGAAGAAGGGAGTCTAGCTCTTGCTCTTGCTCCTTCGCCTGCTTGCTGCGTGAGACTGAGTAACTGCTAGATCCTTGGACTTCATGTACATGTAGCGATTGGAGGACAATGTGCAGTTGGTTCTTTCTGTCTATTATGGGATCTGGGGATCTAGTTCGTGTGCTCAGATTTGTGCAACAAGTGTTTCCAAGCTGAGCCTTCTTACTGGTTTTTTTTATCTGCAGCTAGGAGATAGAAATATTTAATGTGCCTCGCTCAGCATTTTTTTTTTCCGAAGATCCTCCAAAAAGGGCAGTACTTGACATTTGGCAGGACATTAGCTCAACCTTTCCAAGATGCTTTCAGTCCCCAAACTCCCTAGAAAAACCTTAATCTTCAAGTCAGAACAGGACCTTCTTGGAGATCGAATATGCTGGAAAGTTAGACATCCTCCTGGGAAAGTCCTAGATTCTAATAACTTTGTTCCCATAGAATATTCACGAGAGAAACAGTGATATGAATTCTAATGTCAATTTAGTAAAGCAAAGAGCAGATTTTTATTACATTCCCTTGTACTTAAGAGCAATTATGATAGTCAAGGACATTATTATAAAAATTGGTTATTACTGGGTCTCCAAAATGAAAATGCTTCATAGTTGAGAGATAATTTTATTCTTTGCATCATTACCATTTTTTTTCCCCTCAACTCAGGTTCAACCTGAGAAAAAGAAAACAAAACAAAAAAGAATAAAAGCTAAACAACTATCAGGAAGAAATGAGACGTTTCTTTAACTCAACAGAATATTAATCAGAATCTCAATTAGTACACATCTAACAGCCACTTTGCTATTAAGTAACATCTGGTCACTGTAAGATAATCATTTCATCAAAGGCCATAGCCAGGGGTTCTGGGCATTTGCATAAGTCAGCCTGTTTTTCATGGTGCTGGGATAGAATCCAGAGTCCCATACATGCTAGGCAAGTGCTTTACAATGAAACCATTTCCCAGACCATCCCTTACTCTGTCACACATTTGAGATAGGGTCTTGCTAAGAAGTTAGGCAGCCCCTGCACTGCAATGTTCCTGGCTTGGTCTCCCAAGTGGGGGAGGCTGTGATCCAGCTCTGCCATGCCAAACCTCATGTAAGTTTGGGAATCTGATGAAATTTTGGTGGGGATAAAAAAAAAAAGAAAGAAAAGAAGAAAGGCAAATATAAACACAGAGTTGAAAGCTCTGCACTTAGAGCCTTCAGAGTTTAAGAAGAATGGCTTAAGTTGGCTGATAGGTGAATTATACAACTGGAAAAAGTGGGAAGACCCAGCCTTAAAGAAGCTCTCATCAGGAAGAGAGCTTAGCATGACTCCACCAGAATCCGGCATCTGAATACCACCACAGTCTTTTTGCACACTGCTGATGTGCCTGGGCTGGAATTATCTTTCCAAGCTATATAGAAATTAATATTTGTTGGGAGTTGTTTTTCTTTGTATATGAGTGGGTGAATGGTGTGTTCCTGTGTGTGTGTGTGTGTGTGTGTGTGTGTGTGTGTGTGTGTGTGTGTGTGTACAAGGTCAGAGATGAACCAGTCAGGTGCTGCTCTCTACCTTATTTTTTGAGATGGAATCTGTTACTGAACCTGAAGCTCACCAATTCAGCTAGACAGCTATCTAGTGAGTGCCCGAGATCCTCTTAGCTCTAGCTGTCTATCATTGAGATTTCAGGCATGCAGAACTGTACCCAGCATTTTGCACAGGTACTGGGGACCAAACTCAGGTCTTCATACTTGCATGGCAAGAAGTTTACCCATCTCCCCAGCCTCAGGCAATACTTCCAGAGGTCAGCTTCTCAGAGGGTGTTTTTTGTTTTTTATTTTAATCAGCATTCGAAACTACTTGTGAAACTTGTCTCAATTACTTTTGTCCTTTATTCAACTTTGTATCCTATAACTGAACACCACTAGTCATTCCATTCTGTGGATAACTAACTCTGCAGTTCCATGGAAACAGAGTGAATTGCTGGTCTATGAGCCAACATGGAAAGTTGCTCATTTTGATCAGTTTGTTGTCACCTGTGCATTTTAGCCCCAAAGTTCCTTTTCCACACTTACAGGTCATGCTGATGATGAAACCCCAGTGCTGAGGGTGCCAGCACACATACATGTGTACGACAGTGACAGAAGCTAAAGGATTTGGTCAGCGACTCTGATATTTATCTCTAAGCTTCTGGGAATTAACAACAAGGAGGCTTCTTGTACAAATGGCACTGGGAAGGTGAATTTTAAAACATCAGTAACATACTGTGTGTGGGGTGGGGTGGGGGGAGAACAGACAGACAGATTTGGAGGAAATTTACAAGCAAAATATATTTTAAAATGCGTAAGTGGAATGGAGATGGAACTGAATCGGTAGAGTGCTTGCTTGCCCTGAGTTCAAAATGCACTAGGTTCTGTTCCTAGAACCTCATAAGGAGTGTGTGATGCTAGACAACTCTAACTATAACATTCAGAAATAGAGGAGTGAGGATCCCATGTTCAAGGTCATCTTCAGCAACCCAGAGAAATCTAGTCCAGCCAGTCTGAGCTGCCTGAAAGCCTGTCAAGTAATGAACAAAAGACAAACGTCAAAAAACCCAAATCAAGTGACTCCCCTAACTAACTTGTAAAATTCACCCTTGAAGTCTTCTTTACCACCAAACTTATTCATGAAGAGGGGCTTTTCAACATTCCTACGTTATATCTGCATGTGATATATATTCACTCATGGTGGAGAAAAAAAATATTTAGCTCCAGGGAAAAATATTTTCTATGTCCAAATAAGAATATCATGGTTTCTTTAGGAAACTTAAAAAAAAAAAATGCCATGATCTTGCAGCTGAGCCCCTAATGGTTCCAGATGGTCACTGCTATAAAGAATACCCCTCTATTCTTTTATTGGGACCCTGAGGTCACAAATTAGCTCTGAGATGTAGGGGTTATTCATGTTTCTGAACAGTTAGGTTTTGTTCAGCCTTATCCATCCCATTTGTCTCAGGCTAGCCTTCAGCAACAACGACAGCAACTGGTGCCTCCAAATGCAGAGGGACAGCAAGCCTCTCTTGTTTCCTGCATCTCTGTCTACCCTTCCCACTTGCAATTGCTCGAGCTCTAAATGGACTTGGGTAGCTATTGCTATATCAGCGGAAACCCATAAAAAACATCCCGAACTGTTTCCTATCATTTAAGTGTAGGGGAAAAAATATAAAAACCAGTTAAAACTTTTTTTTTTTAAATCAGATTTTGAAGGAAAAGAAGAACTTATTTTGATTTATTCTCTTCAAATACATATTCACACTTTTCTTTTTGAAGGGGGGAAAAAAAGACAGATTCTTTTCCATTACAATAAAATTGCATTGAACCTGCATAGCAAAAATACACAAAAAATGTTAATATGCTAAATAAAGTGCTAAGGTAAATGCTGTGCCTGCTGTCACTGGATTCCTGCTAACTGTCTCTCTTCTGTGGACGTCACTTAATGATTTCAGTTCTAGAATCTGTCACAGTGCCCACCACCCCTTTCTCTAATTAAAATGGATGATGTGTGGTGGGAACAAAGCACATGAGATTTCTGTTCTTGTAATGTTTCTATTCAATAGTATTTGTGATTTTCACAATAAACGGCTTTTAGCACTAATTGCAGGAGAGAAACATGAAGAGAACCTGCTTGTGAATGGGCATGGTCTTTATTTATCCAGAGTAGGTATAAGGAATAAAGCCAGCATGGATAAAGTCTACCGTGTTGAAATCTCTCTGCTGCATGCAAAACGGCCCTACTTCCCAAACAGAGGGATTCGATATAGGGAATCAGCCATGGAGAAGGTGGGGTTTGAACCTTGGGCCTAACACATGCTAGGGAAGTGCTCTACCACAGAGCTATACACCTGGCCAAGTTTTTATTTGGAATAACGTTTTATTAAGTTGTCCAGGCTGTCCTTGAACTCACTCCAAGCAAGCCTTGAATTTGTGCTTCTCTTGCTTTGCTCTTCAGAATAACTGGGATCAAATACCTCAACTATGAAGCCTGCCTGTATGATGATACAATTAAAAAAAAATTAAGAAGACTTTTAGAAACATAAATTAGCCATTAGCCTTAGATCAATTAGATAATCAGCCAATTCTTTTGGTGCTGGGAATTCAAAGATTTCATCCATGCTAAGCACATACCCTACCACTAAGCTATACTCTTAATCTCTAGAAACGGCCCCCCTAGGATTTTATTTATTTGAGACAAGATCTGATGTAGCCCCAGCTAGCCTTGAACTAGCTATGTAGCAAAAGATGAAGGATAAACTTGAACTTCTGCTCTTCTTGCCTTTACCTCCAGAGTGCTGGGATTACAGGTGTGTGCCACTCCTCATGATTTCTGCAGCTCTGAGGATCTAAGTCAGGGTTTTGTGTACCAGGTAGGCACTCTGTCAATTGAGCACGAACCCAACCCCCATTTCTAGGAGGGTAGGACAGAGGACCTTGAGCTATTCATGCCTTAGGCTCCCACTGGAATTATGAGTATGTGCCACCTGGTCCAACAACTTTTAATGATTTATTTATTTATTTATTTACTTACTTACTTACTTACTTACTTATTTATTACTGGGACTGTAGTTCAGTGGCAGAGAGCTTGCTTGGCATGCAAAAAGCCCCAAGGTTTATCCATAGTACCACACACACAAGCATGCACATAAATGTCTGGTTAATATTTACAGCAGTAGAATATATTAAGGTTAGTGCAATAGAAAAGAACTTGAAAACACTTCGACTGCTTCATATTGTGCAGTTGTTGGCTTTCTTGAAGATGTCATAGAAGATCTTAGGATCAAATGTGTGTCTTGTCTCATTTGCTCCAACAGACTATTCCAGAAGTCTCACTCTGCAATTTTCTCTCTGTAAAATCATCAGTTTTGCTGAAATTTATCAAATAAAACCTACACTGATGGGAAAATTAAACTCAAGCTACAGGACAGTGTTTCAGTTGCTGTGTGGGTAGAAGGCCAGAGATGAGCAGGAATGAAGTCCCATTAAACAAAGGCCCAGGCTCAGAAGAACAGAGTTCATGTCCACCATCAGAACAGACCAGCCCTTTAGGGATAGCTTTTAAACATCACAGACATTTTTCTCTCCATTTTCCAATATTCCCTTCTCCAGTAATGGGCTTCATGGATGCATGCAGGCAAGAAAATATTTTGGTTTGGGGGATGTGTCATGACTCATTGACGAAGGAATCTCAGATTTTATATTTTATGTAGAATCAACAGAAAATTCTGGAACTCAAATAGCCCCCATGTAAAATAATGTTATGGAAGAAGTGCTTTGCTCCTAAGTCCACAGAGACAGTGGTTGAGGCTATGTGAGGATGCGCTGTGCTGTAAGTTTTTAGCTATACTTCCAATCACATTTTCCCAAGGAAGTTACAGTATCCCTTCTCAAAGCAGAGTTGTTGTCAATGTCAAAAACAGTACAGAAGGGAAAATGGACAAGAGAAGACTTAGCACACATCACAAGCACAAAGCATACAGTGGGACTTAACACATATCACAAGCACCAAGCAAGAAGTGTGACTTAGCTCCATCAAAGCACCAAGGACACAGTGTGACTTAGCTCCATCAAAGCACCAAGGATACAATATGACTTAGCTCCATCATAAGTATCAAATATCCAGTGTATGGCCATAACCGTAGCTTACTACTCATTTTATTATACAATACAATATTCATATAAAACATACTTTTAAAAAGTACTAAAATAGCCCGGCGTGGTGGCGCATGCCTTTAATCCCAGCACTCGGGAGGCAGAGGCAGGCGGATTTCTGAATTCGAGGCCAGCCTGGTCTACAAAGTGAGTGCCAGGACAGCTAGGGCTACACAGAGAAACCCTGTCTCGAAAAAACAGACAAACAAAAAAAAAAAACAAAAAACAAAAACAAACAAAAAAAGTACTAAAGTACAAAGAGCCATTGACTGCTCAAATTCTGAGTGTAATTGATTTTTTTTTTAATAAGTCAGTCTCTTTTTCCTTCAACCCAAAGGTGTTTTGTTCTAAACCCATGCACACTGTAAATTTACTATAATCAACTGAGTTCCCACATTAGAGGGACAGGGACAAATTAAAAGCCAAAACAAAAACAAAACAAAACAAAACAAAAAAACCCTGTGCTTTGGGCAAATTATTGATATAAATGAAGCCGTGATGTGAAGCTCAATGTTCAGCTGGACACATTCAACTATGTGTTATGAAAGAATCTCTGAAAATGTTGGTACAGTTCTGCCAGTAAGTACAGAAGCATAACTGGGAAGCAATCATGTCTAGATTACAAAGAGTTGGCAGTGTTGGTCAGTTTTCATGCCCAGAAGCAGAACACTCTTTCTATCAGTCTCTAGGTGACTTAAGTCAGCTCTCTAACCTGCTATGTTCTGCGTTTAGGAGAAAGAAACTCTTTTAGTGGGTAAGTGATGCAGATCATGATAGAGAAGAGGAAGTGGGCAGAGCAAGGAGTTTCCAAAGACTGTTGAGATGATCCTAGTACATCACAGGTGTACCTATTATAACAAAACAAGAATGCCTCCTATCTGTACAATTAACATTACTAATAAAAAGTTAAATAAAAAGAAAACAAAAACAGAAGCCCTGCTAGGACAGATGTGTGAAAGTTGGGAAAAAAAAAAAAGTCCCAACACAGCACTAAGAGTTCAAAGGAAAATCTGGGGCTAAGGCTCCATGGAAGAATGTCTTACATGTGTGAGACCCTAGGCTCCACTTGTAGAATTAACTGAGATAAATAAGTAAATTGGCAAAAATTAAATAAAAATAAATATTGTTAGAAATGCAAACTTCTACACACATGGAAATACAGGGACAAAGAGTGAAGTAGAGACTGAAGGAAAGGCCATTCAGAGACTGCCCCACCTCGGGAATCCATCCCACATTCAGACACCAAACCCAGACACTATTGCTGATGCCAAGAAGTGCTTGCTGACAGGAGCCTGATAGAGCTGTCTCCAAGTTGTATTGCCAGATCCTGACCAATACAGATGCAGATACTTGCAGGCAACCATCCGACTGGGGAAAGGACTGAAGGATCTGAAGGGACCTTATCTGGCATCGATGGAAGAGGAGACCCTTGGTCCTGTAAAGGCTTGATGCCCCAGTGCAGGAATGCTAGGATTGCAAACACACACCTGTGCTCAAAGGTGCTATGGATAAAATGAAACCCACAGGGCATGTGGACCGTGCCACCGGAAGAATGGGCATGAGATGGGTGTGTGGACAGTGCTGGGAGAGAAATAGGCATGGGACTGGTAAGGTGAAGCATATTCAAACCCTGGAAATCTCAGAGTTTGAGGTGATAGGAGTAGAGTTAACAGCCTCCCTGTCTCCACACCTGCCTTGGGACATATAACCACGACCCCCAGCTAGACGACCTGGGACAGTCATACAACACAGCTCCTGGAACTCTTCCTTTATGCAAATGGAGAGTTATCACCATCTTAACTTCAGTCAACAAAATGTATTTAACATCCCTCTTCCAAATCCTACCCTACTCCCCAAAGATACACCCCTGTCCACGTGGGATGAAGCACACAGTTATTTCACCAAGGATCACCTGAGCTTAGCTGTTTTTTGTTGACCTCTAACACTTGAGGGAAGGCTCTCTCCCTGAAGCAATCACTGTTGGACCTTGGACTCGCCTACCTGACCAGGCTCACATCAGAGCCCTGGCTTCTGACAAGGCTGCTGCCTCCATCACGATTCTTGCCACCTGCCTTTACTGGCCACCTGAACCTCTTTATTTGTTTTCTAAGAGCTGTAATGCTCCCAGCATTCCCAGCCAGACCTGAGCCCTGTGGACTTTACTTTTCTCAGACTCTGCTTCACCCTCCTTAGTCTGGCTTTCAGGGACATCTGATGCCCCAGAGGAAAGGGGCAGATTGTGGACACTGTCCATTATGGACTTTGCCCTGTCCTCTCAGAGATGGTGTACTGGAAGCACCTGGGCAACCCACCAGGAGAGGCAGAAATCGGAAACCACAGAAACTTCTGTAAGCATTGGGCATCCAGCTGTGGGCACTCAGGAAGCGAAGTATAAAGTAGAAGAGGAGAAGTATATGTCTATAATCCCAATACTGGAGCTGTGGAGACAGGACTTCCCTGGGATTTGCTGGTCAGCTTTAGGTGCAGTGAGATATCCTTTCTCAAAATGACAAAAAACAAGGCATACAGAACAATGAAGAGCAACAGAGGAAGACATCGAGTTTCTACAGGGATGCACATCTCCATGGACAGGTATAGATGCACATACTGTGCACACACACACATATGTGCACACATATACTCACATGCATACATGTGCATGAGTGCACACACACAAACTCAATAAATAAATGTGTGAGTAAATAAATAAAAGTTCAGTATTAATGTACCCCCAGTCACTATGTAAAAAGTCTTAACTGAAATCATTAAAATGCACTTAGGATCAAATGAATATAAAAGTTTCTGCTCTTTCATTTTAAACATCTTCCTTTGTATTACATTCATTCACAGTCATCACACAGATATTTCAGCTGAGGGCAAACTATTTCTATTTATGATAAAACCAGTAGACAGGTGGACATGGGTGAGGGAGGCACCTTGGCAGGGAGCAGGGACTAGTGGTACCTTTGAGACCTACCTCTCCTGTTCTTCCTTCATCCGCACCCTGTCCTCTTCTGAGGTGAAAGAATCCTGGATTTTTATTCGACCCATTTTTTCCATCTTGTCATCTTTTCGATGTTTGCCAAACCTGTTGGTAATGAAAAATTCTACCTTGTCAATATATACACAGTGAGTTGTCCTCCTCAAACAGAGGAGGAGGGTAAAGGGGGAGAGGGAGAAAGAGATACTAGCTTCCTCACAATTCCATCCAGATGTCTCCTGAGCATCTCAGCTTCAATTAGAGAACCCTATTAAACTTTAATTAGAATATTCCAGGCAAAACCTTTTGGAAGGCCACTTCCCTCTCCTTCAGTATTCTACATTGTTGTTTGGAAAAACAAAATAAAATGAGCAAGGCAAAGCAGTTTATTCTTCTGGGAAGCTGAGGAGAAGTGACCCAGTTGGTACAGTGCTTACCCAGCATGCTCGAAGCCCTGGGATTTATCCCCAGTACTCTCCACCCAAACAGACAAGAGGATAAGAGATGACTCAACGGTTAAAAGCACTGACTGCACTTCAAAGGTCCTGAGTACAAATCCCAGCAACCACATGGTGCCTCACAACCATCCGTAATGAGATCTGATGCCCTCTTCACTTAAGATATAATAATAATTTAATAATAAATAAATCTTTAAAAAAAAAAAGAAGAAGAAGTTCAAGATTATTCTATCTCTATAGAAAGAGTTCAAGGTTAGCCAGGACAATAAGAGATTCTGTCTCAAAACAACAGAAAACAGGATTGCAGTTGATCCCAAGAAACAAGCAAATAAGACATGTGCAGAATGCCAAGCTGAACACTTCAGACACCAGAATGGGGGAAAACAAAATCTTCACAGAGGGAGCTCCATCATTGGACTAAAGACTGAAAATCCAAAATCATCCAGTTAACACCATCTCTGTAAGCAATGAGTCCTCTTTATTTTCCCCGAGTAGGCTTATTGGGAACATTCATCATGTTTAAAACCTGACAAACGTTTGCAAGGTTTAAAGCTCAGAGGATAATTCATGCTGCTAGACTGGAGATGATTAAACTGAAAGCTTTGGGGGAATCTTCACCAAAATGTTCTCCTCAGTCCAGCGAGCAGTGGCCGGATAGGAGGATGCCTTTGGCTTAGAAGTCCACACCTGATCAAAACCAAACACAAGGAGTGTGCAATGCAATCTGGCCTCGGTCTATGTACTGCTGAAGAAAGATGCCAACCCCAGGGCTCTTTAAGAAAATGCCACTCTAGTCTATGCTGGCATCCAACATATCCCAGACGGTCCAGCTTCATACAGACTCATCTTCCTGCGGCTATTCTCCTCTATAAAAAGTCCACGTGCCCCATGATGCTTGCCTTCCGAGGTCTCCAATCAGATACATGCACGAGGATTGTCAAGTCACCAGCTGTCTCAGAGAAGAAAGTGCAGGCACATAGCTGCACAAAGAATTTCTCATTAATAAAAGAGGGGTGTGAGTGACTGAGTCCTTCTATCGGGAGAGGTCATCCAGGGCAAAAAGAGGGAAAATGACCGACATGGGAAGGAAAACCCCTCATCCTGGCATGGTTGAAGCCTCTAGCCAGTGGAGAATCGAGAATTGAGCATCAGTAACATTTCCTGAAGGTCTTTCTTGCTTTCAGCTACAAACCTGTCATTTTTCAGGATTCTCACCACAAACCCCATGACAGTGACAGGGCCTATCCTATACCCCCTTACAACCTTAACAGATTGCAGTTACATCCCTGCTACCTCTGGAGCCATCCTGCAGTCTCAGTTATAAAATAAGAAACAGAGTTAGAGGAAGAGAGGGTTCCTAAGAAATCTCCTGAGCAGCAAAATTCCCAGAATCTCCAACAATCCTGTATACAGTGACCACTGGGACTCTTGAAGGGAGACTGTCCCTGGAGAACCCTCTACTAACTAGACTTGGGTATGTCTTATTCTTTCCCTGAGCAACTCTCTTTCTCTTAGTCCCTGTGACTCAAGATGCTTAAGATACTTGTTTAAAGTATCTTTAATGAACCGTGATTCTTGAGAAGTCTATACACATGCTTTTAGTTGTACCATATTCTTTCTCTGAACACCTTCCTGCTTACTGAGAAATTCTAACACTGCTTCATGCCAGCTTGTCCTGAAATTCTCTTCTGCATCAAAGCCAAGGACCTGGTTTTACCTAGATCAGGGGAGTTTCTCAGGTGTTGTCTGAGAGGGTATATGATTCCCTCTGTAATGCTGCCAGCTCAGAGAGGAGCCAGGAATGCAGTCTACAGTCAAACTCACGTCAGAAAGAAAAGAGCAAAGGCTTATTTGCACAGTTGACAGATAAGAGAAAAAGGTTTCAAGTCACGGGTTGGTTACTGGCACAGGTCATTTCTTATAAGGATAAATCTCATTTTAAACACTAGGCTGAACATGAAGTATCCAGTACAGACCTCAGACAGTAATTAAGATACACCGTGTTTGCCAAAGGGTTTTATAAACTAGGAAATTATCATCACAATATTATGCTAGGAAAATCTCACATGTTGTCATCCCCATTCACATTATATATTCTAATGTGACGAAATAAGGAAGACTAGTTACAAGTTAATTCTATACATCAAATGTGTCCTTGACATTTGATCTTATTTAGAAACTAGACAGTAAATTCAACTGGAAAGGGGAGGAAGGGAAGAAAATGTCTTCATGAAATTGATTAAATCTAGGATCTGCTCACTTTTCAGAGGGGATAAAATACGCACTGGGACTTTAAAACTAATATATATAAAACACATAGCTATGTCTATGTAAAATCATGCTCGTGTGTACACACACACAGAGCCTGGGAGTTAGACATTATAAAGTTATGATTTATAGAATGAATGAACCAAACAGCAAACATAAAAACACTCAAGGGAACATCATCTCAAGCATAATATTCAGTCATTCACCAGCATTATTGAGTATCTCCTTGCATGAGAGCTGACTTATCTACACGCAGAACAGAAAACACTCCATGCCACTATTGGCACCACGGAGATTCTTTTCTAGCCGGTATTTAGGTAGCAGCAGGATGAAGTAGGCACGGGAGCACACAAAGAATCATGACAGAGTGAGCTGGAGTTTTACTTTAGAGAGTTAAAGATGGCTTCCTGAGAAGGTGACATTGAGAACAGATCAGTGTGCCATGCTGGGAAGCATCAGCAATACAGGCTGAGGCTGAGACTCAAGTTGGTCAAATGCTTTAACTATTGTGCCTGGGGCTCCATCCCTAGCAGCCCACAAACTAAGCATGGTGGCACACACCTGCAATCCCAGAAGGTATTGCCAGAAGGGTCAGGAGTTCAAGGTCATCCTTAGCTTCATAATGAGTAAGATGCTATCCTGCTACACATAAAATCTTGTCTCAATATAAAACAGAACACAAGGGGAAAACTTCCACAAGGGCCCTGAGGCAAGGTACGATGATTGTCTTTGAGGAATCACAAGGGCCACAAATCCAAGAGTGGCGCTGGGTAGCATCTGATAATAACAGTTACACTGTTAGAAGCTGAGTCCTAAAGGGGGCGACTGTCAGACAGATGCTGTGGCCTAAGTCAGGCATGTTTTGGGGCAGAGAGGGCAATACACAGAAATACTAGGATATGTAGATGTACAGAAAATCATTGTCATTCCAAAGTTCAGCCTATCACCTGGAAAATGGGGCTATCTATCCAGTGACACACACAGGGCAGGGAGGGGGACTGCCTGTAGCTGAGGAGTGAGAGGGAGGCATAGCCAAGACCCAGCATATGGAATGAGGCTAGACATGCTGAGTGTCTCAAGTCATCCTGAATGAAAATTGTGCATCTCAGCGGCAGCTGCGTGTATAAAAGGGATTTCCGGAAAAGTCTATGCTCAGGGGCTGTGAAGGGGCTGGCTTAGTTAGTAAAGTACTTGTCTAGCAAGAATGAAGGACTGAGTTCAATTCCAAATACTATGTATAAAGGTTGTATGTAGAGATATACACTATGATCCCAGTGCTGGATTACTGGGACTTGCTGGTTGGGAAGCCTAGTCTAATTGTTGAGCCTCAAGCCCCAATAAGAGACCAACTTTAAAAAAAAAAAAAAAGTGAAGAGACTCCTTTAGGGAATGCTACCAAAGGTTGTTCTTTGACCATCACCTACAAGCGCGCACACACACACACACACACACACACACACTCACTCACTCAAGTTCAAATAAATATTAACATATTGCATTTACTAATAATTAGAAAGCTATAAAGGTAAATGATGACAGCCATTTCATTTTCAGTTAGTAAATGTCCTCAAATGACACACGGTTGTCATGGTGATTCAGGTCACTCCCACTGAGGAGATCATGTAGGTCGGTGCATTGAGTAAATCCTATTGGAGAAAACTGAGATTTATTGATCTGTGTGTGTTTTCACACCTAGGTCTGGTGCATGCTATAGAAACATTCTACTATTAAACCGACAACTCGGGGGAAAAAACTTAGTTGCATTTATAGTCTTCTTTATAAGCCGAGGATGGATGACTGACAGATATCCACTTTCCAGTGTCACACCCATCTCAGACCAACTCTACAATGGATCTGAGATCCACAACACAAGCCAGGCCACCTGAGAGTGGCTACGGGAGACAGGTGGGAGGAGGCTGGCGTGCCTTTGGCCATGAGCAGAACATCTCAAAGCAAGTAAAAAGACCCCAAATGGATGAACTAACTGCCACGTCTATACATAAAGAACCACCACTAACAGTTAGCACCTGCTACGTTCTCCCTGCTAGCAAATGACCAGGAAAGCGGTATAAATACAGCTGAAATAGCTTGCCATTTAAACCATGATAGTTCTACTGCTACTAAATTTAGAAGTCTTTAGTAAAAGCATGCTGAATGATTTAAAAAAAAAAAAGCATGTTCTGCTCTAGATAAAATAAAAACACCCATTGGTGGTGATGAATGGGCCTCCCCTCCCCCCAAACAGTGTTTTAAAACATAAAACAATTAAAAGGAACTCGTAAAAAAAACATGCTGCCAAATATAAAAACAGGATCTCGAGAACCAATTATCTCCTAGCCTTTGAAGAATGAGTTTTAAATTTATATTTTCTTCAAATAAGCCGAGTGAAATGTCATTGAAGTGTGGTATTTCTCACTGCTAATTACTAGGGCCCTGTTGACTCAGGAGGACTTTTTGCCATGATATATGTCTGACTATTTACCTCAGGAAATATGTAGGTTTAGAATAAATGATGCTGTACGCCTGTGAAAGAGGTCTTAACTGTGTCTTTTACTTATTTGGCCTCCGCACCCAGGACTGGCACATTCAACCTGGCCCCATTAGAAAGTTTCGATCCTGTATCCTGCTCACCATGTCCAGATCTTTGGTTTAGTATGAGTCATTTTTTTATCATTTCCTTTGTCTGAGGATTCATTTCTTCTTTCTAGAGCCTTCCTTTGTCTTGGATGGCTTCAAGCCAGCAATGTGTGCCGCCTTTGGCCACTGTTGACAGTGACAATGCTGCCAATTGCCCAAAGACCCTTCAGCTATATCAGCTGCCTAGTAATCCAGGAGAAGACTGCAGACATCAAAATGCAGACCCAGCCTAGTCCCGAGGGATACAGAGCACAGGTTTACCCAGTCAAATCAAAATATTGGCTCCCATTATCATTGCTCTAGATTGGCTGAAGCCTTCAGTTGCTCTAGCAAACCATTTTCCGTTGATTCTGGTGC
This sequence comes from Mus musculus, assembly GCF_000001635.26. NCBI lineage: Eukaryota > Metazoa > Chordata > Mammalia > Rodentia > Muridae > Mus > Mus musculus. The sequence continues at coordinate 127,454,661 of NC_000074.6, read as the reverse complement.
TATTAGTGTATGTTTCTACGTTCTAGATGCATCAGCTTCCTTTAATTTACTACTTTGATGGGGTTTGAGTGTGAAATGCTTGGCAAGCCGCCTCTCAGACCTGCCACCATGAACTGTGAACCACAATCCTTCCTTCTATAACCTGCCTTTGCCAGGGGTTTTATTACAGTGTCTTAGTTAAGGTTTTACTGCTGCGAACAGATACCATGACCAAGGCAAGTCTTAAGAAGGACAACACTTAATTGGGGCTGGCTTACAGATTCAGAGGTTCAGTCCAGTATCATTGAGGTGGGAACATGGCAGCATCCAGGCAGGTATGGTACAGGAGGAGCTGAGAGTTCTACATCTTGATCTGAAGGCTGCTAGGATCTTAGCTGCCTGGAAGCCACTGTTCTTCTAGCCCACACCCACAGAGACACACCTACTCCAACAAGGCCACACCTCCTAATAGTGCCACTCCTTGGTCCAAGCACATATAAACCATCACACACGGGAATGAGAAAAGTGACTGATACGCCCTTGTAGTCTTGAACAGAACTGTGAACTTACTTTTGTTTAAAAAGCCCAACCACTCTAGATTTTATTTTAAACCACAAAAGCAAACAAAACTCTAGTCATATCTTTGTAGATTATCTTTTGCATTCTTATTCACTGCAGACAGATGCTCATTGGTCTCCGGAAATTGAAAGATTCATCTCCCAGTCCAGACATCACTTGACAGAATAAGAAACTGAGGCTCAAGATCCTCGGGAGCTGCTCAAAGTCCCACTGGAGGCTGGCACTAGAGATAGATGACCTAATGGCTAGTTTAGGATATCTCCGTGAGTCTGAACCTGAACACTCCCAAGAGAAAATAAAATTCTAGCTTCTGATCACAGCTCACTGTGTGTGCACTTCCTAAGTAGACACACAATTAGCTCCTGATGATGTTCATTTGATTATGTAATTATATCTAACTGGAATTTACTGAGTTCTTACATTGCATTTATCTGAATGGTTCCCACATCAACTTGTGGAAGTGCTATTTATTGTTCCCACAGGAGAGACCCTGAGCAGGGAGCCCAGAGGAATCTATGGACAGCAGGAGAGTTGTATCACCCAATGTTCTCTCACCCCAGCCCCAGCCTCCAATGTGTGAGGAACCCAAGACAGCCTCCAGGCTGGTACGTACAGAGCAGACAACCGATTTGTGCCTTGTTTAAGTGCATAAGAGAAGGTTGGGAAAATAGCTTCATAGGTAAATGGCATCTTGTGCAAGCATGATGACCTGAGTTCAAGCCCTAGCACACCCACATCCTGGTCTGCAACTCTAATCCCAAGACTGAGGAGACAGGGATGGGACCAGTTCTGTGGATTGCTAGCAATATTGGTAAGCCTTAATCCCAGTGAGAGACCTTGTCTCATAAACCAGAAAGTGACCACCTGCTTACACACACATGCACACACTAACATGCATAAAACACTTATACTCACTAGTATTGCACACGCTACACATGTCACAATCCTGTACTGTTGATAATATTATGACCTTGGGACAGGGGTCCCTAATAGGACTTGTCTAGGAGTCTGTAGGCCAGGTCAAGAACTGGCGCTACTCACTAAAGAGGATTATAAAAATTGCATGCAGCCACTCAAAGGGCGTTGCCAACGTTTCTATTTTCAATGGCGGGCCAAAAGTTAAAAGTTCAGTCTGGCATATGCAAATACTGTCAAAGGCTTGTCAAAGATCAGTCCCGGGGTTAGAGGGAGCAACTTCAAGGATTGAGAAGCACAAATTCATTGGGAGACACAATGTTCACGTTCTCCACCTATACTCCCTGTAGCTCAGTCTGCTTTACAAGAGAGAAATGGGGGTGGGGGTCATTTGTAATCTGTCCTTCTTGTCATGATTGTGCGGTTTTGTGACATTTTGAGAAATCGCGCTACTATGAAAGCGGCTGATTTGCTCAGCGGTGGATTGTGGAATTAGAGAGGGGGGGGAATCAGGGAAGAGGGGGCTGATTATGGAAAGCAGAAAGCTCCCATTGGAAAGTGAAAAGGCACCAGCAATCAACAGCAATGAGGAGCAAGGCTGAGAGAAAAGGCAGGAGAGACAACTTGACAGAGCCTTTGTAAGATGGGTGTGGCTCCCCAGTGATGGAGTGTCGCAGGGGTGCTCTTTACAGGCACATTCACAAACTCCAGAGCCATTATTTTTGATTGTGTACAGTTCTCATCAGCACCGGTCTGATTGGTTTAATAAACTAAATGTGTGCTGCTTGGCATGCAGAGAAAAATAAGTGACTTTCTTTAAAAGGAAAAAAAAATCCAGTTTCTATGTAACCAAGCTGTCATAGCCTTAGATGTGCGATACGCCCTTCATGCAAGTCATTTCCTTTTCCAGAGTCCTACTAAATGTCCCTATGAGGGCATGCCATCCTGCTACAGCCTCTGTACTGGGATATATCCCTGTACACGTACTCAATGCTTCAGAAACCATAGATGGGCGTGGAGCAAGGAAATAGTAAAGCTACTCTAGAAAGTCTGAAAATATCAGGGGTAGAGTTGGAAAGTCAGCCCAGGATCAATTCTGACCTGAGAATAAAATATCTTGAGGAAACACACACATGCACATGTACACACACACACACTCATAAATGCACATATATATGCTACATAAAAGTGGGGGGTAAAGACATAAAGATGTAAGTGGAGACAAGGCACAGAAGACAAACCTTCCAGACATGAGACAAATGCATCAATAACTCAAACATCATAGGCGACTTTACACAGGTTCTGATGAGGTTGACGTTGGTCATAAGGCTGAAGCCCAGCCCTTAGCTCACAAAAAACAAGACATGGTCTCTAGGACTCCTTGTAAAAGGAGGTCAAGTAGTAATTGCTGCTCCATACCAGGTGTTTATAAGGCTTGTTACACCTTAGTTTTTTTTTTTTATATCATTCCATACCAGCAATTAAGCCATGCTAACCCTATAACCTCTACCATCTAAATGCAAATGATATGCAAATTACACTTTGTTTCTCCTCTAAGTACACCAAACTTTATGATAATGTGCACATAGGAACACATACACACACTTTCCCATATACTTAAACACAGGAAAACAAAGCAGGATACTGATTTTGCTAAATGCTCCCTTCGGTGACAACACTTGTCACGTCCACTTGGCGTGATTCGGAGGTTGCCTCTCTCTCCCGGCTCCTTCCCTGGGTTCCTTCGGCATTGCCATGCTCCTAATTCTTGGTCTGTTCATTTTAATGCATTATTGTTTCATAATACAATACCACAAATTGCAAATTACATTTGGCTCAAGGAGTGATTATGAAAAACTATGATCGCGGCTGCCTTTGCTCGCACCACGCTGATAATAATGAGGCCCTGATTGAGTTCGAGGCAGCCGAGTGATGAGAAGGGTCAATTTGAGTGTTTCTATTAAGCTTCTTTTGTCAAACCCAACACTTTGCCAGGTCAGAGGCAAATAATCACACCCTGCATCTGGTTTCCATGGTTACCCTTCAGCCTTAGACTGTACAGCCCATGCTACTGCCCCGAGGCAGCCCCACCCCCATCCCCAAGAGAAATATAACATTGTTTGGAGGAGCCTCTTCGTCTCCCTTGACCAACAATTCAAAGAGAGGCTTTGCATGCCTGGAACTGGGAAATTTTGTTAGTCTATGTCTCTTTGTGGTTGCATTATTACCCTACATGGCATGATTCCATTTAAGCTATATGTATACACACACACACACACACACACACACACACACGTATTGTACACTTTTAAGCAAGATTATAAAATAGTTGCCCTATGGATTAGTGTCAGTTATTTCTTCTTCTTACATCTCTCCTCCGATTTTTCCCTTAATTTTCCATTTCCCCCTTCATAGCACCTGTTGACATTTCTCTTGATTGTCCCCTGAATCTCAAGATAAAACTCTGTTGTTGAAGATATCACACTCTTTGGACACAAGGGTAAAAGGATGGAGCTGGATCTTACCCTCCTCCCTCCTCTCCAGGGACTAGTGCTCATAATATTTGCGTGCACTCTCTCTCACACACACACACACACACACTCAAAAACACACACACACACACACACACACTCAAAAACACACACAAATTGAAGAATGTACCTCATTCTATTGGAACAGAATGTGCCTAGGAATACTCAAATGAATAGGTACTATGGTTGAAAACACCAAAAGTCTCAAAAGCTCACGATATGGAGACATTTGCTGTCGAAATGAAATATCCTCAACTAAATTCACATTTTGAGGCAGACTATATGTCTTTTCTACTGACATGCAGGGACCCATCAGCTACAGCTGCTGGGATTCCCTCCACTAACACTTTCCTACCTTGCATGTTTACAAATGCCACAAAGAAACATAATAGGAGCTGTTGAAGGGTTTTTTTGTTGTTGGTTTTTTGGGTTTTTTTTTTTTTTTTTTTTGGTAAATCTTGGACTTCTGGGTTTATCTTTGGGAACTTAGAAAACAGAAACTTCCCTAAAGATCTCATTATCTGTGAAGTTCCACATCAGTCAGCACTTTTTTCTGTTGATTCACACTTCTTCCAGGATGCTCCTTACACAGTAAATTAGGAGGTGTGGTGCAGGTGATCACAGTTTTATCTTTAGATTGATTTGCATAGTCAAACCAGACTTGAAAGGGCTGAGGCTTTGAAGGCTGATAGACTGCTCAGAGAACAAGGCGAGAGGCCATACTTTATTCTGAGAACCCAGAGAGGTCAGCAGCGACTGTCTCCCACTGTCTCCCCAACACCCACTGTCTCCCCAACACACCATCCTCTCAAGGAACAGAGGATCCCACACTTTGCATTTTTGTGTAAGCTATCCTTTTAGCTCTAGGATGCTGGGTATTTAGCATGATCAGAAACTGAAGGGCGATACCAAATGACAACAGTGGATTTTTTTCCAGCCAAGGTTGCTGACTGCTTCATGATGTGGCTTCACCTCCCAGGGTGCACAGCACAGGGTGTCATGATGCAACTGTTTAAGTATCCAGCTGTTGGTGAAGCTCCCAGTCCTGGCAGGCTTCAGGCTTGGAGTTACAAGGGGTCAGATCAAGGAGAGTTGTTTACTAGCCCTCCTCCAACCCACATGCCCTGCTTATACTTAGAATGTCAAACTCATAGTTCAGTAAGTGCTTAAACAGAGAATGTGTGTATCTGAACAGTGAAAGAACTCCTCTCACCTTAACCCTATGTGTGCTCTCAGATACCAGAGTACCTCACTAGCACTCATAAGCAAGAAGGATGCTCTGTGACCAGGCACTATGACCTGTCCACATCATCAAGAGGCCCAGCCACCATTACTACTGCCTCGGCATTGAGTCATCGCTTGGTTGTCCCTGTCTGAAACTGGAGACACAGCTTGGACTTAATGAGTGTATGATAACCACAGGGTGTGAGCAAGCCTATGTTTACTGAGAGCAGCCTGTATAGGAACCTCATAGGAAGACAGTACCCAGATAGCTTCCGTAGTGGAAACGCCCAGAAAGTCTACATGGGAGACAATGTTCAGGAACAAATAAGCCAGAAGGATAAGAAGACTCCAACAATTCGCCTCATGGACCAACAGGCAGCTCAGTAACTTCTTCCCAAGCTCCCATGCATGCTTTCCATCTGGCTCTTGACATGAAGCGTGAACGAAGAAATGAGAAGGAAGAAATGAAATGAAGATAAGCCTTGCCAAGTGCTGCTCTGTGTGCCTGACAATGGCGCACTCCAAGTATGGGGACCTCCAACCTCTGACCAATTAGGTTTACATGTGGACTCAAGCATCAGAGTTCAAAAGTAGGTCTTTCACCATTACGCTAACATTATATTAAAACACGGTGTGTGTGTGTGTGTATGTGTGTGTGTGTGTGTGTGTGTGTGTGTGTGTGGTGTGGGGTGTGGTGTGGTGTGTGTGTATGTGTGTGTGTGTGTGTGTGGTATGTGGTGTGGTATATGGTGTGGTGTGTGGTGTGGTGTGTGTGTGTGTGTGTGTGGTGTGTGGTGTGGGGTGTGTGTATGTGTGTGTGTGGTGTGGGGTGTGGTGTGGTGTGTGTGTGTGTGTGTGTGTGTGTGTGTGGTATGTGGTGTGGTGTGTGGTGTGTGTGTGTGTGTGTGTGGTGTGTAGTCAGGTGGATGTGTGTGTGTGTGTGTGTGTGTGTGTGTGTGTGTGTGTGTAGAGTCCAGAAATCAACCTTGACGTCTGGTGATATACATCTTGATTTTGACAGGGTCTCTCACTAGCTTGGAATTTGATTAAGCTACGCTGGTTGGCCAGTCAGCTCTGGCTCTGTGAGTCCCTGCAGTACTGAGATTACAAACTCAAATGTGAGTAACCATAGTGCTTTTCAAAAACAAAACAAAACAAACAAAATACCCTAGCTGGGCAGTGGTGGCATAAAACATTAATCCCAGCACTCAGGAGGCCAAGGCAGGCAGATCTATGAGAGTACAGCCTAGTCTACAGAGTGAATTCCACAACAGCAAAGACTACACAGAGAAACTCTGTCTCAAGAAACAAACAAACAAACAAACAAACAAACAAATAAAAGGGGTCAGACTGCCAGGCAGTGGGGACACACGCCTTTAATCCCAGCACTTGGGAGGCAGAGGCAGGTAGATTTCTGAGTTCGAGACCAGCCTGTTCTACAGAGTGAGTTCCAGGACAGCCAGAGCTATACAGAGAAACCCTGTCTCAAACAAACAAACAAACAAACAAACAAACAAACAAGAGGATCAGACTTAGATCCCCTTGTGCTTCATTCAGTAGGCTATCTTCTGGGTCTCAAAAAATAAACTATGTCAGTGTTAAATTTACTATACTGCAAAATACTTACGTAATAAAATTATGATCCTTGGGCAACCTCCAAAAAATGCACAGCCTGGGATTCCTTAACACACAGTATTCCTGGAATCTGCTGCTAGAGATGGCCTTGGAAGTCACCTCACAAAAGTGGATGGCAAACATCTGAATAGCAGTGTAGCAATTACAAGTCTTCTCTGAACAAGTAGGACATCTAAATGACCTTTGCACTTCGGAGTCTCTTTTGCAACCTAGAGAGTTTGGTGGCCTGTTCAGCATTAATTACTAGATTTTAGTAGCTCTGCTTCTCTGTGCCAACTACCAAACACCAGACAGTGACACCTACCACAAACAGGGCAATGCCAGGGTCTGAGAATCACTTGCTGTGTAAGATAAACAGGGCCAAGACTGTACCACTATTTACAAAGTATAAGAAGGTAAGATTCAAAGGACTGTGGTAAATCTTTGATCTTCATCCATCCCACCCACCCACACCTCCCCCCGCAAAAGGGCTCTCTGTTTCTGGACTGCTTCTAAGACTTAAACTGGAAGCCACTTCCTGGAAAGATAGTCTGCTTGGGTACTGTTGGCCACCCATCCTAGAAGAAAAAATCTAGTATGGTGGAGTGTTAGCAACACTCAGCATGACCCAACCTGCTAGAACAAGAATTTGGTGCCTCTTCAGGGAAACACCAGAGTTAGTACAGAAAACACTAGAACACTATGATTAAGAGCTTGTGCATCATTTGGGAGAATCACAGGTTACTTCTGTGATATATACACTAACTATTCAATAGTGGCAGCTACAGCAGAGGAGGTGGTTCAATGGACAGAGGGCTTACCTACCATGCAGGAAACCCTGTGTTCAATACCAACACTGTTTAAACTGGATGTGGCAGCTCACATTTGCAACCTCAGCACTTGGAAGGTGGAGAGAAGAGCAAGTTTGAGGATATCCCTGGCTACATAGCAAGTTACAGCTAGACTAAGCTACATGATATCTTCTCTCAAAAAGGGGAGGGGAGGTATAGCAAATACTAAAAGCAATTTAAAGGATGTAGCACACCACTAACCGAAATAATCACTCTTACAAATACACATTGTTTCTCTTAAGAGTAGTCACATCTGCTTCCTTCTGCAGGAGCTCCTTTCTTCCTGGAAGACACAGCATCTCCTTAGTAGTGGACATAAAGCTCTCTGCCACTTGTGACTGCTGCAGGCCAGCCACAGCATCCAGGTACTGAGGCAGGCAGTGAAGAGTGGTGTTGGTGATTACAGGGGCAATAGCAGCAATTGCTGGGGCTAAAATAGCTTACTTTGAATACATTTTCTCTATTTTCAACAGTCTGCTATTCTAAGACCAAAAGCCTCTGGCTTCTGGTAACTAACTCCAGCTGATAGCAGCAAGGGATTAAGAAAAAAAGGTTTAACTCTTTTCTCTTTGGCTCAAAGGCCCCTGGGTGGTCAGGCAAGAGGCTTGGAGCTCAGTACTTCTCCATGAACTGGAGAGAAAAGAGAAGGAAAGAAAGAAAATCATTTACACAAATAACATGCACACACACACTCACACTGTGGTCAGGCCTGACCACCTGTCTCATCAACTGCACAAGTGCACATGCATACTTATAGACATACAAAGGTACCTACATACAAATCGACAGACAGATACATAATACATTTGTTGAATGAAACTGAGCCCCAGATGCCACACTTTATTCCTTCTCTCTGGCCTTCTTATACCTTCTTGGACAAAAGTTCTTTATAAAATTACCTCAGAGATAAAATGTTATGCAAAGGGGGAATTACAGAAAGATATCCATAGAAAGTTCAAAGCAGTGTTTCACTCTATAAACTCACTATAAGTTCAAAGCAACAGATTCACGTGGCCTTGCTTTATCACAGCACACACCTATGGCCTCATCCTTGGACCTGACCTAGAATGAATGCTTTCCTTGATCACAAATTTGTCCCAACCCTATATCTGTTCTTGGTGTAATTTATGAAAGCTCATTGTATTCCTTATTATGCAGCCTTTCTATTCTTCATTCTAACTTTATTATATCTTTTTGGCAAAACAACTAAAAAAAACCATGTCCTTAAATTTTCTTCTTAAAATTATTTGAGTCAAATCAGGAATGTTTTAATGTAATTAATTCACCTAGACAGCATTAATTCATGAAAGTTCATCTTCATATTGATTTGCAGAAATTTACTCAACAGAATGGGTTGATCCCCAGGAATCATTAGACTATGTCATGGTGACAGGAAAAGGCATATCAGCAGCAAGAAGCAATCCTGGGATGAAGTCTCTAAGGACCCTACATCTCAAAGCTCACCCACTGCAGTCCATGCAAAACAATGTACTATCTCCACAAAGTTCACTGGCACATCTTATCCTTTTCTAGATGGCTTCTAACAGGGGGATAGGTAAACCAAAATGGCATGGCTTTGGTCTTTGTGCCACCATGGAGTGGGTGGTGGTGGGTGGCAGCCCAGCAACATAGCGCATGCAATTTTAAGTCCTTGTGGCCATCTGACTTTAAAAATGGGGCTTATAGAGGGAGTGTCCACAGCAAGGGCCAAAATAGCTCTGCCAACTGCTGGTCCAATATATTCACTATCCTCTTCCTTCTATTAGAGTCAGGATCTGGTTGAGCAAGGAAATTTGTTCCATCCAGACAGGGCTAGACTTCTGTAGCACAGGACTGTCACCAAGCCAAATAGCCATCATTCTCAGAAGTTTAATGAGGTCTGATCACCAAAGATCATCCCAGCTACTCACATAGAAAGGGTGAAGAGGGTTATGGGAATCCTCAGTATCCAGTATCTCTCTCCTAGTCAGCTGCATGCAATTCTGCCCCAATTTTACATGCCCTCAGGGCCTAGGGGACTTAGAGGAGAGAGTAGCGAACGCCACCATCCCTGCTGAGTGAAGACTGGTCCTTCTGAGGAGCAGAGATCACTGGTAGTCCTATGAATAACCTTCATTTATGCTCTTGCCTGATAAACTCACTGGTGCTCCACGGTGAACGTCAATGGGGTGGATGTCTATGCCTCCTCCATGTAAGGAATTTCAGCAATAATTTTCCGGCATTCTATGAGTTAGATATCGGTCAGCAGAAGCACAGACCCTGAGGCTGGAGAGATGGTTCAGTGGATATTTTCTTGCTATAGAGGCATGAAGACCTGAGTTTGGATTCCCAAGGCATATATATACACACCTTCACTGCACACCTGTAAACCCAGAACTGGAGAAGTGGGGACAGTAGAATCCCTGGATCTTACTGGCCAGACATTTTAGTTAAATCTGTGTGCTCAAACCCAAAAGATATTCTATTCCATAAATCGAAACTGGAGAGCAACTGAAGAGAACACCTGAGGTAAGCTGCTGGGCTCAACAACATGCACACCTGCACACAAACACATACAGAGGTGCATGCACCAGGTACGTGCATAAAATGCAAAAGAAACAAAACCTTATTAGCTCTGGAGCCAGCATCCTGGGTTCTCCTGTCTAGCTTGCTCTATTATAAGGAACAGATGTGACTAAAGGGAACTAGTTTGATTGGTTTGAGCCTCAACTACTTTTCTGGTAAGATGCAGGCTTCCTATCAGGTTTATTGTCAGGGCTACAAGAAAGGAACACTGCTAAGCACTCGACGAATATTAGCTATGTACATCATTGCTGTGATTTCAACTTCAAAGATCAGTGATTGAGACAGAAAAGAGCCTTAGAAGAGGCTGACATAGCTTCTTACTTCACTCTTGTTACCGCTAACAACACTAAGGAGATGGCTGGAGTTGTAACAGTATGATAGCATTGAGAACAGAAATGTATGGACAGACATTCATTTACATCAGCAGCAGCCAAAGCTGCAGAGTGTAGAGAGACAGATGAACAGTTAACAAAAGAGTGTGCTCATGCTATGGAATGCTACTCAGACTTGAAAAGAGGGAAATTCTGACACATGGTAAATACAGATTTAAAAAAAAAATCCTGGAAACATCATATCACGTGACATCAATTGGGATGGGGCTACTATTGCTGGGTGATGCCCTTCCTGTGAGGAACTTAGAGAGGTCAGATCCGCAGAGAGGATGGGAGAAGAGAGGACCCTTGCTTAATAGGCTCAGAATGACAGTTGTGTAAGATGACAGAGCTCTGGGGATAGAAGGTGCATGATGTAATGTCCCTGAACTCTACCCCAAAATGGTCAAGCTAGTAAACATTATACTCTGCATATTTTACTGCAATTTGAAAATAACAGAATATGGGCTGGGAATATAGCTCAGTTGGTAGAGTGCTTGCCTAGCATGCACAAAACCCTCAGTTCGATCCCCAGCACTGCACGTAACCAGGTGAAGTGGTGCAGACCCATTCTAGCACTTGAGAAGTGGAAGCAGGAGGGTTGAAAGTCAACATCTGATACAACATCAGCTGTGCTTCCTCCGTAGTTATTTGCTGTACATTGCCCATGTGGCTAGAAGGACAGAGATGCTTCTCAGGGAAGAAAGCCCTTTTCCTGGTTACTTGTGCTATATGGAAACAAAGCAGAATGCCGCTTACAGAAGCGTTACTTCTTACAGAACTCACACCTGCAGAACATGGGAACGGAGATGGCTTGCTGGCTAAGAGTACGCACTGCTCTTTCAGAAGACTTGAATTCAGCTCTCATGAGATCACAACTACCTTCAACCCAGCTCCAGAAGATCAGACACACTTTCTCCACTTGCCATACACCACCCCTGCCCATGCCATATGAATAAAAATAAAAGCAAAATCTTAAAAATCAGATCTAAAATAAAGAATTACACGTTTCCTCAATAAAAATTATGGCTACTTTTTGTTTTTTATTTTATTTCCTCTTGAGTCTGAATAGCAGGGACTCTGGAAATAAAAGATATTGAGATCACAGGTGAGGTCATGGTAGATGGTAGTACATTATAAAAAAACAATTTCAAGTGAATAAACTCTTAAAAGTCAACTGGAATGTAGGTCTGTTGATAAAGTGCCTGCCTGGCATGTACAAAGCCTGGTGTTTGATCCCAACCACTGCAAAAGTAAAAGGGAAAGAGAAGAAAAGGGATGGGTAGAAAGGAGGAGGGAGAAGGGAGGAGGTAGGAAGAGGGATGAGGGTGGGGGAAAGGGAGGAGGAAGGGAGGGAGGGAAAGAGAGAATAAACAAAGCTGGTGCTTTGATGACGCCCACTATTTTTGACTTAGGACCTTCTCAGTGAGGGAAATATGAAGAAAGTTTAGAGGCAGGTACTGATTTTGACTCTCACCGAACAAACCTCTGGGAAGGCTATGTATGGAAGACACTAGCTCGAAGCACATGATAAAAAGAAACTCAGTAACCTCACCATAACTCCTCTCTCTGTTCAGGTAAGACACAAACCACAGTCAGCAAGATTTACCCCTAATGTGCTGTTCCAGCAAGTTGTACCTTGGGGAATACTCTACTTAAAAATGAGCCCTTCACATCCTGAACCCTATAATTGGGCTACTGCCGCCGTTCCTGGGATAATCGGTATGAGATACCGTCTCAAAACCAAACAAACAACAAAACGAAATGAGTTAGGAATAATAGCAACAGCAGCAGTGGCCGGTGTCCACCTAACCTCTGATTAGAAACAGTGAGTGGCTTGTGATTCTGGACCATGTGTGTGGTAGAAAAGTAATACCCAGGGATTGGTGTGCAGAGCTAAACACTGAGGGCGGATTCCACCATGCACTCTACTTTCCACTATTAATGCATCTCTAGCATGACCAGGGGGCCGCAAAGGGGATGTGTATGAGCCTTTGAGAAATTTATTTGGGGTATCATGTGTGGGTTATATATACGATGGTCAGCAAACCTGAGCATACTCAGTACTAAAGAGGATGCTTAAAGCAAAGCACTCTATTCAGTTCCTAAGTCATTTTCTGAATGTAGACAAACTTGCTAGCCTAGGCTAGACCCTTCAGCATGAAGTTCCCAGGACAAAATCCAGACTACCCTTTCACGAAGTCCACTGGGGTGGAGCCCACTCATCATGAGGTCAGCACCAGGCATCAAACAGTGGTGGCCCTGCTCTAACTGCTGATGAAAGCGTATCTCACAGTTATTAAAGTCATCATGGATGCTAGGCCTAGGTTTGGGAAAAAACCCACATTCGCCAGCTCTGCATCAGAATCCGTTATCGACAGATGAGGGCGAAACGGTTTCTTTTTCTGCCTGGAGGCTTTTTGTCAGAGGGTTGGATTTTACGCACTCGAGTGACTGTGTTAATGTACAAGTGGTCTTAAGAGTACAGCTGACAGGGTGGGAAAAAAGTAGAGCTTAGATGTGTCAAGGGATAGAAGGCACCCCCTTCAGTGGCTGTCTCCTGCATGAGGCACTGAGAGATTCAGCAACAGGAACTTGGGGACAGTACTGGGTTGGGCCACACTTGGGGACAGTACCCAGTTGGGTCATACCAACTTCCTTCACTGTGGGTGAGCTTCAGCAGGGACTGCCCAGAGGAGCAGTCAAAGTTAATTTTTAACTGTAAGTGCTGACAGGCAGCTGCTCAGTGGTTTGGCTGCTCATTTGCAAGTCCACACCCCTAGGGAGGGCATGCCAAACCAAGCCTGGCCAGAGAGTGATCAACCTTCCTTCATTACAGCCAGGGCGGCTCAGTGGCAGGATTGCAGACGTGACAACTTCTACTTTGCCACCACACTCCAATCAATGTCCAGGAGCTGCTGTATTGCCCAGGGAACGCTTCACAGGTGAACGGGTGGGGATGTGTCTCTGCTGGGAGGGGCTTTCCTAGCAGGGCCAAGCCCAGGGGCTTATCGTCAGCCCTGAAGAGAACCTGGTTTGTTGGTTGGGACATGCCTGTCTCTTAGTACTCCCAGATGGAAGCAGCAGGCTCTGAAGGTCAAAGTCCTAGGTTACATAGTGGTTACATAGTAAGTTTCAAGACAGCTGGGCTATAGAAGCCCTGCCTTAGACTAACAAACAACAACAAAACGAGGACAATTTCAGTCTACTAGCACCCATGATTGTTTTCTTATAAGTAACTATATCAGAATCAACCCTCCGAGAGAGAAAGATGACATCATCTGTAATTGCAAAACAGGAAAAAGGCTTTGGAGCATGTAGTCCAGTGGTGGAGAAGGTGCCTGCCAGACTCAGGGCTATTCCAGAACTAAGCATAAAAACTACTCCCCACCCTCTGGAATTAAAAAAAAAAAAAAGTGAAATTCTTGAGGTTTAAAAGTTCACCTTGAGATGTGGTTCCCACCAGTTATGAGGATAGGGAATGGCTAAGAGTTGCCGAATAAACAGACAGTGGCTAGACACAGAACCAGGACCTCATACATGGTAGAAAAAAATGCTCCAGCACTTAGCCACCTCCCTGGACCCTAAAGGTGAGGCTTGAAGATTCCAGAGAGAACCTCAGCAGGAGACGTGCTGAGTACAGCAGCTTGTCGTGGGCGGAGCCTGAGAGGAGCAACATGCTCTTCTGCACAGTCAGCATCAGGTGGGCAGGCAGAGACAGCCAAGGTAGAATTATCCCTGGGGGAAGGAGTGCAGACAGGTTCTGAGCAGCAGGCAAGGATGACTGTATACTTGTTTCGAGAGCGAAGAACAGAAGAGGTGGAGAACGGTCTGAGGTGCAGGAAAGTGCACGTAAGGAATGGGGTAAATGGCTGGTAGCATTGTGACTGGCACCAGAGCTCTGTGGGACTATCCTGAACAGTAGGAAGAGAATGAGCAGGCTGTGCTTACCGTCAGTGTTGGTGAAGGGATTCTGTCATCACATGAAGGACAGTCACTTAGGAGAGGAGGTATGTTTGATTCAGTAACAAGAGCCTTATGCTCAGTTTTGGAGGATGGGCTGGGGAAGTGTAAGCAAACAGCAGAGTGCTTGCCTAGCGAGCAGGAAGCCTTGGGTTCTATCCCAGAAAAGGGCTGGGTGGGGGAGGAAAGAAAAGAATAACTTGGGGATAACAAAAGAGCTCGGAGGCATAGAGAGAAAACAGTGAGGAAATCAGGCAGAAACGAAACTGGTCAGGACCAAAGGGCACAAACTCCTGTAGCTCAGAGCTAGAACAGGAACACTTGCTTTGGCAGCACACACAATAGCGTTGGGGTGGATTTCACCGCAGCTGTGGCCCATGCACAGGTCCGGCAGCATGGTCCCCAAAAGAGACAAAATGGCTGGCCAGCTTGGCACCTGGCTGGATTTCAGTGTGCACCACCCCCACTTCACAGAGTGATTTGGCAAGTTAAGTCACTTATTGAGCCCCGGTGTTGTTAGTCTCTCTACCCATAAAATGCAGCTAAAAATAGCACCTTCTAGGATTATGGCGAGGATTACATGGGTTAGGGAAAATAATGTTCTCAGCAGATGTACACCAGTTTCAGCAGGCAATGGCCGCTAAATGCCAGCTGCAGCAGGCTGCCCAAGGAAAGTTCTTCCCGTAAAGAAGTCATGGCCTGCATGTGCCCTACAAAGCCAGAAACAGGACCCAGGAGCAGTGCTGTCACCAAACAGAAACGAGCAATGAGTAGAAGGAATGACAGGAGGACAGGTGTTCGCAGTCCACTCAGCCCAGCCCATCTGTTACTATGGAGACCAAGAATATGATGTCATCTTTCTCTTCCTGAGATAAGGGGGGGTCCTGTAGTGTAGGGTGACTTTGACCTTCCTATCCTTCAGCCTTCATCCCCACCCCACCCCCGCCCTCCACTCCCAGTAATAGGTCTACATGTATGCTCAATCGATACAGTGTGGGCCCACAGAGCCACATCCCTGGATCCCCTTAGTTTTCTTTTGCAAAGACAGAAAATAGTTACATAAGGAGAGATAGAGAGCCTGGGGGTGGGGAGCAGTTAATCACAATATAAATATTATAAATATTATGGAAAGAGAGGGTAAGGAGGTGTGGCTGTCATCGCCCTGTCAAACCACACCTCATTTAGGAGTGCCTGAAGATTCTGAGCTGCAGGAGTGGGTTAGGTCCCAGCTGAGTTCACACAGCGGCAGCATGTGCATTACAGGTTGCCCTGCAGGAGACTGTAACAGCTCCAGAGCACCCCCTGTTGTCAAGGCACATGTGTGCCTGCATGTGTGAATTGCCATCCAGGGAGAAAAATACCTGATGCTGACATAAGCCGCAGTGGCTGCTCACACCCTTTGAGGGTGCTTGGCTTGAGGGAAGGATCCTACCTCATTTTCTGAATCTGATGCTTTGAATCTTAGCAACACCCTCATGTGGCAACTGTAGCATTACATCATGCTTGAATCCATCACCACTGGAGCATACAGCCTAAGACCTGGGTGCTATGAATAGCCCAACATGTGGGAATGCACATGGCTTAGATACCTTCTGTGCAAGGCTGGACACAGAAGAAAACATCTATCATAACATGTAACAGACATGCAACATGTTACATAAAGTGGAAATACCCTGTAGGATATCTGCTTAGTGCCAGGACACACATGTGCAAGGCAGATGTGAACAATGGGATGCTCTTCCAAAGGTGGCACTGGCATTGCCACAAATGCATGGTTCCTTCAGACAAGAGTGTCTCGATTACCCGTCTACTGCTTACTACACTGGTCTGGGTTGCTCAATACTTGCTGCCACTGTCTAGGTTTAAAAGAAGTTGACCCGTATGAGAAAGGACAAGGGTGTAGGTTTCTAGGAAGTAGCTAGGAACACTGGCCAGAGAACGAGATACATGAAAAAGGGAATTTTGGAAAGCCAGCTAAAGGAAGGTGCTCCCAAGGCCATCATCCTGAGGTCAAGGAGTGCCAGGTGATACAGATCAGCTCAGGAATGCAGTAGGGAGTGCCATCTTGCTTAGTGTGGTTCTGATGCTAGTGACTGAATTCTGCCAGCACCTGGATCTGCAAAGTCCTGCTTAGAAGGCTACCCTTTATGGCTTAGGGTGTAAAACTCCACTTACAGTTAATGATCCAGGAACCAGGGGTATGTTTATACTGGCTTCTGGGGGAATGTTTGATGGCTGCTCTGAGGAGAGGCTGTTCAGAGGTCAGGCACTCTGAACAGTCCCAGAGAACTGGGTAGAGCTGCCCCAAAGGCTGTAGAAGAAACCGTAAGCACAAAGGTGGAAGTCGAGAAAGGAGTTATGCTCAGTTAACTTCTGTTAGAATTCCTGGGTACTGTGTACCAGTCGGCCAAGGCTTCACCCTTGTCCTTCCTCAAGGCAGGTGAAGAATCTAACATTCTCTGCCATTGTCAACTTTAACCCAAGGAAGCAGTTACTCATAGGCACCAGCCAGTGGAAAGGAGAAAAGAGACACTGTAACAAGAAGTGTGGCAGGAAGTGTCAATGTAGCTGAGTGCAGTTTGCAGTTTTAGATCCACCACCCTGTAAAGCAAAAATACCACAGATTTAACAGTGAAGCCATCTGTGTGTGTGTGTGTGTGTGTGTGTGTGTGTGTGTGTGTGTGTAGGTGGGAAGGATATTCAGGTAGGGGGTTAGAAAGATAGAAAGAAGAGGTTCTGGTGCTAGGTGATGTCAGAGAGGAAGAGGCCAGTAATAGATGGCCTTCAGGGATGTAGAAGAGGAAAGATTAGCATCACAGATCAGGTGATGCTCTGGGGTTGGGGGTGGGGAACAGGGTGATGTGGAAAGCCAGAGTGTTTGCTGATGGACTTACTACAGTTTCTAGCTTCCACCTGTAATGGGCATTGTTCAAACCAGCAAGGGTACATGCTGCAGGCATGGGCCAAAAGATCAAAAATACTCAGGCCTTCTACTTCCACTCCCCAGTCAACTCCAAAAGTTGCCCCATAGATACCTTCTTGCAGCCTCCATTTTTGACTCTAGTCATTGACAAGCTGCCTTCTGTGGCCACAGTGGGACCCACACAAGATGTGAATCCTCAGGTTAATAGACTGGGGCTAGAACAAGGTTCTACATATTCACAAGCCTACTGTTTGATATAAGGACTGCTATTAAGAGTTGTCCCAACGCTTTGGAGCTAATCAAGAGAAGAAGAGAGCCATGCAAAGGGAAGAGGCAGATATACAGCTCTGGGGGCAAACAGAGACCAGAGTCTTGCAGCCACCAGCCCATACCCAAGCATAAATGTCAAAGAGAGTACTGCCCATCCAGAGCTCAAAGCAGGTGCCTCAATTAAAGGTATAAACTTGGGAGTCCTCTCCTTAGCCTGGGAACCTGAAGGCTCTGTTCCAGATAACATCTACTCTCTATGCTACTGAAAATGAGGAAGAAAACAGAATAGAGAAGGGAAGAAAGGGGCTGGAGAGATGGCTCAGCCCTTAAAGGCGAGTCTCAAAACCAAAAATGTAAGAGAAGGGGAGAGAGGACAGGTCCTGCAGAACCCCAGCACTAGAGGACTAGATGGCACAGGATTAGGCAGTAAAGCGAACAGAGCAGACAGCAAGCCCATGGGCCCAGCATAGGCTTGGAAGAGTGAAAGCATCAGAATGGAGACTGCTGGAGAGCTTTGCAGAGCAGGACCAGAGGGAGACTTAGTGAAAGGGTTCAAGGGAAAAGGGGAATGGTTCAAAATATGGTTCATTCAGGAGGATGCCTGACATGCACAAGGCTCTGGCTCAGCTCCCAGCACCACATAAACGGGGTGTGGTGGTACACACCCATCACCCCAGCACTCAGGAGGTGCTGCAGGAAGATCAGATATTCAAGGTCACTCTTGTTGACTACACAGGAAGGAAGTTAGAGTCTAGCCTGATCTACATAAGACCGGCAGGGGCGTGTATGAAAATGGAGACAGCAAAGAGTTTGCTGTGACGAGAAGGAAAAAGAAGGCGTTGGAGGGGAGGTAGAGCTGAGGGATTCTTCTCCATGATAGAGGATGGTCGTAGGATACAGGACAGTGTGGGTAATCAGCCGGGGAAGATGCAGGGTGAAGAAGGAAACATTAGTTACAGGGCCTGGAGGAGGCCATCAAGGGCCTGAGTGGCTCCAAAACCCTCCACACCACTGAAAGCATGTGCAGGACCCCAGAACACCACAAAACTCAAGCGTGAAGGCCAAGAGCAGGTCTCACAGCTGTTCAACTACGAGGGGAAACTCAACCTTCTGTTTCTAAATAAGCAATTATTAAACATACACCAGAAGAAAGCCATAAGCTACCCAGTTATGTAGGACATCGGGGCTTCCAGACACTTCCTTAAAAGTCCCTTGAGAAGACTAAACAATTACTTTGTATATTAATCTGTGGCTTGATAGATAAAAACACATTTTGGAATAAGGTCTGCTTGATCTATCACATTAAATGTAAAAGATACAGAGCCTCCAATGGCACAGATAAAAGCGCCACACTGATGGGGAAGCTGCAGAGCCTGTCTCTAGTACATCTTTCAGCGGTGTGATAGCATTTATTTACCCTGCATTATTAGAAAGTGAATAGTCACTAGCCTTCAATTTTCACGTCAATTGCAGGGAAAAGATTCCATTTTCTACAGAGTCTAGGATAGAAATTGACTTAGCAGCTCGGAACTGTCAAAAAAAAAATCCTTTTAAAAACTGGTTTGCTTTATAGAGAGGACAAAGCAGGTGTCGTCTTCCTCACGTGGACATTTATATTCACCCCACACTGTAGGTCTGCATAGGACAGTGGCTGCCAGCTCCGGATCACCTCACCTCTACATGCAGGCAGCTGTGGAGCCATCTGCCCCATGGGTGTTAGAGGACTCCATTTCAATGTTCTAATAAGAAGGACACTTGGAAAATACAGATCAGTCACCATTGCTAACAGGTCAATCTGATACTGAGTTTCCAGGGTTAAGAAACAGAAAACCCTACTCTGGATTGAATTAAAAGCGGCATATACATACTACATTGCCCTTGGGATTTGCAGATTCAGAACTTAGTTTGACAAAACCTATCAGGTTTGGGCAATTATGAAAGCAGGTTATTCTCTGTCATGGGGACGATAAAAACAAATGAGCAATAAAAAGACAAGAATGAAAAATGTTTCTCTTCTCGTTCTTTCTTTCCATGTTAAGGTGTCACTGTGTTTTGTTTACAGGGGCAGTTCTGTTTTGTTTTGTATTTTATCTTTTGAGACAGGGTCTCATGTATCTCAGGCTAGTTTTGAACTCACTACTACGGAGGCAAGGTTGACCTGCTCTTCTTGCCTGTAATACCTGAATCCTGGAATTACAAACATGCACCACCATACACAGTGTATGAAGTGCTAGGGATCACACCCAGGGTCTTGTGTATACCGGGTAGACAATCTATCAACTTAGCCAACACCCTAGCTCTGTATTTTCGTGTTTTAACTTCAGTCCTTAAATCTCAAGAAGAATACACAAGTCACCATCTAATTTCATCAGTGTGAAACTGGCCCCTTTAATATACCTGGCAATTAGACCTGTGCCCTAAAACTCCAGGCATTACTAGTTTTTCAAAGGGTCTTCCAGGGTGAGTTGGGGGAGGTACATCCCCATAGAAGCAGTGAGGAATTAGGACCTTTCCCATCCAGACTGACTCCAGGTAAGACTTTTCTGAAGGAGTTCCATCTTCATGCCCATGTCTTATCAGTACATACAGCTCTAACATCTCAGTAGACTTCCAGGAGCATGAATGATGGAGAGATGTAGAGTTACAGCTTCTTACAGGGCAGCCAGTTTCTCCCTAAGCAGAGGACAGTTGTGCTTCACCACATGGACACAGAACACTGGGCCTTGCGTCTCTTCCTACAAACACTCTGCACTGGCTGGTTTTGTGTATCAGCTTGACACAAGCTGGAGTTATCACAGAGAAAGGAGCCTCCCTGGAGGAAAGGCCGCCATGAGATGCAGCTGTAAGGCATTTTCTCAATTGGTGATCAAAGAGGGGAGGGCCCTACTCATTGTGGGTGGTGCCATTCCTGGACTGGTGGTCCTGGGTTCTATAAGAAGGCAAGCTGAGCAAGCTACGGGAAGCAACCCAGTAAGCAGCATTCCTCCATAGCCTCTGCATCAGCTCCTGCCTCCAGGTTCCTGCCCTGTGTGAATTCCTACCCTGACTTCCTTTGGTGATGAGCAGCAGTGTGGAAGTATAAGCTGAATAAACTTTTCCTCCCCTACTTGTGCAGGAATACAAACCCTGACTAAGACACACTCCTCTGAGTATGCCCTTCTCCACCCCCTACTCTCTGCAATCCTATGGACAGGTGGGTCCACATCGAAGCACTAGGAGCACCTTAGAAACTCTTCTTGACTGCTTTTTCAGTCTGGAACCTGAAACCCACTGAGGGACTTTCACTTGCCCAGAGGTCCCTTCAGACCCAACCATTTGGTTTCTGATCTTTGCACCTTGCATTTCATCCCAGGTGGGGCGATGACTGTCCTTCACCTTGCTCAATTCAGTCCTGCTCCCTAACCTAGTCTGAGGTTCTCCCTTGTTGCCAAGGTATGCGGGAGACAAAACTGGAATCTTTACTGCTGCATTTCATCTTGGACGCAGTGATTCAAACATCCAATTGGTATCTGCTCATGGCTATGCTCATCCAGTAAGAAAAAAATTTAATAATTAAGAAGCACAAAACAAAAACCTGAGAGAGGGGGGAAAAGAAAACCCATATCCCTGTCTTCTGAAAGAATTCCAACCCCGAAGCGTGAAATCAATATGGAAAGTTCCAAATCGACTGTATTAGAAATCCCTAAATCATCCAAACTGATGGCATAAACAAAACTCGTCAACAGCCACTAAGAATTCATTAAAAGTAAATTTATTGTTTGGATTTTAAAAACCTTTCTTTGAGACATGTTTCATGTATCCCAGGCTGGCCTCGAACTCACTATGTAGTAGAGGATGGCCTTGAACTTCTGATCCTCCTGCCTCCACATCCCAAATGCTGGGATTACAGGCGTGTGTCACCACACCTGGTCTATAGGGTGCTGGTGATTGAGCCCATGGCTTTGTGCACACAAGGCAGGCACTCTAGACTGAGTCATAGCCCAGCCACCAGGCTTTTAAAAACAATTGTGCAATTTGTGCTGCTCAAGACAGTTTGAGTCTGGTATGCTGTTCATCTCTTCTCCGGCTTCAGTTTGGCCAGGCTGGATGAGAAACACGTACAGACAAGGTTAGTAAGCACAGGCTGAGAGAGCCGCCACATGCACTCACCCTTCACTGACAAGCCCAAGATGGGTCATCCACACCATTCCAGTGAGGTTTGAGATCTGACCTTGTGATCAGAAGTGATGGTTTTCTAAAGAGCAAGCTCTAGCATTGCATCTGATGTCACCCAAACAACGTTTCAAACCTGGTTACCCATATCCTTTCCCAGACCCAAATCAAGATGTGTCACCAGTTCTGAGTGACTGTTTTTTAACTAGAATAGCAGGATACAATTTTAGTAAGATTGTAGCAGTAGTGAGATGACCCAGTGAGTAAAGGTGCCTGCTACCAATCCTAGTGACCTAAATGACACCCCAGGACTCACACGGCGAGAACTGATTCTCACAAGTTTTCCTCACTTGCATATTTAAGCCATTGCATGCATGCCCACACACATGTGCACGTACAAAATAAATACATTTTAAAGAAAGACTGAAGTGTTACTCTTGTTCTTCCTTTCCCATGGTTATAGCTTATAAATCTCAGCTGGGCACTGTGCTCCACACCTACCATCCTAGCATTGGAAAAGCAGAAGCAAGGAGAGGAGAGTTGCAAGTTCAAGGGCAACCTAGGAGAGATCCTGTCTTACAGCACAAAAAAAGGGTCCAGGGACATGGCGCACCGTGGGTAGAATTTCTTCCACGCAAGCTCAGCACTCGTGTAAAAGGCTGGGCTCAGCTATACAAGCCAGCAATCCCAGTGCAAGGAAGGAGAGAAGTGAGGATCTCAGGGTTTCACTGGCCAGCCAGTCTGGCTGAAACAGCAAGCTCTTGGTCCCAGTGAGAGACCCTGTCTCAATATGGATATTGAGACTGATGTAGAGAAGCACTTGAAGAAGACACTCCGTGCTGGTCTTTTGATTCTGTATGCAAACACACAGGGAAACTCTCCCCTCCCAACTTCACACACACACACACACACACACACACACACACACACACACACACACCATACATGCATACACCCACCAGAACCTACCTACATGCCCATACAAAACAAACAAACAAAGAACACAAAACAAGCATAGTCAGGTCATTTCTAAGAATCCTCAGCTGAGGAGAGCTACGATTCTCAACAGTCAAATGAAGCAATATCAAACTGATTAAAAAAAAAAAAAAAGGGTAGCATGTCCTTTTAAATTATTATCTGTAAGGCAGGGTTTTACCGTCTTGTTGGTAATATCATTGACAAGATTGAGACCAAGGTTGAAACACTGTTCAAAAAGCTGCTGCTGCCCCTAAAGCTGCACATAACTCATTTGACATTTGACCTCCCTCCTTGTTCTGTCTACAGTGAGGCCACAGGAAGTAGCAAGTTCTCAGAAATGTTCCATACTCTGAGAATCTTAAACTTTCCCTGGGTTTGGCACTCTGTACTCAGGCACCCCCCCCCCCCTTTCCATCATCAGTCTCTTACATAGGAATCTATCTGAATGACGGATGGCAGCAGAGCCCTTTTAAGCCTAAGAAGATGCCACATATATAAGACATCCACACAAACACAAGGCACTTTGCATTTGGTAATGGAGTCTTTACCGATTTAAATTAGTCACTTACAGCTCGCACAAGGTGTAGCTTTCATAACTGAGACACTCCAAAACTGACAAACTGAAGAGGGGTTCATATGACTCAAACAGTTGTCCTTGGAGCTGTTTGCCAACAGTTAAAGCATATTTGTGATCCTTCAATGTAAGAAATAGGAAACTATATGTTCAGGATGTGCAGTGTATGTGTGGGTTTTCTGTTTGTTTGCTATTTTTGAGACAGTTCTCTCTACATAACCCTGGCTGTCCTGGAACTCAATATGCAAATGAGACTAGCCTAGTACTCACAGAAATCTGTCTGCCTTTGCCTCTCAAGGGCTGAGAATAAAGGCATGTGCCTGGCTCACAGTCCCTGTTTGACCCACATTATATTTAATCAAAACTGGGACTTGAGAGATGGCTCAGTACTTAAAGAGCACTGGCTGCTCCTCTAGAGGACCCATGTTCAATTCCCAGTACACACATCACAGCTCTAAACTGTCTATAACTCCAGTGCCGAGGGGTCATTTACATTAGGGATGCATGTGGTGGACATATTTGTGTATGCAGGGAAAATACCCATACACATAAAATAAAATGTCTTCTTACAAAAACTCTTAGTTAGCTCAAAGGGTAGGAAGAATGTACTTGGTGGTGGTGGTGTGCAGAAAAGAGCTATGAGCCTCCTCAGTGTGAAGGAAACCTTACTATTTCATTAATTAAACAGAACAAAGAACTTCTATGTGGCTGCATCAAGTGAATTAGACTCCAGGGCTGGGGACATGACTCAGAGTCTGCAGTATTTGCTATATGAATATAAGGACCAGAGTTCAGATCCCCAGACTCCATGGAAAGCCAGAGGTAGCATCCACAATCCTAGTACACATATGGCAAGATGAAAGGCAGAGACAGGAGAGTCCCCAGAAGCTCACATGCCAGATGGGTGGGCATATGCAGTGGTCAGTGTCAGGAGACCCTGCCTCAAGCAAGAAAGTTGGCCACTGACACTTGAGATTGACCTCTGACCTCCATGTGAACCTAGCCTCCCTCATGACCTCTAATATTCCTGTCTTCTTCGTCTATTCCTTTTGTTATTTAAACCACAAGACAGCAAGAAAGAGCAATACACAGAGACCACAGCTGCACTGTGACTCCCACACAGGCTGCCCTATTTGAATCTCTCCAAACTTCAGATACTTACATGCTGACCTGTTTTTTTAGAAGGGCTGCCTACAGCTAAGGGTATTGCATGTTAAGCTTACTCAAAGCACACAGAGAAAGGAAGAAACTCATTTCAAGAATGTACTACATTCAATATGGAGTTTAAGGAGTCCAGGGGGCAGGGGAATACCAAAGAACAAGCCATTCTTAATTAAACACTGGGCGAATGTGAACTTGATTGTACCAGAACAAAATAAAAACCTTTAGTGCCAGCATGTATAATCTGATTTTTCATTGTATTTTTAGGCTTTTGAGTTTCCAAAATGGGCCAACTTCTTTGTCTCAAAGCTGGCTCTCACTTCAAATCCTCACTCCATCAGGTACAGAAGGGCATTGAAAAGGCTTGAAAACTTGGAGTTGGACAGATGTCTCAGTGGTTAGCACCATGTGTTGCACTTGCAGGGGACCTGGAGTTATATTCTCAGTGCCACATGAGGGCTTAAAACTTTCCACTCCAGATAGGGATCCAGGAACCCTCTTCTGACCTCCATGGTGCACATACAACAGATGTATGCAAAACATAACACATGAAATCAATCTTTTTAAAAGAAAATCAATAAAATGTTTGAAAATCCTAATGAGGCTCCACAAATTCTAATAACAGTGGGAAGGAGAGATAAGATTGCTCTCTCTCTCTCTCTCTCTCATACACACACACACACACACATATCTACACACCCTGTTTCATGTTTAAAAACTATGCCTAACTCATTTGTAAGGAACAGTGTAAGGCAGTCTTCAACGGGAAAGGGGTGGAACAGCAGTATAGACAGACCTCATCCACATCCCAGGCAGAAAAGATGCTGCAATCCTACCCAGAAACACATTTGTACTCTGCCACATATAGTGAGACCAACCCTGCCTTGAGAGATTCCTTGGCCTCCCTAGTGTGCACTCCTAAGATTGTTGATTTAGAGGGGTGAGATGTGACTGTCCACAAGCCAGGCAGGGCAGTGCAATATAACCTGAGGCACACAGTATGCAGACATGCCCACTGTCAGTCATCTCAGAGCAGAGATCATATACAATAAGATAACTAGAGAGTGATGAACTTTGAGCCTTTGTTACTTTTGACTGTAAAAATAAAATTGGTTTTTGTTAATAACGTTTATTCTTAACAACTGTTGTGCACAGTCCCCCAAAAGATGGGCAATGTGAGCTAACTTCACCTGATCCCAGGTGCCCTTGAAAGTTTAAGTGCCTGGGATTGTCTTCCTAGCCATTCTTAAACACTGGGAGAATGTGAACTCAACTGTACAAAACAAAATAAAAACCTTTAGTGCCACCATGCATGCTTTGATTTTTATAATTTTGCAGGCTTTGGAATTTCCAAATGGGCCAACTTCTTTGTCTCAAAGCTGGCTCTCACTTCAAGCAAATCTATGGGTTCCGAATGAGACAATTTACACAGAGTTAGCCATGGTGCTCAGAAGAGACGCCCTCTCTCCTCAGGGCTCACATCCCCTCCACTAACCCTTAGTAGACGAAGCCTTACTGCTGGAGCTGTAAGCTGCAGGCAAAGAACACTTATAATTAAGGTAGTCCTTTGAAGCTGGAACTTCATCTGTTATTTCCCATAAAGGACAGAGCCCTGAACCTATCATGTGAGTTCTGGTGATGAAAGAACATGAATATACTGTCATTAGTAAGACCTTCAGAGGAGAGATGTAGGCAGAGGTGCGTCACAGGCCTGGGGCCGGTGTCCTCCATCTTTTCTTGTCTAACCGAGAAAGACAGCAGTGCAGAGTCTCAAGATGTAACTGATAGGTGGCAGCCTCATTACTGTGTATTGTGTGGGTGCCAGCTCATGAGCTGCCACTTGGCAAAAGTGGAACGAACCCCCTGCTTCCTGAGGAATCACAGGAGTTGGAATCTAGTAGCGGTTACAACGATTCCATCCTATAAATATGTATGGGCATGCAATATGCAATATAATGAAGAAAGATCATCAGGGAGAAAAACGCAGTCAGAAAGAGCAGCATATTAACAGGAAAAACTTGCATGAAAAGCTGTGAGGGCGCCAAGGTTCTGGCGGGGGTGGAAGGCAAAGGCATATTTCCTATATATTAAAGCTGAGCTGCCGACAGGCCAGCACAGGTCAATGTGAGTCTCTACGTTCATACTTCCCCAGCTGTGACCCATCGGACAGACACCCACAGGACACACTGCTGTGAAGACTGCAGACTATACCCTGCAGCCTTCAGGTTGAGGTCACCCTGAGGACTGCAACTCAAGAAACTCTAGGAAAACAAAAACTCGAATTCACATTTTAAAACTGAAAGCAAATGGAAGGGAAGGGACTCACGATACAGGAAAACTCTATTTTGGAAAAAAACCAAAAAACAAAAATCAGAGGTTGCGTGAGTAGTGTGTTTTCAACTTTAAACATTTCCTTGTTGTGTTTAGGGCTTACTTTGTGGGACATTCATCATCTCTGTATTTAATATTAGATATCCAAATCTTGTAAAAAATCACCTAAGATGAACATTGACAGGGATTTTTTGGTGCAACTTCCTAAGAGTCTGGTCTTTTTATTGTATGGCAGCTATTTGTAAGAAATGATATGCTAAGTAATCCTGGAGTATAATTTAGGGACAAAACCAACTGTCAAGAAACAGCCAGAAACTACATCTAATGAAATCTTTACAGACTGAAGTAATAAGTATTAAATTAATCAACATAGCTTAATTGAAGCTCTATCTGTAACATTTTTTTCATTAGACTTGTTATTAATGAGCCTTTAAATGCTACAACTAACTTGAGCTCTGTGTTAGATTTAAATAATGAACCATTGTTCCCACACAAAAAAGAACAAACATCACTTTAATAGGCCCGTTTCTCCGTGGGCCTTTTGCAGGCAGTGGGAGGAAGATACAGTCCATGGTTCCTCACCACTGTTGTGTGGTTGGCAAGATACCACAATGAAGGCTGCTAAAACAGCTCAAAAATAACCACGCTGAAATCCCCAAGGAAGTGAAAATGCAGCAGCTAAGAGCAGAAAGGAGACAAGAATCTAGGACTCGCCTCAAAGATGTGCTTATTGCTAACCCCAGTCACCAACAGTCACGTGCCACCTAGATGGACCTATACACCAAAGATGGAGCTTCAGCACTGGGCCACTGTTGCTGTGCCCTGTGATATTTGTACATTGTGTTGAGAAGGCATTTCATGCATCCCACTGCTGGGGAACTGGAGACTCTGCTCAGGACTGCCCCTGCTTTGTATCTGAATACTTACCTGAACATGTCCCCCAAGCCTTTCAGCATCCCCTTCTTGGCTTTCAGTTTATCCTTCTCCTTCTCTCGGTCTTTCTTCTTATCCTTTCCGGCTTTGTCCTTTTTCCTCTCTGTCTTGTCCCTTTTCTCTGGGTCTCCATTCATTTGCCTCTCCAGAGAATAGGAAGGCTGATCGCTGGACGTGGACACGGACTCCCTCCCTGACCTCGAGCTTTCCTCTGTGTCTTCTTCCACTTGAAAGAAGGGAGAAATGGAGATAAGAAAGATGATGAGCCTCGGTAACAAAGTGAGAGCACTGAGCCGCACATGGCCTCACTTTCCCACAGATTCTATGGCGAAGGGGACCTTTCACTGACTGGGACTGTGTGTGGAATCAGAAGGGATATGATGATCTTGGTATGGTGATCTGGGTACACAGGCAAGTCCAGCATGGAGATGGGAGAGGAAAAGCTTTCTGGCTGGGTGTGCAAACATGGTGATGCTTCCATCGCTCAGAGTCTGCCCTGAGAAGGAGAGCTAGGAAAACTTCAGACCACACAGACCCAGCAGTATCCTATGCTCTACATTTGCAAACTGAAAACCAGCTAAGCAAACTGTACCTCCTTTGTGCCTCTTTCCCCTTGGTTATAGATCCTGCAGAGACCCTTAATCTGCTGAACACCACCACTCACTAGCAACCACCATGTCAGCATGGACTTCCAGCGCCAAGCTTTCTGATACACTCACATGTGGTGTCTGAGCACAGGAGAAGTGGCTTTTTTAGTTTCTGAAGACAACAGGTTTCTTCAGGTTCTCCTTATGTTATTACTATGGGAGGCTAACACCACATGCAATAGCTACAGTGAGAACCATGCTTCTGCGGCAAGCGCTTTAGCAACTTGGCCAGCTGCTCAGTACTACTGCAGAGTACTCCATAGCTGCAGAGGTAGAGGTTGAGGCACTACTCACTTGGGAAGGCAGGTCAGATCACAGTGGACTGCAAACCCATATACAATGACTTTACAAAGGTCTTTAACCTTTCCTGACATTGGTGTTATCTGGCTCTAATCCACCATCTGCCTCCAGAAGAAATGGTAGCCTAGGAAACACTTTCCTTAGAGCTTGGGGTATAACTCAGTTGATGAAGTGCCTGCCTGGCACTCACAAGGACACTGGGTTCTATGCCCCATATCACATAGGCCAGGGGTGGTTACATATAGAACCCATGTAATTCCAGCACTCAAGAGGTGGAGGTCAAGCTCATACTCAGCTACATAGTAACTGAGGCTAGACTTGGCAACATTAAACCCTGTCTCAAAATGAGGCAGACAAAACAAAAAGAGATCTCAGAAATTGTGTCTCTTTTCCTCTCTGTGAACACACAGATATGAACTGAGGGGGGTTGTTAGAAGAGGCAAGTCCACATTTTCAGGTAGACACAGAAACTGTAGCCTTATACACAATGCTTGAACTAGGGCTATGATTTTTGTGATGTGGGCACAAGAAGAAATGATGATCCTGGCCAGTGGCCCTTGGGCTTGCTATAAATGTCACTGTATGTAAGCTATAAGAGACTGCAATTACACCTTAAGCAGAGTTCAGGATCCTGCCTCACACCTCCAAACATGGCTATGTTCTGCCCACTTACAGGCCATTGCTTCAATCCTTTGGGAAATGGGTGTAGTCCCAAATTTGTGATAACTGACCAAATTACCAGGAAAAAGTTCTCAGAAGTTCTAAAACCTATGTATTCTGGAATACTATAATGTGCTGATTGGAAGCTGATGGGTATTCTCTGAGTCCTGCTTGGGGACAAGCTGTTATTAAACCTTCTATCCAATGCACACAATCTTTTGTCTCCTCACACTTCTCAAATAATACCCATACATGTCTGTCTCCCATCCGCACCACTCCGGAAGTGAAGATGGCTGGCAGACAGCAGCTACAAAGCGATTCCTATGGAAACAAAGGCACTGACTTCCCAACCACACATGGATCCAGCATGTGAGCAGGATTCCTCTGCCTCCAGGAGATGCCTGCTCTCCTCCAACAAAGCCTCATAGCACCAGCCATAATCAAGCTATGGCTTACATGCATACCGTACGCGAACTAGCTCTAACTGGCCTCAGGTATATCCTAGCTAGCGTCACCACCATTTGAACATTTGTTAAAATGTATCACCATTTGATAAAAATATATCATCTAATACATTTTACGACCCTTTACCATGTCTGAAACAAAAGAGAACTCAATAAATGTAAATGATTTAGTGTTCCACAGCAACCATTATCATAAATCATGAATGGAGCAGGAGCAGCAATACGGTCGGTTCTCTGCCTAATAGTTTTGGCAGGACTTCAGGGGGCATATGTCTTCTCTTGGCTCCGTAACAGAATAAACATGGTGCCTTCACAACTCGCTATATGCTGAAGCAGTGTTTGTGCCAATTCTTCCCATATTCAGAATAATTTTCTCATGTATGTAATGCAACTTATTCCCTAAATTGGACGAAACAGAGTAAGTATTAAATGATTTATTAACTTTGCTTTTGTAATCTCATTTTATGAGATGAAAACTCCTATCTCACTTTCCTGCCCCCAGCAAGAGCACTGTTTAAATGGCACTTAGACATCAGAGGATTCTTTATTCTTGCACTAAACATTCAGATTTAGGTAATACCTCATCACAGAAAAGCTGCTGGGGGCATGCTGATCTAACCAATGCCTTTGAATGCCAACTAATTAAAAATATTTAGCAATATGGAATTTCATATGTACAAACATAAGATGTTCTTTTACGGATTCACATTATATACACTTCGACTCAGAACAAAAAGAATTTCCCTGCTATACCCTTCTCTTCTGTGTAAACACTTAAAAAAAAAAAAGAAGTTCAAATGAATTGGTTACATGTGTTTAATTTGTGAAAAACATGTATATGATTTAAGGACACAGGCATAGTAGATGATAAGATTAAAACCTATCTGTATATTTAGGACTAGCTCTATTGTAACAATTACGAAATAGTTTACAACCTTAGGCTAGGAATATGCAAAACACTCGTGTGAACAATAACTTTACTAAGTAAACACTAGCAATGTGTCTTGTCAGCAGCAAGTGACTTTTCTGTTCTGTTCCTACTATAAACTCCGCACAGAACTCATCATGAGCTTATATTTAGATAATGTACTATTCTAAATGCAGCATAAACGTTACTGTTTTCCACTTAAATCCTGCTCATCTTTACAGACAACCTGTGTAAGAGAAGATGCTAACTCCCTTCTTCTGAACACACAGAGAAGCCCCTGTCCTTTTTACTGGGGTAACCTGCCCCTGGCACAGAACTCTCAGCCCCTTCCTGAGTGATTGCTGTGAAGATGGCACTTGCTCTTTCCTCTTTTAAAGGTAAGATTGAGAAGCCGTTTCTTCCCTTTGATGTGCCAGTCATTCTGCAATTAAGACGTACCTAATCACTATGTTTTCAACAGATGCAAATGTGACTCAATTAAAATTCTAGACCACGTGACAAACTGAGCTTCTCGATTCTGAAAGGTACCGTGTTAGGACTGGGTCACTGTGAAGTCTAGAAAAGTCTGGGCACTTTCTCGCATTAATGGTTATGGAGAAAATGGCCTCAGCTTGAGAGAGGGAGCTCAAAGTGGGTGAATGAAACATTGCTCTTTGGATCCCACAGACTCTCACAGGCTGACTCCCAGCCTGCCGTTAACAGCCATTGTTTTCTTTCATTGATAACCAATGTTGCTGCTGCTGCTTGCTGTAATGAGCTCTTGCTGCTTGCTTACTCCAAATTCATTTCTCCCTTTCTGCTTCCCTGTAAACTCTGATTGTACCCAGAAATGACCAAGCTCCAAGGGGTCGATTCATTAAGTGTAAAGCAACCTGTGGAAGCCATACCCCTGTAGACAAGGGAGTCCAAGGTCAATGCACCAGGCACGACCCTGTCACCCTGAATCCTTCCCTTCTACTGGGTACAAAAAGGAAACTGTGAACAGAGGAGCAGACAGGGAGGAAAGAACTGGTGTCTGCTGATACCGATGGGATGTGGGCTAATAAGCTTACAGCTGCCTGGCTGTATAAAACACTGCATCTCACAACTCAAGTCGTGGAGTTGGATTTCTATTAAATGCAGCTGAAAGCATCACTGGGTGGACATGATGTAAGTCAGACATTAAGATAGCTGTAAAATATCAAAAAATGCAGGATCTGGTAGTTAACATCCTTTAAATGAATTGGTGAAGATACATGAACAGAAAAATATAAAATAGAAATTATAACTGTATTCTTTATTTTATTTCTTTCCTTTTTTTTTTTTTTTTGGTGTTTGGAAATAGGGTTTTCCTACATAGACCTAGCTGTCTGGAATGTACTTTGTAGACCAGGCTGGCCTCGAACTCAGAGATATAGCCTCTGCCTCCCAAGTGCTGGAATGAAAGATGTACACACCGCCCCCCAGAATATAACAGAACTTTATATTCACTCAATAGACACTCCCCTCTAAGGGCACGGGGTAAAGAACACTGACTGAACGAATGAGCCTGAATCAGACCTGCTTCCTATTCTCATTTATGAAGATCTACGTAGGGATTAGGAAAGCTTCACAATGAAGATGTGGGTTCTTAAGCCACTTAATTCGCAGGGGAAAACAGAAGATCAAATCTCACCAGCATCATAACCTTGACTGAGTTAACAAGGAAGTAGTGGAAAGGCAGACTTGGTCCTATAGGAGCGTCTCAGTTGGTGAAGTGATTGCTGTGTAGGCATGAAGCTATGAGTTCAATCCCCAGTCTAAAAGAGGCTGTGTATTGATGCATGCTTCTAACCTTAGCTCTGAAGACTGGGAGACAAGACGTCCTTAGAGCTTACTGACAGTCAACGTTGGTGAGCTGAAGGTTGAGTGAGAGACTCTGCCTCAAATAATAAGATGGAGAGAACTGAAGAAATTGCCCGAGGCTACCCTCCATCCCAGGCACAAGTATTGCATATGTGTATTCTCATTCTCTCCCTCTCCCTCCTCCTCCCCTCCTGTCTCCCTCTCTTAGGAATTCTGCTAAACTTGGCAAATCAACTGTCCACCAACTTTCTATGGCTGAGTGTGAGATCAATACTGCTGCAACAGAACACCAAGGGCCAGACTCCAGGGCCCGGCCTTGAGAACATAAATATTATCACTGGTTCTTATTTTAGCTGACTATTTTGACTTCAGGGAAGGAAGAAAGATGTAGGAAATGAGCAGCCAGTGCTGCAGATGGCATCAAGTAACTGGATCTGCCATTCTGGACCCTGACTTTTAACACTGGAAGGAGGCGCTCCTGGCAAGCGAAATAGTTGGCTTTAATTGAACACGGGGGTGGGCATGGAGCACACATGTTCAAGGCAGGAAGGAAATCTTAAGACACAGTTCTTTTGAGATGTGTAGTGAGAAAAATAACCATTAGAGGCTTAATGTAGTAGCACATGCATGCGGTCCCAGTACTTGAGGTCAGCTCGGGCTACATGAGATCCTTAACAAACAAACAATAACTGACGAATGAAAAGCCAAGATCATGGCTGAGAGGGGACAAGACAGGAAGGAAACAGGTATCAATACCAAGTGCCAGCAAAGGAGAAGAGTTCAAATGAACGTCCACAAGACGCTCTAAACTAAAAATAGCTTATTCATTAAAACAAAAACAAACAAACAAACAAACAAAAACTTAAAGCATACTTGGGTAGAGGAACAGAAACAACTGGTTGTACCTACAAGCTCATCAAAGTTGGCTGCCAGTGAGCTGCTTTAAGGACATTTTGACTCCTCATCCTCAGAGTTAAGATTACAAGCATGCATCAGTGCACAGCCTCTTTTAAAACATAGAGTCCGGGGACTGAACTCACATCTTCAACAATCACTTTAACAACTTATTGCCAACGATCTAGGTTCATGTATACTTTAGCTTCTAAACTTCTTTCATTCATCCACCTTCCAGATGTGTAGGTTCCTGAAGTCAATGGCAGGCTGTCACCTACACAGCTGGTCACACCCCTCCAAAGTACCCTGCTGAACAAGTAGCACGAGATCTGCCCACTCAACCAGATCAACCATTGCAGATGCATCCTTGCTGTCCAGTTTGTTGTCACATGGAAGTGACACTAGTCGAGCATCTCCTCTGACCGTAGGAACAATGACATCATGACAGTGAAGGTTTTACCAATTCCTACCAAGTGGAACAAACCCAAACTTAGAATGTTAGCACCACTGGACTCCACTGTGGGACATGTCGTTTAAAACCATTTGAAGTTAGAGCATACAGGACAGTAGGAAGTGGATTGCTACAGTGTTCACCTCGGTGCCACATAATCTTGACCCTGTGGCACACAACTGTAATCCCAGCATTTGGGAGATAAAGAGAATCAGAAATCCAAGGTCATCCTTAGCTATAACGTAAAATCAAGATCAGCTTTGGATATATGAGATTCTGTCTCGATTTTTTAAGAAAGAAAAATTTAAACAATGAGGGGGATTGATATCAATATATGTTCTAATAAGCCCCAAGTAACTTTTATTGTGCCAAGGAAGAGATTTCAGCCGTCATTCAGGCTGTAAGTGAAAACCGAACAGCTTGAAAGTGTGAAGACAGGGTTCGTCAATGAAGGCTGCTGATGCTTTCAATGTCTGTTTCTTCCTTCCTGAGAAATCAGATTGCCTATCTCCCAGAAGCTGGTTGTTTTGAACATCTAGGAAATATAGCACATTTCAGAGAATGCCTAGAAATCCTTAATGCTAAAACAAAACAAAAACTTCAGTTCTGTGATGGAGCATTTGCCTACATGTCTGAGGTGCTAGGTCATATTCTCAGCACTGCAAAGCAGAAACAAACAAAAAGCTAAAAAGCTAAAAGTGGTACACTCTACATGATGTCAGAGCTTCAGAAACACAAGTAGAAAGTGGACTGTTTAGGGTAAAGGTTCTTGAAGAAGGAAGGAAGGGGACAGGAGCTGTATTGGCTGCTTTTGTGTCAACTCAACACAATTTAGAGTCATCAGAGAGGAGAGAGCCTCAGTAGAGGAAGTGCCTCTATTAGATCCAGCTGCAGGACATTTATCAATTAGTAATCAATGGAGGAGGGCCCAGTCCATGGTGGTTGGTGTATGGGAAGCAAGCCATTGAGCAGCACCCTTCATGGCCTCTGCATCAGCTCCTACCTCCTGATTCCAGCCCTGCTTGATTTCTTATCCTGACTTTCTTCAAAAATGAAGAGCAACATGGAAGTGTAAGCAAAATAAACTCTTTTCTTTCCAGCTTGCTTTTGGTCATGGTGTTTCATTGCAGCAATGGAAACCCTAAGTAAGATGGTAATGTTTACATGGAAGGCTGAAGGGAAACACACATCATCATAAGAAGACACTTGTTACACAACGCAGATCATGTAGAAGTCTGGGCTGCTTAGAGTTACGGAGAGATGGGCATGGTGGTGCATGTCTGTGATCCCAGAGGGGTGAGGGGGAACATGCATGCTGCTAGAGCTTACTACGTCAATCTATAGTGGGACCCCCAACAACAATTTCTGGAGTCAAATAAAGAGGGCTCAAGCCTGGCTGGACAGGAATGATATTGGATTCCACAAGGAGAAATTAAGCCAGCATGGCAGTGGAGTGGCTATGCAGAGAGAAGATGATCACAAACACTAACCAGCCATCTCAGATTAAGACACATGCCCAGCCCATTTACCGTAGAATTGTTAAGTTATATTTACTGTGTGTATGCATGTGTTTTGCATGAGTGTGTCTGTGCTTGTATGTGGGTGAGCTTGGGGTGGGGGGTTACCATATAGTATATGAAGGTCAGAGAGCAATTTGTGGAAATCAGTTCTTTACTTCTACCTATGGGTCTCAAGGAAGGATCTTAGGTCATCAGATTTGGTAGTAAAGACCTTTACTTCCTGAACCATATCTCCAGGCTCCTGTGAGTCATTTAAAAAGAGGAATGGCTTGTATGGAGTAAAACCAGATGCCCACACTGGTGGAGATCGCTAGAAGCTGAGCTGGAAATAAACTTGGGTGGATTCAGATGGGATGCTTGCATGCATCCTTTATCAAAGGCTTGGTTTCTTAGTGTCATTACTGGAAGAAAGGCAGGGAAACCTTTGACCAACCTTTGGTGGTGGTCCTTAGCTCTTTGGGAAGGTACCTTGATGGAGGACTCTGTAACCCTGTCTGTCAAGCTTAATGTCTCCTGGCCTTTGACACATTTACTCTACCAATGTGTCCAGGTCATTGCCTTCTGCTGTTCACAGCAGAGTTTAAAGCAATGGTGTAGCCCCACTCTAGACAGGAACTCTTGTACCGTGGACTAACAAACCACTTTTCTTCAGAAAGTCAACTGCTACAAGTATTTATCAATAATGCAAACTGACTAACCCAGGGGATGCTTCACGTTCACACGTAGTCAATTTCCTGTTACATTTAAACAAGGATCGCAACACCTGAGAACACTAAAGTTCATAAATAAGGATTAAAATAACAGATTAACCAGAACAAGAAAACAGTTAAGAAGCCGGGCATGGTGGCACATGCCTTTAATCCCAGCACTTGGGAAGCAGAGGCAGGCAGATTTCTGAGTTTGAGGCCAGTCTGGTCTACAGAGCGAGTTCCAGGACAGCCAGGACCGCACAGAGAAACCCTGTCTCAAAACAAAACAAAACAAAAAACAAAAACAAAAAAACAAAAAACTTTAAAAAAAAACCCAAACCA
The DNA here is from genome assembly GCF_000001635.26 of Mus musculus. Lineage (NCBI taxonomy): Eukaryota > Metazoa > Chordata > Mammalia > Rodentia > Muridae > Mus > Mus musculus. Next base: position 127,418,028 of record NC_000074.6, on the reverse strand, counting down.
GTTAAGAAGCTTCTCACAACACTGGGTGTTGATGGGACTGAAGTGCTCCACCTATTCTTAAGGACAAAACTATCATTATCTGAATCTATAGGTAACAGCCAATGTCATTTGGCAGGACAAGGAACTCTCCTTATAATGGAGAAGACTCTGCAGGGATGACAGTGCTGTGACACAGGGAACTTGGGCCCAGGCCTGGCAGCTAAACTAGGAAACATGTTCTTCCTCTGGCAAGAAAAGGGTGCATCTACTTGAAATCACAGGCTGGTGATATTGTAAAAAGGATCTGGATTTAGACAAAGGACAGAGATGTATGCAGCCAACCTCAGTTTTACTCTCTATACTACACCAGTCAGAAATATATCATGTCCTGAACACACTACATGTTATAAGCAAAAGTTATGTAGTTCTCTTTGAAATCTCTTCAAGATGCTTGCTCACTTAAAACTCTCCTTGCCCATCAGTATCATCTGCCCTAGGACTGTGTGTGTGCAGGGAGCAGTCTATCAAGGTGGAAATGAAAGTCATGTACATTCCACAGAAATGTTCTCTGGTCTTGGATCTAACTTCAGTTAAATAAACAAACAAACAAACAAACAAACAAACAAATAAATAAAACTTCAATATAGCCCACAGCTTTTCTTACTGATAAGTCACATGGGTAGCCACATTTGACATTAAACTCTAAAATGCAATCTCATTTCCTCCTCTAGATTCCACACAGCATGGTCAGGGTGTATAAATGCTATCAGAACAGTGTAATCAGCTGCTCAAGAATGATATTGCTTGAACATGGAAGTCAGAAATGCCAGGCACATAAAGCTACAAGAAAAGGAAGACAATCAGAGCTGGGGCTGTAGCTCCATGGTAGAGCACTTGCCTTGAATGTTTGAAGCTCCAGATTCATCCCCAGGGCCAAAAATAAACAATCAAAAAAGTTAAAAGGTCAATGAGGAGATGAATATGATGAGAGCATGCTGTGTGCATGCATGCAAACACCACAGTGAAACCTACTATTTTGTACAATTTATAAACCAACAAAATAAGTATAATTAAAAAGAACAAACTATAAATAAACAATTATGGAATAAGCCAATCCATAACATTTACCTTTATAGTTAGTAAGTTCTTTCTCTTCCAAGTAAGTCCTTAGTTTATTTTTTTTAAACACTTTTAAAATAAATGTTTAGACATATTCCCCACCAACCACATACTTATAAAGGTTAATTTCTCTTCAATGATCCACGTGAAAAACATACTGCTCATTCATACTAAACTATGACTCTCAGTCAGTTTGGCTTACAGTATTTAGTAATTTGGGAAAGGTACAAATTTATAGACTGCTGTTTTAGTCCAAAAATATGTTTTTAAAATAATAAGCTATTAAATGTATTTATTGGCTATGTCATCTGGCAGACAACACACAACAGTGGTTTTCAAACATTTTAGTGCAAAGATAACTCTTTATGCATAAGTTATTGAGAAATCTAAATCATATGAATAAATAAATCCACATTTTATATGTGTGTATGTATTGGTTTCTGAAGATAGCTTCTCTGTATAATATAAACCTGGCTGTCTTGGAACTCACTCTGGAGACTACGCTGGCCTCAAAATCAGAAATCCACCTGATTCTTACTCCCAAGTGCTAAGATTAAAGGCATATACCACCAAACTCCAGTCAAATGATATTTTTAATGTGAATTTTATCTATCAATATATACCAATTTAAAACTTGGTTTTTAACAGAAAATTACATTATTAAAAAGGACTAAACCAATTTTATGGTGAGTCAGATTATATTTTCAAAATACCAAAATACGTGGGTGAAAAAGATTTTTAGTTTTTAGCTGTTTGTTTGCTTGTTTGTTTTCCCCAAAAAAACCTACTTCCTGAACATAGTGGCACAGGCCAGCACTCTAGCACTGGAGGGGTTGAGAAAGACTTTCAAGCTCAACCAACCAGACCTATTATATAGCAGGATCCGGACTAGAAAGATGGCTTCTCCTAACTGCTTTTGCATGGACTCTAATATCACATGATGTGATTGCCAAATATGGACTCTTTTTAAAGAGAAAATGACTGCAAGGATAACTGATCCCTTATTCTGAAAACACGGTAGACCTCAGATGCACGAAAGGGCCTGGGCCCCTGCAGGGTCCTGGTCACATGTCTGAGAACCACTGCTTGGGCAAGCTATCTGCAATTTCTGTTGCTCTGGCCAGGACACTCACAGGTCTCCATGCCTTCGTCGTCATCATCAACCATGGGCTTGTCGTAGGACTTGTCAATGGCGGCTCTGAAGCTTTCGTTGCAGCCCCTTCCCCGGATGATTCGTGGCCGAGGGCGGTGGAAAGGAATGTTCCCGTTCAGCGTCACCTCGGCGACAGCGGTCTGCAGACTTTCTAAGGAGCTAGATTTCTTCAGACCTAAGGAGGGTCCCACATCTCTACTGGGAGAGCCTTGGAGGGTCAAAATAATACAAGATTAGACGAGATGGAAGCTACAAGTTCAGATCCAAACATCTATGCCCTGTGGAAACCTGCAGGGATAAAGTTATCCTCTCAGTGAGAAGTACTAAAATGTAGACTGAAAATAATGAGAGTTAATTTTGTTTTTCGTCACAAATGTATTGGGTTTTTATATCTGTTTCCATTTGGGAAAGGTTCTAAATCATTAATTTTTATCTTAACAGATGAAATCTTTATTAAATCATTGTCCAATGTGACACACATATAAACTAAAATAACTAGAAGAATCGGCAACTATATTTAAAATGCAGAGGCAGTGAAGAGGCTCCAGAAGAGTTATGGTTACAATCTAACTGCAGCACCTTCCTGTGATACAAAGTTATTAAAAGCAGAAGGTGAACACCGCTGTCATAGGCTTCACCCACTCTTTGCCATCATAACACAAGGAAAAGTAGTTCCAGGGACTGAGCCACCAGCGTGCATAGCTGGCACCAGGTAGAATTCTGGAGAGCAGTATGGTTTACATGGAGGATGGTACAGATCTGAACAGACAAATCACACAAGGACTTCTCCCCCAGAAGAGGCAGAGGTGTTCACACTCCTCGGAGAGAAAAATTTCGCTTTTATTTCTCGAAGATCCAGGGCAGTAAGGCTTGAGATACCAACTGCACCTGACTTAGCAGGCAATCAGAACTGCTTTCCTTAAGCAAGGGAGACAGTTGCATCCATCACTGTCTGACCCAGCACACTAGGGTGCAAGTCAGCAGTCTCTAATGGCTGACATCTCCACCTGGGTGGGCCAGGTGACAGGGCTGGTTCCTCACTTATTTTCCTAAAAGGATGGAAAAAAAAAAAAAAAACCCCAAACAAACAAATAAAGGAGGGTTGGAGAAACTAAACAGCTTATCTCCACATGAGGTCACCCCACCATATGTTGATCAATAATTAGGAAGTAGCTTCCTCATGTGACTACCTGGAAGACAAATGGCTGAGGGGTGAGTTCACCACAGCTCAGGGGTGAGACACAAGGAATACTAACTGAAAGTGTCAAAATAAGAATTAGTCTCTAATGCTTCATTTATATTACTTATCTTAACTATTTTCACCACAGGGTAGCAGTGCCCAAGGAGGGCAGGGATGTTGAAAATGCAGACAGACAGAGAAGCAGGCATGACTTTTTAACAGTAGAGAAGTATTCTAGAATGTATGGGCCTCAGGAGCAAGGATGATATGTTTGTGCTCTCAGTGCAGGTGTGTATGTATCCCATCAGTTGTCTTGTAACTGAAGCACACACTGAAAGTTTCTTTCAGGTGGCAACAGGTCACTCTCACTCATCACAGCACATGATTGACAAGTCTTACATATCTCACAAAGGCTACGTCACAGGATGGAAAGTGAACCATGTTCCAAAACAGAAGGGATGATGTCAAGGAACCAAACACACAAGAGACGCACATTCCACCTTCACAATCTTGGTAAAAGTTCATTTCTGAATCAATTATGCCTGGGGGATTTCAAAACTCCCTGTCAGTATTTGGCTCATGTAAAACATGTATTAGGTAAATCTTTCCCAAGGCTATGAGTATCTATAGAGGTATATCTGTACAGGTGTACCCCCAGCAGTGATTTCACACCTCATGTAGGGACTGACTGCCATCACAATGACATTATATATATGTAAGTATACAGTAACCTTTTCTTCAAGAGAAGTTAGCTGAGACTTTTGTGTACTTTGTAACAAAAACTGACAGTGGATTTAAGAATGGCACCAGTGCCCTTGAGGATAAAGCAGTTCTGCAAAGATAAATACACATATAGAGTAATTACATCCGCAAGAAAACTCTACAAGTACACCAGACCCTGTATCCCTCAACACATAAAATTAGCAGTGTAAATAATCCAGAGCCTTCTTTCTCTACAATATAACACTTTGGCATAATGTTGATAATCATGGATAGTATGTGTTCTCGCATGGTTGAAATTTGCAAAACAAAGAGTTTTGCAAAAAAGTCAATCTGTAGAGGGTTGAGCAAAGGCACCTTGACTCAGTTACTGAAAAATAACCTCACCCACTTAATTACATGTAGTCAACCACATCCCATCACTGTAAAATCAAACAGTTGTCAGGGACCCCATAGCTTTTTAGCCTAAATTTGCTTATTATCTGTTTTCTAACTAAAGGAGCTCACTGCTTTCTTAATATAGATCTCATACCTTTAAGAAGAAACTTTAAGAGTTCTGGGTTGGAGGCACAGCTCAGGGCCAGAGTGCTAAGTAGCAGGCACAGGGCTTGGATATCAAGCCCTACTAGCACGGTGTTATAAACTCAGCATTCACTATGATGAAAACTGTGAAGGGGTCTTCTATATAAACCATAGGCAAAGACTATTCACGATTATAGGGTTTTTGCAACAATATTTTAATATAATAACTTTCCTGTTGCTAGATCCTTAGTACATAAGAATTTTTACATCTAAAAAAAATTCTTAATGATCCCATGTTCTCTTTATTCTTTTTACAGAAAGTCTATTCATTGCAAAAATAAAATACAAGATCTCTAAATCTTGTATTTAGATCAAGGAAATCACACGCAGAATATTTTCCTAGTGTGGATTTATTTGTGTGATGCCTTCCATGTCTGAGGTGAGCATTTTACTACTGAGCTCACCCCAGCTCTTGACCTGCTGTCCTATTTTTTTTTTGGGGGGGGAGGGGGGGGTTACGGGCATAGTCTCATTATGCATGCCTGGAACTCTGAAGGTAGACTAAGGAGATCCAAGGGGTGCTGGGATTAAAGGTGAGCAGCACACCTGGTTTCTGATTCCTGCTTGCTAATAAATATCCCTCTTGAGGTGAAAAAAGTCTCAGTGAAGGTGTCTTCTGCAAAGAACAGAAAGGAGAAATTCTGTTTTCATTTACAAGTGGCTTACAACTAAACAGATATTTATGCCAAAATGTCAGCAGGCCTTGCCCAACACCTCGGGGCTAACCTGCCAAAGGCCGTAGGCAGCTCTGAAATGAGGAAAAGAGAACAACTCAGCTGAGGACTCTGTTCACTGGCTAACACTGAACATCTCCAGAACTTCCCAATGGAGATTAAATCCCCCAAGCCGAAAAGCATGCTGGTGTCTATACAAAGTTTGTCTTAAAAATCTTCCAGTTTAATTCCACGCATAGGACAGACATGTACACTCAAAACCAGAAAATGCTCTTCTCCTCTAAGACCTAACCTTCGAAACACAAAACCACATGCATAGCTTTACTAGATGATTAAATCTGAACCCATGACAGGACAATTATATAATGTTTTCAGTTAAAAGTCTTTAAACTATTTTTTATTTATTTATTTATTTTTTTACTCACAATAAATTTTATTCTCCTCATGTGGGTTTGGGTTGTTTCAATTAAACATCTCCGATTTTCACATAACTGGACAGTATGCACCGTCACATTGTGACGATATGCAGCTCAGCCTGGCACAGGGCTTCTTTAACCAAACACTAACTGCTACAGCATGCATGAAAACTACTAAGACTTGGTCTACAGTTCCAACTCAGAATTTCAATGAATTTTATGTTATATCAGAAAAATAGCTACTTAGTAAGATCTGAGGCTATAGGTAATTGCCCTGAATACAGCCAATCTTATAATTTATTGAATGCAACTTTATAATCTATCATTTACTTCATAGAATATGGCAATGCCAAGAACAACCACAATAATCTTTATGCATGTATGTAGAACACACAGGCTGAAACTAATTACTACAGCAGGTTAAAAAGGCAAATTAAAGCTAATACGTGCTAAGTGATATAATTACATTATCCTGGATCTAGAATAATTAAAGCAAGATTCCAAAATACACTAATAAATCATGCATGCTCAACTGCACACAGCACACTGCTTAATTACACTGACAGACTCTGCTGATTATTTTCATGTCGTAATATAAAAAGATATAGTGTACTGCTAAACCTAGTCCATGTAGCCCATTATTTCTATGAAATGATTAAGCAGTAAATTTAGAACAGATTCCAAAAGCTAACGAAGCCATATGTGTCATATAGTTCAAACTAATGTCAGGGTTAACAATGAGCTATTTCCACCATCTGAAAAAGATACAGGAAGCAGCAGAGGCAACACAGGAGCATGGATGGCAAACCCAGACACTATCACTTAGTCAAAGTGCTCCTATAGAACAGTGATTCTCAACCCTGCTATACAGCTCCTCATGATACGGTGACCTCCAACCATAAAATTATTTCTCTGCTACCCCATAATTGTTATTTTGCTACTGTTATGAATCATACTGTAAATATCTGGTATGCAGGATATCTGACATGAGACCCTAAAGGGGTTGTGACCTACAAATTGAGAGCTGCTGATACAGGTAATGCTATTTTCAAATAAAAATCACTATCTGGAGCACAGACCGTTACTAAGACATTACACAATACTAATGAACTGAAGAGATGTTATCTTAGGATTTTGATTTATAAAAATAAATCACCATGAAACATTCCTATACAAGAAAGATTAAAAATAAAAATCTAAGGTTGTTTTTAACACGGTAAAGGTAGTCCGTTCCATCTGTCACACGTATTGCTGATAAATTTCTCATAACAGGAAAAAAAAATGTATTTTTCTCCTGCAATTCGATTTCCCATAACGAAAGCATCTGAGTGAGCCTGGAATAGTGGTGCTCGACATGACGGGCAGCTCTATAATCATGATAAGCTCCTTGAACCACGGTTTCTATGGCAACAGACTAACTGTCCGTTCTTACCTGCTCTCTGGTCATCCACTGTATTGAGTTTAGTCTCGTCAGCTACTGTTAAAAGGTAAATGTATAATGGTTAGCCCAGTTAGTCCCCCAAGCCCAACATGCTTTAACCCTCCCCCAATCTTGACTGTTAGAGCGCAGCTCTTAGGCGATATTCCATGCAAGTCAAGTGAAACATCAAGCAAACATTCGTAATCAAAAAATAAAGGGAGAAGAATAAACAGCATCTTCATGCAGTATGCCAGTCATTTTGTCTCACAGACGTGTGTTATTTGTACTGTTAGTGTTATCATCATTAGCCAAGGCAATGCGCTGTCCAATTTTATATAAATAGATGTCTGACAAATTAATGCTTTTAGTCTTGAGGTTCAAACAGCCACCAGAAAACAGCATAAGTTATGCTTGATTAACAAAAGTTTTTTAAAGAGTAATTTAGTTTGTACCTGCATTAATTGAATTATTTTGGGGGGTAGGTTTTAATCGAAGGGAGGCACTACCTGGTTGGTGTCTAACTGAACAACTATGGTTATTTTCTTCCACCATTTGCTCCCAGATTCCTTCTGAAATGTATTCTCTCAGGTAGGTTACTAATCTGATTCAAGGCTATAATGGTTACAACAGAAGAAGGCCTATCAATTAGCACTTCAAGAAGAGCAATCAGAGAGGGCATTGACAACTAAAGCCCCAGACATGGATTGAGATAATGGTTTCTCTCCAAAATAACGCATTCTAGTTAAAAATCCCACCAAGTATCATCGGAAGAGAAGCTGCTTCTCAGATGGACAAAGTATCAAAACGACTCATTTCGAAATGAGGCTACAAGGATACAGGATGTCTTTTGCTTTCCCTCTCATCCAAAAGCACACGTCAACCACTTATCATGTCAACGAGCTATGGTGAGCAGTTATGGGCATCTCAAATGCAAGGAAAACTAATCTTTTTGCCAAATTGACACTTTGTAAATTTATTTTCTCTATTGCTAAAAATAAAATAGACATGTGTTTGGGACCCTGAGTCTCATCCCGAAGCATCCGAACCTTACTCAAAGAATCATGGAGATTGTACTCACTACCTAAATCCATGCTTTTTGATTTTCGTGTTTTAACGAAATCCAATTGACTGGCATCTGAAAATTGCTTTGTGCGTTTTTCTGACATACTCTGGCGTCCAAATCCTTCCCGTTGAAAAGCGAGAACCGGATCAACATCTGGACTCAATGAGCTGGGGTGAAGAGAAAAAAAAAAAAATCAAAATTAATTACTAAGAAGTAGAGACATTCAACTTTAGTTAAAGCCATATCTTTTAGTGCATGAATAGGTGCATATTATTTGAAGATTTAAACTAAATACAATATACCTCATTTTTTAAAAGGGGGATTGAATGGAAAGTAAGAGAAAAATTACAATTTGATTTAACGTTAAAGCTAACTCTGTAGGTGAAAATTTTCCCCTCTACTTTCCTCTGCACTTTCCCTCATTGTATTTGATAATAGATCACTATTTCTGTTATTGTTTAAAATGAGTCAGACATTGGAAAGGCTGAATATTTGACAAGACTGGCCTTGTACTGTAACATGTAACCATATAAATTGGAATTTCTCAACTTTAAAAAGAGATGTGTTCTGAAAGAAACTAACAAGGAAACCCAAACTAGACAAGGTGCAGACACTGGAAGACTTTGGAACATTGTATCCAAAATTAAATGTCTTTATCAAAACTCTCCTCTCGGGCTCATGGAGTTTTACAGAAGATGAGGAAGAAAGGTTGTCAGAGCCTGAGGGGATGGAAAGAGCTAACTAAACAGCATCTTTTGGACACAACAGGGCTGATGCACGTGTAAACTCAGAAATGGCGGCAGTATGAACATGGCCTGCAAAAGTTCAAGCCAGAAGGGGTCCCAGCCCCAAGAGCGGGAGGTGGACACAGGCTCCCATCCCTAACCAAGAAGCTATCTATAAGTGACACTCCCCTTGCAAAGGAAAATTTAGTTTTCTCCAATAGAATCTCATTGGGTATACTAACCACATTTAAGGGTAGGCCCCATGCCTATCAGTAGATGGCCAACACCAAACAGTCCCAGAGGCCTTTTTGTAGACTTCTTGTCTCAAGTTGCTTTATGTAGGCTTTCTAAATTTCAACTTACTGATTTTTTGATTGTATAGTACTGTTTCCAATTTTGTGTCTTTATGGTGTGACTGTTCTATTATTGTCGTTGTTGCTGTTTGTTTGTCTGTTTGCTTTTTAAGGAGAGAGAAGGAAAAGGCATGGAGTTGGGTGGGGAGGGAGGAGGAAAGGAACAGGGAGCATTTGTGGGAGGAAAACCGAGATCACAAAATATTGCATGAGAAAAGGGATGTGGTCTGATTTATGTGGTGTGTGTGTGTGTGTGTGTGTGTGTGTGTGTGTGTGGTATGGTGTGCTTGGATCTGCTCGTCTGTATGTGCACACATCTATGTGTATGCAGGTCAAAAGTCAGCATAGGTCTTCCTCAGTGCTCTCCATTTTACTTACTGACACACTGTCTTGAACTGAACCCAGAGTCTAAGCTAGCTAGTTTGTTCCAGGGATCCTTGCATTCTATCTCCAGGGTACCTGCCCAGCAATTGTGTGGGTGCTGGAGATCCAAACTCAGGCTCTCCTACTTTCAGGGCAAGCACTTTATCCACTGAGCCATCTCATCAGCCCCATTAGTTGATTTATGTCTGAGAGAGTCCTGCTATTACCCATGCCAGTTTTAAACTTCAATCTTCCTTCCTCCACCTCAGGTGTGCTGGGATTACAGATATATACTAACATACCCTGCTAAAATACAGTTGTAACAGAAAATTCTAGCAAAGAATTCCCAAAGTAATTTAAATTCTTCCTGATGATTTAGCGTAAAATCTCTATTTAGCATACTTTGAAACTCATTTTATATCCTCCCAAATAATGCTGTTATCAAAATTAGAATTTGCTGCTATATTTTCCCCCTCACTTAATAAAACATGGTTAATAGCCCTTACATCAATTACTAGGTTGAGAAAAAAAGATATTCTATTAGTTAACAAATTAGAAGTACAGCCATTTGACACATTTAGCCTTCCATAACTGTGCAGTCAACTATAAATGTACACATTCTAAAATGTCAAATGAGCTTGCAAATTAATAAGAGACTTAAAATAACCAAATATTCTTAAAATGTGACATGATTAATTTTTTGCTGATTAACATATTCATTAAACGTATTTCAGACACAATAAACAGTACACTAGACTATTATTCAGATAGAGTGTAAGGCTGACAGATGACTCTCTGAAAAAGCCGTATCCATTCCCCTATCCCTGAAATTCCAGCAATTACTCTTGCCTCACTGACCTGCTGGGCTTTCTTTGTTTGTATGTTTGTTTGTCTTAAACATTTTCATCCAAGTTTAGGGAAAGATAGACAGGAAAAGCTCTGAGGCTGAACAGATGACATCGTGTTTAGATAACTCTTACGTTCTTTCCTTTGCCCCATATTTCCCAAGGAAAAATCATAAAAGTCCTTGTGCGTTTTGCAAATTTATCTTAGGGAAATTAATGCCACAGGCTACCCCTGCAAGCTCATCGTGTCTTTTTACCAATGCAGATCCATCCCTAGGATCCCCTCCACATGGCTTGTCATGGTGGAGACTTGCCTCCTTGAAGAACACTTTAGACACAGATAAACTACCTTTCTCCGCTGACTTGCAGTGAGATACGAGCTGAGGTCAGCTTAAGAGCACCTGCGTATTGCTGCTCCCTTTCAGCCCCACCCGCAACCAGAAGACTTACTGGCCGCTAAGCTATCCTCATCATATGGTCTCTGACTTAGCTCTATTTTTATATCCTTTATTTTCCAAAGGAGAGTTAAAAAGCCAGAAACAAAAGCTAGAGATGAACTTTTCAAGGGCCCAAGAGCAGGTCAAGTTCTTTCAAGAGAACATCTGCAGAGTTAGCAAATATATTAATAATGTTTTCCTGAGCTCATAAGGAAGAAGAGGAGGGAGGGGACGAGTGGGGAAAGAGGACAGCAGGGGTGTTTTACTTTTTTAATGTTACCATGGAAATGTTAACACAAAAATGCTTGTCCTCAGCACCTCCAACCTTATAGCTAATGTGACACAGGTGGGCATGGGTAGGTCACTCAGTGAAACCAGCTTTGTTTGATAGCATGCTTTTCTATCAAGCATGGAGACCAAAGGACAAGGTGATGTTTGAAGACCACACATGGTGAACAGCATCAATTGCTTTCTTCTACCATCACAAAAGCAAAAAAAAAAAAACAGGGCAAAAAAAAAAAAATCAGGAGAGTATCCACAAAGTCTCTGTGTCTGTTAGGAGCAGTTCAAAGCCTGGTAAACATTAGTGCTATAATACTAGAGAGAAAAGCTGGGGATGGGGAGATGGCTTTGTGGATAGAGTGTTTGCTACACAGGTATGAAGAACCAGCTTCAGGTTCACAGCCAGCCTAGCCAGTTGGCATGTTCCAGGATCAGTGAGTGACTACCTCAAAGAAACAAAGAAACAAACATGAAAAAAACAAAAACAAAGCCTAGATGAACAGCATTTAGGGTATCTGATGCCAACTGTGTTGGGTAGCTGTTTCAACCTGACATAAACCAGTCATCTGAGAGTAGGAAACCTTATGTGGGAAAATGCCTCCTTAAGATCTGGCTGTAGACCAGCCTGTAGGGCATTTTCTTAATGAATGATTCATGAGGCAGGACATAGCCCTTGTGGGTGGGGCCATTCCTCAGCTGGTAGATCTAGTTCTGTAAGAAAGCAGGCTGAGCCAGCCATGAGGAGCAAGCCAGTAAGCAGCAGCCCCTTCATGGCCTCTATACCAGCTCCTGCCCCAGGTTCTTGCCCTGTTCCTGTCCTGACTTCCTGTGATGATGAACAGTGATGTGGAAGTGTCCCTTTCCTCTCCAAGTTGCTTTTGGTCTTAGTGTTTCATCAAAGCAATAAAAACCCTGACTGCGGCACAAACCTATGGTCTCTCTGTGCACACTCACAGGGGAGCACATCCCAGCACACATGACATGCATGCACATACTCCACAAACAGGAAAAACCACCCACAAAACCCTCCAGTAAATCTCTAGTTCCCAGGCATATTAACTACTAATTTTTAACCCAATTGTTGGATCAGTTTGGGAATGACTTAGATATTATTTATGCTATAGTAAGCTCCAGACCTGGGCTTCTCACTCACCAGTCGGCTGAGTCACTGATGGTAGCTTTGGCCCACGTGCCTGCTTCTGTCATTATGAATCCAACGTCATCATGGGAGCTGGAGGAGGACTGGTCAGAGAGGTGAGGAGGGAGCACAGGCAGCCTGTCATCTTCAATCATGACAGTGTCATCGTGAGGCATGTTCACCGTGGGGGACAGCTGGCATTTACCTGACCGGTGAAAAAGAAATTCTAGATGTCAATGGAGGTGCCACGCCTGTTCATTTTAAAATTTTACTACATCAAGAAAACCCCTAAGTCTTTGACACACCTACTCTACCTGATGGAATGAGAGAATTCAGTGCATATGTTTCTCCCAAGGCATTGTCAAACACAAACCTCAAGTCAGTTAATGACTGCTTCCACAGCATGGCTGGCTACATAGCATGCAGCAGAACATGTGATGTCTCTGGTTTTAAGATTTCAAAAAAAAAAAAAATATTTACCTTCAAAATGTTTTAATGTGAACATAACACATAGGGTCTTAGGTATGAGAGCCTTCTGGGAGATTTTACCAGGAAATCTGCAGGCAAACCTCACAAACTTACAGTGATCGTCTATCCATGCACTGGTTGGGTAGCTATACAGGGTAGACAGGTGCTAGACAAGCAACATCATCTCTGTATTTAGTCACACCCTAGTGATGGAGGGAAAACACCTACAGAGCGGGATAACTTGTGTAAGGACTGTACCAGTTGTGTTCACCTGGGAGAATAATGGGCAGATGTGGTTATGATTGATGAGCATGTCAATCAAAGTGATCAGAGCTAGGTTTTGAATACCGGCTATGACTTCTCTACTAGAAGAAATGATGGCAATTATCCCAGAAAGTAGCCACAAAAATCAGCACATTATGAATTCAGGTGACACTTGACAAGGCCTGGCATGCAAGGCAGGGAGACTACTTTGACATGATAACAACCTAGAAGGGGAAAGCTTAGCTTGGATCAGATGTGTTTCTTGAGGCTCTGAGGCCTCTCCTGGGAGGAAGGAATGGATCCAGATGTGCTTCTTGAGGCCTTGAGAAGAGGGGACCTCAAGTATGACTAGTTAGTTACAAAATGCTCAAGTCTCTCTGTCCTCTCTCCAGGCCCTTGAAGTAAAACTTGTTAATAGCATTCACACATCAAAACCTTTCTTGGGATAATACTATGTCTCAAGTCTCCAGGTCCCTAAAGGTAATGCTGGAGCACAAATTGTGTCCTTATTCCAAATCACCTACAGTTCTTACAACTTCTTTCCAAAGTCTTTCCATTTGTTTTCCAAGTAAAACTGATAAAATTTTTATCCAGGTGCACATCTTGTAAGAGACTGAATTCACGAAACAAAAACTGTATGACATGACACATTAAAGTGTGTACCCAGGCAAGCAAGGAACCATGACGATCTCCCCGCCCACCTCACAGAGAAAAGGAAAACGATCCCTCTATATCAAATGTCCATATCTGCTCAACCAACTGTACTGGTTGTTATCCAAAATAGCAAGACTGCGGAGCCTCCTCAAGACTCACCACCATTTTGAACAAGATGCTCTTTCCCTTCACAATAAATTGACATTTCAAAAATAGTTCAACAACCTTTTATTAGCATTTTTATATTGGTCTTAGATCTAGCTTTAAAACTGAGCATTTATTAGCATGTTGCTTAAGTACAGATAAACTGATAAGTTTAAAGCACAATATATCTTTCTGTGGCTGATTCAGCAAAGAAACAGAAAACTATTAAGTTGCTGTATACCTTTCAGGCCTTACCAAAAAAACTTGCCAGAAATTATAAACACATCATTAAGAGGCATTAAGTGTACTGCTATAGAAACCATGTATGTTCATTAAAAACTCTACTCAACATACTAGCTAGGAAAATGTCCTACTTTGATTCAAATGTGCCATTTTGACAAACCATGGAACTGGCAGGTTCTTATGAATGTTCATGACATAAAAGTAAATCAAGTGCAATCATTTCTCAGTCTTGATTTCAAATCGCCTCTTTCCACTCAAGCTGTAGGATATTAGAGTAGTAATCTGTTCAACAAAACGTCACTAGTACATCCATGGTAGTAAACTCCACTATCACTGGCCAAAGAAATACTTTCCTTTAAGATGTATTTTGTCTCCCGAATGAACATGTTAAATTCATGAAGCCAGGGCTCCTTCCCCTGACTGGAGAGGCAAATGTCACATTACTAAATACCAAGTCCTCGCTCAGAAATAGTTTAACCAAGGAACCATCACAGAGTAATCATACTGCGTAAAACAAAGTAAAACATGCAACCCCTTGCACCAACACAATTATTTTAAGAGAAAGCCTAGTAAGAAATATAGAACCCTCTAATTGGAACATACAATCTTCTCTCTCTCTCTCTCTCTCTCTCTCTCTCTCTCTCTCTCTCTCTCTCTCTCTGTGTGTGTGTGTGTGTGTGTGTGTGTGTGTGTGTGTGTGTATGTGTGTGGGGGGGTCTTACACCATTTTGTGTAGAAACATTGAACTGTACATGGCACAGAATCTCAATAGCAATCTGCCTTTCTGTTTCTCAAACACACATTCTCTTATTCTCTCATACTCGCCCTCCCTCACCACCACCTCCCTCTTGCTGCCCCAAAATGGCAAGAAGTCTCTCTTGCATTACTCTCCCGTGTAATATTTTATAAGATTTCAGGATCTGATCATCATATTCTCCTCCAATTAGCTTGCTTTTGAGGACCTACTCCAAGATCTTGTTCTAGAAACCGTCAGGGGTACCAAACGTGTAGAGTTCAAAGCTACATGTCCCGCTGAGACACACCAGGACCTCTCACTGACATCTGTTGGCCTTTGACACATCATAGTCGAGAAACACAAATCACGTTCAAGGTGGCTTCGGTTTTTATCAGCTAAATTCTTTCCCGCCCCAACTATTTCATCAATATCTCCAGACTACAAAATGAACATGCAGGGTCTTAGAGAGAGAAACAATACATACAAAGTGATTGTTTACTAAACATTTATTCATTGATGAATTTACATGGAAGGCAACACAATGCATGGTATCAGGAACAAACGAGATGAAAACTGTCAGCAACAGAACTCATTATAAAACCAGCATCAGCATCTCCGTTCTCTATGTCACATTTTTAACAAAATGAAAATATTCTGAACATATCTATTTAAACCACCATAAAAGTACGAATATAGAAACCACTGAGATAAACAGCAAACTGAAACAAAAATTTAGCTCAGAATAAGCTTGCTTTAAACAAAATTATGTAGACAAATACTTAAAAAAAATAATGTTCTATGCTGACAAAAAGGAGATTGTAGTATATTTATAAAGTAAACATGTTGGCAAACTATGCCTGCTATTCATTGTTGTTATTAAGGTGGCTGAATAGTTGAAAAGGTCTCTCAAGGTTTTTCAAAGGAGAAATACTAAGAAGACTCATGAAGGGATTTTATCCATCTATCTACCTACCTATCTGTTCATTTACTTACTTTTTTTTTTTTTTTTAACTTACTTAACCTAATTTTGTGGATCTGGAAGCAGGGCGCTGTAAATGCTAGGCAAGTACTCTTAGCTATATTCCCAGCCCTTATGAGTTGCTTCCTAATACAAAATAGGACTCATGTTCTAATATTAATGGCAGTGGGAATCCAACCAAAAAGAGAGGAGTATGGTTAGGTTTGGCCTTTGGTCACATTTCTGAGTGATCCATTCAAAGTGATAGAGATAAACTGGCTGTTACTAAAGAGGCACCTACTGCCCAGAGAACCACACATTCAAACTGTGGTTCAGGAACAATATGCCATTTCAGGCAAGTCACTGGCCAGGGTTCTGTAACTCCGACACCAGAGCAGAACGAAGACTGTGATGTGAGTGTTGGGGAAATGTCTTAAGGATCTCATCACATGGGGACCAGGGGACCAGGCTATGGTGATACCTCAGAGTCTTCCAGTCAATGTGGTGTCATTAAAACTTACCGGGAGAGCTTGGCATTCCCCAAGAGGGAACAGTCAAAACCAAAACAAAGCAAAATCATCACGGGGTTTTAGGACACATCTCTCTTATCCGCTAAGTGAGAAAGTGTGACTGAAGACATCTGACATCCTTCCAATTAGGAAAGATGTTTCATTTTGGATGTATATTTTTTTTTTGAAGTCTCTCTCCTGGGATGTACACCCTTTCAAAAATTATCACAAGCCTTTAAAATTCTTTTGGTTGCATGCACAAAGTACTCTTTGTGAAAAATTGCCTTGCTCACACAAAATTAATCACTTCTTTGTGTCATCATAAGGAATTTCAACACTTCTTTTTCTATCATATGAAACATTGGTCTATAGGGAGTGAGCTTAAAGACGCAGGAGACAATCAATGAACTAGCCAGGTAGGACCTCGCTGAGAAATGTCTATGCACCTGACACAGTATAAATCAGCAGGCTGATGGAGAAAAGACATACTGATATTAAGTACTGTTTTCCTCCTAGTGGCAGGATTTCTAATCTCAGTGCTATCTAACTTCACCAGTAGCATGCATTTTTTACAGCCAGCCATATTAGGATAAGGATGGAAAAAGTATAATAACTTTGAAGTTTGTAAACAGCAAGATAAATTAAGTCTATATATTTCCCTAGGTAAAGCCACATGGGCCTTACCTAGTTTCCAGTACAGCATATAAAACATGTCTTAAGGACATGGACAAATGAAGTCATCGAGAAACCCTGGATTCAATCCCTTCCCCTAAAGATAAACTACTATAAAATCTTGGCCTACTGAGTATGATGTCATCCCCAGTCCATAAGTCCCAGGACATGTGCAGAGCAAAACCAAGCATAGCAGGAGGAACCAGCCTGCAAGGGGAGTCACCATGAGTAGGAGGGTTCATTACATACTTAGCAGAGGGAGAGAAAACACTGCCTCCCAGATTACCCGCTGAAAAAGACTAACAAGTCAGGACTAACAAAACCGGGTGACAAAATATGGAAAAAAAATGACGTACTCCTCAACCCATTTTACACATTTCAACAAGTCACTAGGTGAAAGATCTGGGTGGGGGCTGGTATGTGTTTGAGTGTTAGGTTTTCGCCTTCCTCTGAAGAACCAGGGATTGGAGGCAGGATGCTGGTTACAGGAGCTGGTGTACCAATGGGCTGATCAGTATGGCAAATCCTATGTTCCTATAATAAAGTGGAAATTACAGCGTATCACTTTGTATGCACACAGATCCAGGGACACATGCACACATCCTTTCCCAGGGGTCTGAGATTTTTTTCAACAGGTAAGAAGTGGACAAAGATGCTTTACAGCTTGACAAGGAAGCGTAAATAACCCACCAGCAGCGGTAACCAACACGCACATAGCGAGCTAGAAACAAGGCCCTTTACACTAAATGGGGGCTCAAATCAAGAGCAGGGACTGCCTCCCCGGTTCTCTTGTGTTACATGTAAAATGGGAAAAACATGCTTGGACCATATCAAAGGTAACAAACTGAGAATTTAGCAATTTCTCCAAGGGGGAAAGCTAGATGAGGAGGAAGAAAAATGACAGGGAACTTCACTACTTATGCTGATATACAAATATTTTTCTGTAGTGCTCAATAGAAATCTCTTTGATGATACTGTTGCTTAAAGCACTCATGTCTACTGCTAACACACCACCTTTCCAACAAGACAAGCTTTCCATGAACACCCCAACAAATCAACCAAACTCCATTTCAATGATGCACCACAATGGGAACTCGTATTTGTATTAGATCTGTATTAAGTATTCTCAAAATGCAATTAAATTTGGGGTTTTACTTTAGAGAACTGCAAAACTCATCATAAAGTCTGAGTGTTTTATGTCAGAAGTATTTCTTATATCTTAAACTCTCTCAAGTTAACCCCCAGATGAGCAGTTCTGCAAACCCAGCCACTCCAGGGTCTGTTAGGAGAAGGCCTGGCCTATCTAGTAGGACAAATACCTATGATCACTTCACCCACTGGGGCCAAGAAGGCAGCAACGGGCAGATCAAAGTCGCAGGAGATGAACTGAGGGTTTAAAGAATAAAGCTGGTTTCTACTGTGGTTGTTTTTAAAGACATGTCTTACTATGTAACTTATGCATTCTTTATCTGTAACTAAGCAGTTCTACCAAGAGTGACAACTTCTAGCTTCACTTTAAAGTTGTTATGCATATGTGCTGCACATATGTGTGCACAAGCATGCACCACTGCATGCATGGGTGTATGTGTGCACCCGTGTGGCCCAGCCTTGGGCACTGCTTCCCAGGAGCTGTCTGCTCTGTTTTTGGGAGTCTCTCATTGGGACCGAGGGCCTGCCTTAGGCTAAGCTGGCTGGTTGGCTGGCCATGAGCTCTACGGATCAGTCTGTCCTCCAACCCAGTGCTGGGACTACAAAAGGACCAACACACCTGGCGTGTTATACTGGGATCTGGGAATTGGAAATGGATTCTTAAGGTTACACAGCAGGGGTTTCACCAACTGAGCTGTTTCCACGGCCCTTGTCATTTGTTAAAACGTAGCTTCCCTTACTGTTCTCAAGAAGCCCAGGATACTGTGACTATTAAAAACACTTCTTTCATATCCTTTTCCTTTCTGTCTTCATCAAACATCTGGGAACTGCAGCGTATTTAACCACCCAGTGCATGGATGCACTTTCCTTACGTTTTTGTTTTCTGCTTGACCATAATAAACCTGTTCTTTTTTTCTCTCAGAGACAGAGGCCTCCTTTACATTAATATTGCATTAAGCCCCTCTCCATGAACGAGCAGGCTAAGCGTAAACATGAGATGAGATGAGATGAAGAGAGCTTTACCTGACTCACCCATTATCCTGCTCAGTGCTGCGTTCCTGGTGGGCGACTCATCCAGCCCCTCGATCCCACTGTAGAGGGAGTGTGAGATCCTGCGTTCTCGGTCATCCAGTTCTGTCTCGATGGGCAGCTCAGGTGCAGCAGGGCTCCCAGGAGACCGCAGCTATGGAGAAAGGGACAGGGAAAAGTGAATCTTGGAGTCTGGTTAGCAGCATGGGGCCATGATAACAACTTTCTAAGGCTTGCATCCAGCCAGGCCTCAAATGAGCTAGAACCTTTCAACCTATACCACAATAATTTGTACTGTCAGCTTGGCCTAATGACCAACTTTCTGTGGCACTTTATTCAGCACCCCCTATGAAGCTCTGTCAACATTTGAAAATGTGTATATTGAAAGGGTTTTTTTTTTTTTTAAGTTTTACCTTAATGCTTATTTTTCTAAATTTGACTAGAGGCATGTACTGAGGTCAAGACAAACTATTGTTTAATTTGGGATTCCTGCTACCTGTCACCCTGTGGAAGGCAGGCTTTCTCAGCAGATCCTGGACTTCACTTAGCTTTGTACCTATGGGGCAGAAACACATTTTCCTCCTCCATGTATCAGTTTAGAAGCAAGAAAGCATTTACAGAAGTATAGGAAAGTAAGGGTCAGATTGTTTTGCATGTATATGTATAGCGTGTGTGTGTGTGTGTTTATGTGTGTGCATCATGTGTATGGTTTTTTGCATGTATATGCATAGTGTGTGTGGATCATATGTACAAGTTTGGATGTGTATGGGCTCATGTGTTCTAGTGCTCAGGCATGAGGAGGCCTGAGGTTGACCCTGAGTAACTTTCTTGATAACTCTTTATTGAGGCAGCGTCCTTCCCTCAACCTGGAGCTTACGTACTATCATTAGTCTAGCTATCTCTGCCTCAAGAGTTCTAACATAATGGGCAGTTAACCATGGCCACATGGCTTTAACGAAGAGTCCATTGGTCCAAATCACTGTGTTAACACTTAAGTATCTCATTCACAGAATCCTCTCCCAAGCTTTGGACTAAATATTTTGATGAGGCACACAATGACATGAGCTTTAAAGTCACACAGTCTCCTAAATGAATAACAAGAAGCAGGTCAAGGGCTTGGGGCAGGGGTGGAGGTGGGGTGTCTCAGTTTACACTGTGCTTGTTTAGCCTGGTGAGGCCCTGGGCTCAATCTCCCAGGCACTGAACAAACTGAGCACAGTAGCTCACACCTGTAATCCCAGCTCAAAGTCATTGTCTGCTACAGAGTGAGTTTGAGGCCAGCCTGGTCTACAAGAGTCCAAGTTATAAAAGTTAATTTTTTTAAAGTTTGTCTTTTTTTTTTTAAAGATCAAACTCTATGACTTTGGGTTAAAGTTGTATGGCGCCCTCCTCATCACAGCTGCCATCTTCTCCAGAGAAATAGCCAGAGGAAGACATCTGGATTAGGAAGGACTTAGCCATTTTACTTGGCCAAGGGTCCTGCATCACAGTAACTATAAGGACCCAAGTGGACCAGCTCTCTGAATGGTGCTACTGACATACAGTCAGATAGAGCCTGAGATGAGCAGATTCTTGACAGGCAGAGTGGCTACCCCATTCAAACAGGGAGCCTTGCTGGTATGCTGCCTTCCACTGAACCGAGTACTGCTTCTGTTGAAAACTCTCCGGTGTTTATGTAATGAGATACTTAATGACGCTCCAAGCTGTAGGCTGAGCTTGAGAGGTACCAGAAAGGTGGAACCCATTGACGGGTCAACACAATTACAACCAGGGACCCTCAAGCTACAGGAGAATAATAAACTTGCAGTGTGGCGAATTAGACTAATGAGGTTTAAACTGTGAAATCGGGGTTTGTTTTATTAGTTTTTCCCTTGAAACTGCAGATTACAGCTGACAGCTTTACTGGCAGGTAAACCACCTAAGGTTGCTGATATAAAGACATACAAGGATGCTGTTTAAAGCACCATGGGTACCTTGGTTCTAAGATTCCTCCAGGAAGCAAAAGCAAGAACAAACCTCATACCCTGTACCCTTAAAGACAAGAGTGCTTTTTCAACACTGGCCATTTAGAGCCATTGTATAGCTCTATAGCCAACTGCTTACCTAGTATGCCTAGGCTGGAAGTCCCCTAGCCACACAAAGGAACATTCAAAACAAAACCAAAAACCTTGATATTTTAAATGATGATATACATGAAAGACACTTGCCCTACTAGTCTCTAGGAAAAAGTACTGCTTGCTATAGGATATTTGATCAGGAGACCAAAAACAAAAAGTGTTTACATTTGCTTTCAAAAATAAATTTAGATAGCTGGGTAGTTATGGCGCACGCCTTTAGTCCCAGCATTTGGGAGGCAGAGGCAGG
The DNA here is from genome assembly GCF_000001635.26 of Mus musculus. Taxonomy (NCBI): domain Eukaryota; kingdom Metazoa; phylum Chordata; class Mammalia; order Rodentia; family Muridae; genus Mus; species Mus musculus. The sequence continues at coordinate 127,396,389 of NC_000074.6, read as the reverse complement.
CAGATTTCTGAGTTTGAGGCCAGCCTGGTCTACAGGGTTCCAGGACAGCCAGAGATATTCAGAGAAACGCTGTCTCGAAAAACCAAAAATAAATTAAAAAAAAAAAAAATTGGCTCCACTATACAATTCTGCAATTTTCTGAGGAGGAAAAAAAAAAAAAAACCTTTATAAGCATTCTTTACTTTAAAAAATTAAGTATGCTGAGGGAATATTTAAAGTTATATTAAGTGAAATAAAATTTCATTAAAAAGAATGGGCAGATTTTGTAGAGAAAAATCAGGATGCATGTTCTTAAAGGGTGCCCATGTAAACATGTAGCTCTGCAACCTTGTCTAATTTACATATGAAAGACAGATTTAAATGAAGCCATCAATAGTCTACTATATAAATATTTAACAGGATTTAGAACACCTTTTAGTTCCTCCAGTTTTAGCTTGGTTTTGTTTTGTTTTGGAGACAGGGCTTCACTATGCAGTCTTAGCTAGCTTGGAGTTCACTATATAGAGATCAAGGTGGCCTCAAACTCACAGAAATGTCCCTGTCTCTGCACATCATGATGCTGGGGCCATACCCTGCAACTTCTCCAGGATTTTGTTTTGCTTTGTTTCGGGGGGGGGGGGGGTGGGGGGGAGTTAGTACTGTTTGCATTTTTAAGATAGGACTTCTCTCCATAGCCCTGTCAGTCCTGGAACTTAAGAGATCTCTAAGTGCTAGGACCAAAGTAGTGCAAAAGCAGGGTGTGTCAGGTGGTCCCAGGGCTGGCAGGATAAAGGCAGCCTGAAGAGCACTACCCACTCGTCCACATCTCGCCAGCTTTTAAACGTTAGCTTAATGCCTAATAAATGTTACTAAGATTAATAAAAATTCAATAAAAAGATGCAATTTTTAAAGACAATAAAATTAGAAAAATCAGTGTGTCAGCACAACTGCACTTCTCAGGCTGGGAAGACCCTTGCCCTGGTCTCTAGAACAGACGTTCTATCTACTGAGAAAAAATAGTTGGTGTTTCCAGTACAGCACCCATTCTGCAGGATATAAAATATCCCATCTCTTGACTCATTAACTGGGAATTTATTTTTCTTTGTGGTCACCGTGCAAATCAATTAACAAGAAAGGTCGGTGATAAAGGCTCCTATGAATCACTCTTATGATTTTATTTACATAAATGTTAGAAACAATAAGAAAATTGCAAAGCAGTATAAATATGTTTTCAAAAACATATTCAGATGATATATTGCTTTTATAAATGGCATTGACATGCTTTTTAATAAATCAGTTGGATATTATCCAATGAGTATACTTTTCTTAATTACTTAGAATTTTTCTTCTTATAAAAAGTTTAAAACTCTATGGAAACTAATATTAATACAATTTCTGGATTCTAAATTAATTTTTTTGGTGGAGCTAGAGAGATCTAAAAGCCATCGTCTCTGCCTGAAATGTAGGAAAGTTAGTATCAGTATAGCCTTAACCTCCTGCTCAGTTACCTTCAGCCTGATCCTGGCAAGCAATTGGGAGAATTTATTATTTGAAATTCTAGTTTCCATTTACATTTTATTCCCATGTTTGTCATAAAGCAGGCACTGACTGTACAATTAGCTGAATAAAAACAGAATGAGTCAGATTCTACAGAAAATAGCCCAGCAGGTTGTAGGGAAGTGCTCTTTTACGCTGGGTCCATCATGGTATGGCATCCGGTCTACATTATAGGTCTGTGTGGACAATACTAATGTTGAAAGAGTTATAAGCCTGAAGTAAATAATAAACAGATATGTTTCAGATCTAAGAGAGAAATTATTGGCTTCTAAAAAACTTTTTTTTAAGGGGCTGGACAGATGGCTCAGAGGTTAAGAGCACTTGAATGCTTCTCTAAAGGTCCTGAGTTCAATTCCCAGCAACCACATGTTGGCTCACAACTATCTGTAATGGGATTTGATTCCCTCTTCCCATGGTCTTTAAAAAAACTGTCATTATTCAGAAACATATAGATACAACCTGCTCAGTCCATGTAATGTTACTTTTATGTTCAGGGTTGGCCACTTAGGGCTGGATAACCAATTGGGGGAGAGTTTTAGGGCTCAGTGTTAAATTCAAATTCTGTTTTCATTTAGTTTCCTTCACGTCCTTGGGTTGTGATAGCAAGAATCTTAATGGGATGAGCCTCCAGGTTACTGCGCCCTTTGACAGAAGAACCAGAAACTCACACAAGAATGCCATGTTCCTCTCCATATCACTGGGAAATGACACAGTCAGTCAGATCAAATGTGTGATGGTGAGGATCTTGCCTCTAAATGACTGTCACCATGCTGGCCATATCATGTCCCCTACTCCCCTCTTCACTGACCTATCCAAATTCATCTCATAAAACACACAGGTCAAAAATCAGGACTTATCCCTCAGGGCTGTTTCTATTCTGTGTAGCTTTCTAATTCTAAAAGGATTAAATCTAAAGAAAGAATTAATTTTGAAGCAGTCCTTGATATCTAAATCCCCTCACATGAGATTTAAGATACTGCTTACCTGGCAGAGCTTTATTCTTAGGCTAAAACAAGGTTTTATATAGAATTGCTTCTAACAGACATACTGAAATAACTATTCTATGACAAATTACAGCAATTCCCACAAATATCCATTCCCTTCAGATATTTAAAATCAGCCTAATTCTCATACATAACTTATTTTGAGTACCACACAGAGGTACCAGTCCCCTCCAGCCTCCTTTGGAAGGCAACAGATTTCTCAATTTGTCTTCCTGTTTCATGTATTCCAAACTGGAAGGGAGGGAGGGAGGGAGGGAGGGAGGGAGGGAGGGAGGGAGGGAGGGAGGGAGGGAGGGAGGGAGGGAAATAAAAGGAAAGAAGGAAGGAGGAAGAGACAGAAGGAAGGAGGAGGGAGGGAGGGAGGGAGGGAGGGAGGGAGGGAGGGAAGGAAGGAAGGAAGGAAGGAAGGAAGGAAGGAAGGAAGGAAGGAAGGAAGGAAGGAAGGAAAAAGCGGCGGTGGCTCACGCCTTTAATCCCAGCACTCGGGAGGCAGAGGCAGGCGGATTTCTGAGTTCGAGGCCAGCCTGGTCTACAGAGTGAGTTCCAGGAAAGCCAGGGCTGCACAGAGAAACCCTGTTTCGAAAAATCCAAAAAAACAAAACAAAACAAAAAAAGAAAAAATCATATTAAAAACCAAATTAACAAAAACAACCAACCAACCAAATCTGTCTTTAATAACATTATCCTTCAGGAGTGAATAGGGATAGGGCACAATTTCTAAAAATCTCCCATCATCCTTCAAAAGTAAAGGGGCTATGAAAACATAGTGAAGAGAGTATTCTAAAATTGAAAGGATGCCTGAGGGCCTCAGCTAGGAGGAAAAGGTGGTAGAAGCAGCAGACAGATTCAAGGTAAAGAGAGCCCAGGTGAGTTACCAGGCACCTGTCTATGAAACAGAGCATTGTCAGGTGGAGCAATGCAGACAATTCCACAATGGCCTGACCCTGGAGCCAGGTGACATGACCAGGCATCTACCCTGGAGAACTAAAGAGATCAATTTGCTTGGCAGACTGTGGAAGAAGGTCCATCTAGCTAGTGAGAGTCAGTCTCTAACAGAACACAGGGGAGGGCAGTATCTGCATTAGGACAGCTCAGATGCACAAGAATGGCCTGGGAAGAGACACTCCCAGACCAAGCCATAGATAGAGAGGCCATGTCTGAGAGCTTACGGGAACCTCATATCTCTGAAGACATATTTCCAGTGCTTAGGAGATGTGCAGGGAGAACATCTACAATCTCTGCATAGGAGGAGGTTGTTGGCAGAACACAAGCTCATGAGATTCATTCAGCATTACATCATTATCCTTCAGTATCCTTCGGCACCTGTTCCAGGAACACCTACAAAAACTCAACCACAGGGATGCTCAAGCCTTTATCTGGAAGAACACCATGTCTACGCAGAACCTACACAGGTCCCTCTACACACAAAGTCTCTGATCTATAAGGACAAAGAAATGTAAATGTAATAAAGGGCAATCAGACTGTGCTGTTTAGAGTAGATGACACCACATGTCTATGTATGCTAACACAAGGTGACTAGTTCCCTTATATTTTTCTCATGAAAAATGTTGGGATTTTGTGAGACACAGACTGTGCAGGTAAGGAACAAGCTTGGGAACATATGCAGAGAAGATCAACCTGGGAAGAGTGTGAGGCTCACATACACAGGAAGGACAGGAAGTAGAGCCAGAGACTCACAGCAGATGGAAAGAGAGCAGAGGTTAGAACTCCAAAATCAAGCAAAGCAGACCAGAGGCGCTGCTCAGGAGACCCTTGCATGCTGCAGAACGACCAGAAATATAGGTTTCAAACAGCAACTAGTGCGGAGATCAGATATAAGGCTATGTTGATGTTAGGCAGACAGCCTACATAGAGAGGCTATGGAGATAGGTAAGTGCTTTTCCAGGGTTTTTTGGGTGTGAGGCAAGCACTTTGGGTAGGGGTGAGAAGGAAAGAGCTCAGTGGATAATGTCTTTGTGCAGTAAACACAAGGACTTGAGTTCAGAGTCTCAGCGCTTGTGTAAAACCAAGTCACAGCAGTACTTTCAGTAAAGTGTGGTGCTGGAGAGTAGGAGACAGGTGGAGAGAGATCCCAGGCAGATCTCAGGCAGATCCCAGGGACTTACAGGCCAGCCAGTCTAGCCAAACTGGAAAACTGTGATTCCAGAGAGACCCTGCCTCAATGAATATCATAGATAAGCAAATGCATGTGTGCTATATGCATACACCAACACCCCCACACATACACACAATATAGCACCCCAAAAATGAGGAACAGAACCGTGTTGCCAATACAGAAGCTCCTTTTCATGAATTCCTGTCTTTTCTAGGAGAACATCAAGAATAAAAAGCCTTGAACATCAAGAGACTTCGGTGAGATACTATGCTACTGTCTCAGACTGGACTCGCACACCTACAAGGAGCTCAAGAACATTACTGTAGACTGGGACCCAAACGTGACAGCAGGATGGCCTATGGGGACACCAATATTTACTGTAGCATAATTTACACAATCCTTCCACGATGACTCGGACAGAAAATGTTTTTGGAAGTGATATAAATCTCACACCAGCAAAAAGCACACGTGAGGCCTACTGGGAACCCTAACTGCACTCCTTTGGCTGCATAATTCTTTGGTCAAATACTCTCAGTACAAATAGCTTCTCCATACTTACTCAGCACCTTACACACACACACACACACAAACACACACACTTAACTATAAGCTACTGTGTCCTAAGAAACATTAAGAACCAGCCATATAGAAAATGATAACAGAGAAACACAGTCAGCTATGTGGATCATGGCTGCTCCCACACTTAAATCTTCTTCATTCACGTAAATTCAAACGTAGAAGTAAATGTGACAGGGATATTTCAGTAGGGAATCTAGACTCACATCTTTCATAGGGCAAAATGGAATAAATCAGTGCCTTTATCAAAACATTTTCAAGCTGGTGCACGTTTGCCTTACTCTTGGGGAATCAGAATCCTACAGAAACAGAATGATCTTTGTTACTCTTTATTGCAAAACTCTCCCACACTATTCCATATTCAGGGTGTGTGTGTGTGTGTGTGTGTGTGTGTGTGTGTGTGTTTATGTGAGAGTATGTGTGAGTATATATATATATATGAATGTGTGTGTTTGGGGGGGGGCGTATGCATGCATCCATGCATGTATGTATGTGTGTGTACATGCCAGCAGTTGATACCCTCTATGGCTCTGTGCTTTATTTTATCTGAGTCAGAATCTCTTATTGAACCTGGGGCTCAGAGATGCAGCCAGATGGATGGCCAGTGAGCTCCAGAACCCATGGATTCTTTTGTCTCTATGTATCTGGGATGGAAGTCCTTATGTTTGTGCAGCAGCATCTTCCCTCTCTGCTGTCTTCTTAGCCTCTGGATCGTGCTTTTTAAAAGCTATGATACTTTTGTGAATACACACTGCTGTGTTCTCAGAACCTATCAAAATTTCTAACATACAGAAGATGTTTAATACATATCTGTCCGCTGACCACTATCCTTGGGAATTGGAAACAACTCATTTCTCTAAATAACTACTTAATATAGATACGTGTGTTGTACACCATTCTGAGAACTATTCACAAGCATCTACATAACTTGGAATAAAAATACCAAACAATGATTTGACAAAACATAACCACTGTTCAAGACATCACTGAAAGGCTGAGATGCAAGTCAGTAAGAACACATGACCAGCCAGTGTAATATCTGGAATCCACCCCTTAGCACCACTAGTAGAATAAAGAGGGGCAGTCCTGTGGGCAACAAGACTCTCAGGATCAAATTTGAATTCTTCCCATTTAAAAGAATAACTAAGGCTTTCAGTTAATGTTATATTGATCCTTGTTGTAAAAATTAGCTTAATAATTATGCCTATTTCATTCTACATTTGGCAAATAAAAACAATACAAGTATGTGTTGGTTTGAATAGGAAAGGCCTTCATAGTCTCATATATGTGAAGCTTAGTCACTAGGAAGTGGCATTATTTGAAAGGATTAGAAGGATTAAGAGATCTGGCCTTGCTACAGCAAGTATGTCATAAGGCTGGGGCTATAGCTCAGTTCATAGAGCATTTGTCTAGAATAAGCCCTAGGTTTGGTCCCCTCTATTGCATAAGCAAAAATGATGGTGCATACTTGTAACTCCAGCACTGGAGAAGTGGAGCTAGAGGATCTGAAGTTTAAAGTCATCCTCCACAGAAAGTTCAGACTATGCTGGGTCACATGAGACAATGTTTGAAAACAAGATGTTCTCCTGACAAACCCGCACAATCTCATAGAGCCAAAGAGATAAATGATGGCTCTCCCAGGCATCATCCTCTGTTTACCTCGTTACATCTGCTGATCCGCCTCGCCACAATGAGCTGGATCATGCCACGCTTGTTGCCCTCGGTGGACATGGACCTCCGTAGAGTCTCCATGGCTTCCTGGTTGGCTTTGCCCAGTAGAGATTCTCCATTCACAGCTATCAGCTGGTCATTTACCCTCAGCCTTCCATCCTGTGAAGAAGGCAAGTGAGGATTGCTGAGCAGTCTGCAAGAAACTGCTTTTCTGAAAGTTTAAATTAAAACAAAAAAGGAAAGAAAAAGGGATCTGGGGGCTTTCATCTCATTGTAAGCAGCTGCTGTAGCCTCTGTCTATTTCAGCCTTTTAGACATTCCCAAGCCATTATTATAATCTGTTAACCAAATGGAATACTAATTCAAAGGACACAAAGTGATCATCATGGGCTTGCTTGCTTTCAGAAACAGCCATCAAGGTGGTTTATAAATGAGATCCATGAAGATCAAGACAACTGTAGAAAATTGTCTTCCATAAACAGCTAGGAAACTCACTCTAGGTCTAGAAGGAGCAAACGTCCTCCAAAGATGGGGAGGAAAAAGATACCTTCTCCCCAGCCCAGGACTCATGCTTTGCCTTCACACATTATTATCACTGAACTAATAAGACTACAGATGAGATAGAATGAAGAGTGAGAGTAATGAGCTCCAACCCACAAATGTTCACCTAAATAGAGGATCTATAAAGAGAGAAAATGTTACTAAAAGAACGTATCGGTCATGGGTAGGGGTAGGGCGGGTGAGAAACCTCGCCAGCAGTGGGATGAACGAAAATGACCGGCTCTTACTTTAGATGCAGCTCCACCATTGATAATGGATTTAACGAAGATCCCCAAATCTGCGTGGTTCTCTTTGGAACGGTTCCCCTTGACACTGACACCAAGCCCTGCAGATCCTGAGTCATTCAGTGGAACTTCAAAAGTCAGAAACTCCCTGGTACCATCGGGTGTGAGAACAACGTCCTCATCTTCAGCTTTCTAAAAGGGAAAAGAATTGCACAGGGTATTAAAATACTAATGCCTCTTTCTCTAGCTACTACACGAAAGATCTCTATTGACAAGTTCTCTAATGAGAATAGGCAGGTTTCCTTCCTTGATAAGATCCATGAGGATGGCACAACTGGCTTTCAAGATGCCCCCTGGGCCTGGTAGTGAGGAGCTTCAGGCCATGCTTACATCAGTGTTGTACCAAACCTGCAAGTGACTCTAAGAAACACAGGGATAACACAAAAGAGATATACAGACTCCTAAAGTCTGGGGCTAGTCTGCAAAGTCTTTGTACTATTCTGTCTTTGCTATGTAAAACAACTTTTAAAAAGCCAAGATAAGCAAATCATTTGTCTTTGCATGGAGGGTTTCCAGTCATCAGCAGTTAGTTCAATATTCACTGATACTGTGTCCATTTTATGCATAGGCAATATCAAAAACCCAATGATACAAAGCTAGCCAGGAAAGGTGTTCAGATTTAGGGCCAGTGCTGAGCTATAACCAGCAACATCTGGGAGACAAGATAGAACCGAATAACATCTGGGAAGAGATTTCCATAATCTCACAATCACACATCGTATCACTGGCGAATATCACATAAGCACCGTTGTTTAATTAATTAGCCATGTACAACTCTTTGGTTTCCTAACTGAAGACGCTCAAAGAAAGTCTTTCAAGATCCCACACAGTTAGGATATATAAACCCTTGTTCACCCCCCCCCTCCTTAAAGTAGAGGAAGAAATGAAAAATGAATCTATAACCCAATGGGAGTATGGTGTGAGGCCACATTCTATTACTAAATGCAAGTTCAGTACCCAAGAAGAAAGGGCAGGTTGCTGTCCAGGTCCTCAGCAACCTCACCAAGGTGAAACACACCATCTCGGCATCTGCCATCTCAAGTGGAAAAACAGACTTCTGCAGCATCAGCCTTAGAATACTTAGGACTCAGTGAAGCCTGCAAAGTAGTCCTCCCGTTTCCCAAATTGGAAAGACAGCTGTAGCGTCCTTTTTAGTCATTTAAAGTGGACCATCAGTTACAGTGGTGAACTGTCACCCTAGATGGACAGCTTTCAAACGACTCTCAGTTCCTCATAAAACTTGGCTATTATAGAGGATAGGAACAGGCCTTTCTTTTTTTTTGTATCCTATCCAATTTTTGAAAAAAATTCTAAGTGCCTAAATCAAGTAACAATAAAATAATTTAAAAATGAATTTGAGGCGTTTCAAATGTGTATGTGTGTGTGTGTGTATGTCTGTGTGCATACATGTTTGTGCCACTGGTGATAAAGCAGGGGCCTCATGAAAGGCAGTTTAGAAGCTCCTAGCCTACATGGCCAGCCATGCAGGAGTGCATTCTTGGAAACATTTCAAAGAATAGCTGGACAGTGAGTAAGGAGGAGTCAGTTTTCAGTGATATAAAAACTGCAACCTTTTTAGAACATGGTTAGTATGCAGTAATAACAAAAAATAAATGTTTAAAGGATAGTGTCAATATAAAGTAAATATTTACCATCTGACTGAGCTTCTCTGCTCTTTGTAACCACTTCATCTCTACAATATTCCCAGAGAATTATGGTTCAAATCAATAAAACTAATGAACTGGAGACAAACCAAGGTCAAGTAACTGTATCAAAATATTGATATATCACACATTTATTATACAGAAATATCTTTATACCCATGCAATGCTCTATAAATGCTAATTTTCACTTCATTTTTCATTTCTCTAATCTATGTGTATCAAAAACAAAACACTAGGTAATTATTCTATAAATGTCTACTGTTGCAGTCTTACTGTAAATGCAAAAATATACCATCTGGAAGCTGGGAGCATCTCAATGCAAAAGCACCGGCCTAGCAAACATGTAAAAGAAACCGTGCTCACATCAGCATCACAAACAACCGAAGTAATAATATCTCTCATGTGGGAGATTTCAGTAATCAAAAGGAAAAAAAAAAAACAGCATCTATAACTCCAAGCCACACCACTGTCCGCTTGTATTTGGAATTCAGAAACAATTAGAAGACAAATAGATTTTACTGAGAATGCTGCGTTTGAAAAGCCATGGATACAGTAGGTTCTTGGGCTTTGCTAAATTCAAGGAATCACAGCTGTGTTTTATGCACACAGGGACTCAACCATTACCAATTCTTTTCTCCAATCCAGAGGACCTTAACTGTCATTGGCGGATTTAGATCTTCAGTTTGGCTTTCTCATGTTTACTGATTCCAACATTTCCATAATGATTTTACAAAAGCTTAAAATTCTCGGTTTTGTTGGATTTTTTCCCCCTACTTGAAAAATCAAGACAAGGAGCTGAGTGAATTCATGAAGAAAAAGGCTAATCAAGGTGGGAGCGCTCCCCCACTGCCTTGCTTGGCAGTTTCACTTACTGTGAAAACCTGCAAGAGACCGTGGGGGTGGGGTGGGAGGGTCTTCTCTTATGGTTCTTGTATCAAACCTTGAGACTTTATTGTCATTAAGAACATTGAAGGGAGGCACTGTCAGCCTCATTAGCATTTCATTATTAATCCACTTGGCGCTTGAAGGAGACTGAAATTAACACCAGCTTTTAGAAATTTAGGGTTTGGGGGAAGCAGTAACTTTTAAAAGCTTGCTCTTCAAAAACCATTTTGAGATGCAACATCATAAAAATCCCCACAATGCTGACCTAGTGCAGGGAGCTCCGTGCTCAGGCAGAGTAGAAACCACTCTCTACTTCCTTGTTGTGCCCTCTGAAGCTGTGTCCCTTCGACTAAAGGGTTCTAGTTTGCACTTCGGCACAAAGGTTAACACGTTCTCCAACATGCTTCAGCTGGTTTGCTTGCTCTCTCACACACATGGGCAGTGGGTATCTACTGTGTGCATGTCTGTAGAGCATGAACGAGTTCCCATCAAACTTGACTACAGTTCTCCCCTGCATGCTTCTCCATTGGCAAATTTGCCTTTAATGTCCAGAAAACAAAGGTGTTTTGTTTTGTTTTGGCCAAGCCTATTAGAAATGGGGGTTCTGCCTAATGTGCCCTGTGAAAGCTATCGAGTTTCCCATAATCCTCAGAGAAGAATGTCCAATGAGGAAGAAAAATGACCAACAGCCTTCTTCATTCCCTACCTAGTGTTTTCTCTTCTGTTAACACTAGTCCCTGTAGCTGAGATCCTGACTGCCCAGGAGGGACTGTGGATGTACAGTGAACTTCATCACATCAATCATTCCTAAAGAAGGGGAAGCGACTATCAAATCTCTGGGTCGATGAAATGCATAAAATATAGCAAAGAAAACAAAGGGGGGAAAAGTCGTAGATACAGAGCACAGTAAGATGGGAGAAGCACATGGAGACAGCCGTGATATGTTCACAAAGCTCTTACACAGGAGTCCTGCTCCACTGAGTCCTTAGCCTGTAAACTCCTGGAGGATCCATAATCAGGGAGAGATACTTCAAATTCAAATGAGAGGGGAGGAAGCCATTCAGTAAGAAAGAATGGGTCAATAATAGGCAGTCCCCTTTTGCAAACTCCAATTGTTAAAGGCATTCTTCAGAGCTATGATATTTAACAATGTGCTGAACTGGATGGGTTTCTGCTGGGCACAGTGGTGCAAAACTAAACTTAGAGCTCAGGAGGCTGAGGCAGGAAGACCCTGAGAACAAGGGCAACCTGAACTACAGGAAGGAAGGAAGGAAGGAAGGAAGGAAGGAAGGAAGGAAGGAAGGAAGGAAGGAAGGAAGGAAGGAGAGAGATAAGGATATATGTACATACACCCAGGAATGACAGGTGAATGTATAAACAGACAGAGCAACTATAGAGGCAATTTGAGAGCCTCTAAGCTTGTGTATTGTATCTTGAGTTGACAACTGACTGTGGATATGTACAGAGATTTGTGGGGATGCTATCTGCCTTTATTACAACTGCCCCAAATAGAGACGAAAGATGAATTTTATGTTCCCTATTTGAGCCCATCTTTCTGAGATTCACTATTTAGACTGCTTATTCACTATTATTTTTGTAGTTACTGGGGGTTGAACTCAGGGTATTGTTCATTCTAAGATCTCTGTCTTTGTTCACCTCTCCCCATAAGCCAGATCCCCTTCCCCCACTTGTTTTGTTTTGTTGTTTGAGACATGGTCTTTCAAGTTTCCTAGACTTGCCGACTCCACAGTATACCATGCAGGACTTGGCACAAGGATCCTCCTGCCTCAGCCTCCCCAGTGGTGAGACTACCAGGCATACCTATTAAATCACAATCATATATCTGGACTTCCTATGTTATTTCCTGATTCAATGAAGGGCAAATATTTTTAAAGACTTTTTTGTTTGTTTGTTTATAACAATAATAGCTATTAACTTCCAGTATCTGACCTGAAAAGTATCCGAGGGGGAAAAAAAACAGAAAAACCCAAGTGAAGGGATACTCTCAAAGAGATGTGCTCTTTAAAGAATTAAAAAAGTTCTCACTGTAGTATTTACAAAAAATGTAAAACAAAGATACACTAAAGAACCACTCCAGACGAAGATCCCAGACACATGACTAAATGCCATGCCATGACCTGGCTTGGGCTGGAGCCTAGAGGGCCATTCTGACTTCTTGTTTATTTTATAAACTACTGTGGGCAGTTAGAGCACTGTAAAACCAAGGTTGCTTTATTGGTTCTGACAACTAGAGTATGGCTACATAGGAAAATGTCCTTGCATTGAGACATTCAGGAGAAACAGAGAATTACTTAGATAATTTACTGTCAGTTCAGGGGAATAAGTGTTATACAGTGAGAACAGTGTGAAGCCCGCATGGAAGGAAAAGGCTGAAACTGAAGTTCAAATGTTCCAGAGTGCTAACAATGGAAGATGAAGTAAAAACTTCAGGGTTCCTTGGAAAGTCAGTTGCATGGTGTTTTGCTGCGGCAACACATGAAGGAACATTTCGCTGAAGCAGACATAGGTGAAAGGATATTCTGTTCAAACAAGCATGTGAAAGGACACGTGATGAAGAATTCTTCACTGATGACATGCATGTATTGGTCTGCCTTACATTGAGTAGTTAAGCTGCATTTGTCGGGACTCCATAAAGAGAAACACAGACTTCTGGTGGTGTGCTGCAGTTTCTTGCCACTTCAGTGGACTTGGGTTGATTGGCAGACTGATGTCAACTGAGGCAAGACTCATGGAGGACATGGGATGTTTGTAGGGTATAAATAGGACTCAATGGACAATGATGGCAGTTGAACTAGATTGCTTACAGAGCTAGTTGTGCCTCTCTTGTGGGTCTCGAGTCTTCACTGATCTTTGCTTTGCTTAGAGAGGCACAGCAGAGAACTTCTCCTGGTATTCCTCCTGGTCCTTTCTGCTGACTCGTGCTGAGGCTGAGGCCTGGCTGTCTCTGTTAGGTAGTGCCACTGTTGTGGATTCTTGTTTGATATCCCTACTCTACCAAGCTGGACTGCTAATATATTCATGAAGTGTTTACAAGTGGATCGAGCTGCCACTGGTAACTGAACTGAACTGTTGATTTCCAGACACCACAGACAGGAGTTGCTTCCAAGAATGTTCCTAAACAGGTCCACTTCCCCCATATCCTTTCTTTCCCACTACCTCTGGAGGGATGAAAGGGAGGTTAAAGTGTTTTAAGAACCATTACTAAAATTAGGTTTTGAAAAAAATTCATTACAGAAGAGGTGGATGAAGAGAACTTTCTTAGATTTTCACAACAAGAAAAAAAAATTACCTAAAGGTAATTAATCCAGAATAGCCTTGAAGATAATAAAGTTTTTAAGTTAAAAAAAATGTACAAAGTTTATCGCTATGCTACAAAGACAGCTGAGAACAAATGATGAAAACATTTTGAGGTAAATATGTCAGAAACATTAAGCAGTTGTTATCCTGGTAAAGGTACCATAAGGAATTCCAACTCAATTCCTTAGCGAGTCAGCTCTGTTTGTCTTTCCAATACCCCTACATCCCTCAAAGACTTGATAAGAATCGGTGTGGGCAGACGAAGGATTCTAATCACATTATGCTTTACAGAAACCACAGAAGTCAGGAAGATTCAGAGCCCCAGTGGAGCGGCATTCATCCCACGGCCGTTCTGCAAATCCCTCTTTCCGTGTTTATACAGCAAATGCTTTGGGATACGGCTATAGCAATGTATAATACTAATCATAAGATAAAAATAAATATGTACACATAAAGATGTAGGAGAACAGAAATGTCCCTTGACTCACAGTGAAATTACACCTAGATAAACCTATTCTAAGCTGAAGACACTGCAAACCCAAAATGCATTTAGCATATCCAACGTTATCCAGCATCGCAGCGAACACTGTTAGCTTACGTGTGGATAAAATATCTACTACAGAGATTTTCATCTGAGAAGGCATTCAAGCGCTTCGATCACCTACTAATTTCTCATGAAAACTGAGATAAAAGGATGTTATACGTATGTTTTGCCCTCCTGTGAAACTGGTATTTTGACCCTTTGTAAGCTGGGGGCTGCCTGTGTGTCAGGTTTTAAAGTCACAGGTATTTTTTCTTCCAGAGTAAATCAAAATTTTCACATTTTCTTTTTGCTCAAGATTTTCCAGGACTTTTGATGTTTAAGTTCGGGACCAGCTAGGATTAACCATGGTGGCTAGTAAAGAAAGTGTCAAATTTGTAAAGGTGAATGTTTGGCTGTGAGTTCAGCTCTGTGATAGGATGTTCAATATTTATGTGGGGACGAGCCCAGCACTAAGTAAATAAACCACTTTTTATAACTGTTGTTGTACAGGCTGAGTAAGCCACAGTTTACTACTAAATTGAAATGCCATCTTTAGACACAAACATACATACGTATAAATATACATACATGTTCATACATGTGTGAAAAATTTGTGTGCGGAATTGCTCCTTGGAGTTAGAGGGCCTATTTGCCTGTGCTTTGACAACCTCTGCTGGTCCACACTACACAGCTTTCCATTGTCTTTGCCACAGTGACTGTCCTTTCAGATAGAGCGATCTCCTCAGCTGCTCTCCCTGACTGAAATCTTCAATGTGTAGTACCACTGTGGTTTTCATGACTATGACTGGCTGAGTCATTATACAACCAAAACCTCAATCTTGTGGCTCTTTCTAACCTGTACTCATTGATGCTACTTCCTGACCTGACTCTGCTCTGGGGTCTTATTTGCCATCCAGTTTAAAAATTATGAGATATTTGAAAATATCATTCTATTTATTTACATTGATAGTTTACGTATCTGTATTTTAAAAATCAAGTCTGATTAAAGCCTTATAGTCTGATGATTTTGGTTTACCTATTTGGTTACAACTTTTGGGGGGTGGGGTGGGGGAGGGAGTAGGGCTCCTACATAGCCCTGGTTATCCCTGTAATTAACTATGTAGACCAAGCTGACCTCAAACACCTCTGCTTCCCAAGTGCTGGGGTTAAAGGCATCTACCACCATACTTGGCTGAGTTTGGGAATATTTTTATTTGCTATTTAAAATATAAAGATCATTTAATATACAAAGATCCTGACTTTTATCTGGCTAATTACTGTCAGCATTAAATTCTTTCTCTTCCACCATGGAATACATCATCACAGAGACCAACATATTGCCTATAACAGACAGAATACAGCATACCCTTAGCTCCCAGTGTGGATTAGGGTTGTTTAGTTTTCTAAAAGGGACATAGTTGAGCTACATCTGTATTTGAACTTGAATGCCTGACTTATCCCCTTCCTTTTTTCACTATAGCAACTATGATTACCTTCATCACTGACATATCACCATATCTTTCCTGATTATACTTTATCCTACACCCTCTTAACCTCACCATATTGTACAAAGGAACAGAAAATAATTCTGACGTCTCCCTCTTTATGCCTATTTGATAACGCCTTTCCCCCAATATAGAAGTAAATAAAAATTATTTTAAAATTAGGTCATTTGGTAAAGAGACAGGAAAAACAGTATCATAGTGAATTAGCAAGTATTGAAACACCTCTAAAGACAAGCTTCTTACCGTTTCTTTTGGAGTCTGCATCTGGCTTGGTTCAGCATTCTAGAAGAATGAAAGAGAAATGTCAGTACAGACTGGTTTTCATCATCAAGGCCCAAGGACACAATGCTTTGTTAAAGAAAGATTAGATTGTTTTAAAATTAGATTGTTTCCTTTACATTGAAAAGTAAACATTGTAAGGTCATTATAAGTGGGCTGACGTATGGCTGTCTTCTGGACGGTCAGGGTTTAGGTCAGATTTCTTCTAGACAGAAGTCTCCCCATTCATTCACATTACCTCCTAAGCTATGTGCAGGAAAAGAAACCTCATCAAACTCTGTATCTAAATATGCTGCTATTTCTAAATGTGTTTTCCAATGTCCCCAAGCAAACCTCAGGGCTATTTGACAGCTATACGGATAAAAACCAGTCTGTACAACAGTGGGAAACACATGTAATTCTTCCTATATAATACAGAACATGAAAGGTTGATAATTTGGCTTATTTAATTTTTTTACAAAAGACAAAACACCGATTAAAAAGTACTTAGATTAAGACCCTAGAACTGAGACAGAGATAAGAGTTATATTAATTGGAGTTAAGAATTATTTTTAAACACTCACTTTGACTTTTCAGAAATGTTATTATTTTAAGTCTCAAAAAGCAGCTGCAGCAAGCATAACAGCCTGACAGCCTACTGGCCCTGTCCTTAATGAAAAGCTCACAAGCAATAAATTAAATGAGGGAGGGGGAGCAACAGAAGGGAGAAACAGAAGCCTGGAAGATCCAAATTGGCCCAGAAGAACCTGCATAACCTCAGGCTGGCACTGGCTCCCTTGTGAGACTACTGAAGAACAGGGCTGCAGTTTGGCAGGCTCAGTAAGGCCAACATGCAGCCTCAGAGTGCCAGGCAGAGCTGGGGCTGCCTGCCTGCCCAGGGGAGGCTGGTGCTTTGGAGAGGGCTCATTTGCAATCGAATAGAGACATCCCAGATTTAGGATCAGGTGGCATCTTAAACGCAAAATTGGATAAGAGTGGGGTAAAAGGAAAAACGGCATTTAAATGGAGAAAGGATGCATTAAACATTCGTTAACTATGACGACGTTTTCATAATTTATTCAAAATAAACACAACGCACAAGTGTTCACTTACTACCCTCTATCAGGGTCTGATATCCCCACAAGGCCAAGTAAGACTTTCAGATCTGTGTGTAACAAGGGATTGGACACCCATGACTGAAATTTAGCTTCAACAGATATTTAAATAAACAACTAATTTCTATGGTGAATATATCAGCCATGATGCATCACAATGCATAATTTAAGAGAATCGGGCCTATGTGACAGATTTGGGAACTGTAGCCCTAAATCCTGTCACTTGTCAGGGCTACACAAAGCTAGCAGCTAGCTGAAAGGAGATTATCAAACATCTGAGATGGCTTGGGTCAAATCTGCTTCGGGATATTTAAGATGCTGCTTGTGCCCGAAGCCAAGACAACCTTCTAACCACATCAAAAGATAAAGACGACTCTTCTAAACAAGCCACTTTTATACCTAAGTATAGAAAATTCACATATAAATAATAAAAACAACATTTTTTTCAAAAGCATATTCAGAACTACATTTACGCTCTGTTATCTTATTCCCACATCAAAACCATTTCGACACCTCTGCTTAATGGTTAGCATCAGTGTGGAGGGCAAAGGCGAGCTATAAACAGTAACTACTGTTTATGTTTTTCCAACCAAGGTCACCTGTGCTTGCAATATGTCTTTATTTTCCTAACACTAATTTTGTTAAGTTTCCCTATCCATCAAACAGGAAGCGCCATTAACTTTGCTTAGGTTGTGTTTACTACAAAAATCTGAAACCCAAAAACCTGTCATATGAGGAGAGGGTTTGGCAGTGTTTTGAGTATACTCTTTGGGGTGATCTTGGGTTTCAACAGGGTTAGCAGGAGAAACAGTGATAAACACAGGATTTCCCTGAAACCCTCCATGTAAGCTGTTTATTAAGCACCTATCCACACATAGTTGAGGCGTCTATTGCTAAGACTGGCGTGGTTGAGAATGCTTGCATTGAGATATGCATGAAGAATATAAAAACTAGAGACCCCTGATGGCAGGTGGACACAAACATTCACCACTGAGTAGGGAGCCTAGGTCACTGGTTCACATGCATGAGGAGTCTTCCATCTGCCTTATAGTTACACACCATTTCCCTTGGGTGGAAAGCCTCTTCCTGACGAAAGACCAGAAGGCTCACAGTCCCCTCCATCTTGGTGCTTCTCAACAGGGAAACAACTTCCTCCTGGGATTTGCCTGCTAAATCTACTCCATTGACCTAAAACAAAGAGAAAACGTTTAGTTACAACCCTGTCCAGAACTGCAGAGGAAGAAAAGCCAGAGATCCAGAACTGACAGTGTTGGTTAGTAAGTGAGAGTCTTTCTGTGCAAATTTTGGTCATGACTAGGTAACCATGGAAGCTTTGATGGTTCATAAAAGAAGTCCATCAGGTAGCCAGATGTCAGTGAGGAAGTAATAAATGCTTTATTGCTCACTCATAAACCAGAGCTGCAACTGCCACAAACATGCCATAAACAGAGAGCAACCACGAGGTCAAGTCAACATAAAGCCACTACAAGAACTAAGCTCTTGAACAGCCTGTGTGCAACAGGTTTTCCAACAGCCAAACAGGAGAATACAGCAGGACTCTTTAGTACAAATGTGTTAAGTTTCACTGAAAATGAAGAATACTCTATCATTAAAAGGTAAACACTAAACACCAAAAAGAATCACTAAAAAAAAAGATAGGTAAATACATACATACATACATACATACATACACATACACACATATATACATACATACATACATGCATACATACATACATACCAGTTTGGTAGGGAAAATAATGACCCAGTGTTGAACTCTTGCTTAAAATCCTTAGTGAGGGCACTTGGGTATGGCTCTTGTAGGCGTGTAGCTTGGTGCTGTTGAGGCACAGCTCAGTACAGAAACACTAGCATGAGTGTGGAATCTAGCTTCATTTAGAAAAATAGATCTTAAGTTCTGAATTGGTGCCTCTTTCTTTTGCACAGCTTCCAACATCAGAAATTATGTCTATGCGTCTGTTTGTAGTGACCTTAAATGCCAGTGAAGTTAAACCATAAGCATCAAAAGGAGATTGCTAAAATCTGTTTTCCTTGCTGATGACGTTGGATGCTGCGTCTCAGTTCGTGGTCCAGGTTGCCATGCCAACCTTTTGGCCTTCTGTGCAAGACCATGTTCACTTTATCTGTCTTGGTTCTGTTGTCTAAGAAGTTGACTTGCCTATGCTGACACATATTCAGTATAAAGCTGTCTAAAATCACAATCACAGAGGTATGGTACATGCATAATGACAAGATACGCTCTGGGCTCATAGACCAATTATCTATATAGTTAATATTTATGAATAATCTAGACATAAAGACAATCCCTTCAGATAACAGGGGAAACATACAGTAAAACAAACTGTTTTCTGGTGCAACACTCCTGCTAAAATACACACTTTTCTATTTCATGAAAATATTTCCAAGCTAGTTCCCAAAGAAAGGAATTTTTCGGGGGAAGCCAGAAGTGCTGGCCTAGAAGCCACTCACCTCTATTAGCCGGTCTCCTGCCTTGAGTCTGCCATCCTGAATGGCAGCCCCTCGAGGAAGGATATTCTTGACATAAATGGGAGCTGAGCCACCTATGGTGACGTCCCGGGAGGTGATGCTGAATCCCAGTCCTTCTGTACCTAAGACAGAGACAGAGACATGTGTAGGTGCTGCTGTGTACTGCAAGCTGTGCATGTGCGCCACACACCAAGGACTGGATGCTACCCTGCATTGTAAGCTGGCCCCATACTCTGTGTTGGTTTTACATCTGATAACATCCAATGGCCTATGCTTCTTTTTTAATGCTTTAAAACTTTTAATGAAGTTTTCAAACTGGACTGTTTGGAAGATTTAAACTGTTTAGCATTAGAAGCCATTAATCTTCTTTGGTGGTCTTACCAAGGGCAAATTCAAGTTAATGAACTCCTATGTGAACTTTAAGTCTTTGGATACCAAATGGGCCTGACAGCTCTACTTGAAGAGACTGCCCCACCTAGGGATCCATCCCATATACAGATACCAAAACCAGACACTATTGCAGATGCCAAGTGTTGACAGGAGCCTGATATGGCTGTCTCCTGAGAGGCTCTGACAGAGCCTAACAAATACTGAGGCGGGTGCTCGCAGCTAAGCACGGGGTCCCCATTGGAGGAATTAGAGAAAGGACTGAAGGAGCTGAAGGGGTTTGCAACCCCATAGGAAGAACAATATCAACCAACCAGATCCCCCAGAGCTCCCAAGGTCTAAACCACCAACCAAAAAATATACATGGAGGGACCCATAGCTCCAGCCACATATGTAGCAGAGGATGGCCTTGTCGGACATCAGTGGGAGGAGAGGCCCCTTGGTCCAGTGAAGGCTCTATGCCCCAGTGTAGAAGAATACCAGGACAGGGAAGCTGGAGTGGGTGGGTGGGGGAGCACCCTCATAGAAGCAGGGGGAGGGAGAAGAGGATAAGGGGTTTCCAGAGGGGAAACCGGGAAAGGGAATAACATTTGAAATGTAAATAAATAAAATATCCAATTTTTTTTTTAAAAAGAAGAAATCAGAAATAAAAATTTCTGTTAAAATAAATAAAATCTTTGGGACCTGGCGAGATGGCGCCGAGGTTCAGAGCACTGTGTTGTTTCAGAAGACTTGGGTTTGATTCCCAGCACCATATGGTGGCTCACCACAGCTCTAGTGCCTCTTTGGCCTCCACAAGCATGGCATGCATGTGGTGCACAGACATAACGTGTAATATGTCTATACACACTGAATAAAAATAAACTGGAAAAACTCCATGAAACCTCAAAAATCAAGTATTGGGGATAATGGTATTCAGATCTAGAGCACGAAGCAGGAGAAAGGGAGAAAAAAGTGCTCAGGGATGGTACATAGAACAGTAATATATTTAGTGAGCATCCTTCCTCATGCCCCGAATACAGCCACCAACTTAGATACATGAACTATGCTGCTTACCTTTGTCAAGTTCCCTTCCAAGTAACTGAAATGCTCCCATGTGTGGTCCCATCCCCCACACTGGGCAGATCACTCAGGAAAGAATCCACCTGGGATGAAGGATACTAAACCCTAAAGTCACCCTCTCATGTTTAAAGGTACCAAGGTTAATGGGATATCAGTAACTATTTTCTTGCTTAAATGACTCCACGTTGTCTTCACAAACAATCTTAGACCAGTAATGTTGGGGAAAGAAGTGACATCCCATTAGAGCCCAGAAGTAAAGACCAGAACCACACTAAGGTGCAGCGTGTTTGGAACCTGACAAATTTCTACGGAATCGCAGAATTCTCTAACACTTCTAAAGAGCAATTTCTATTTGAGAGCATTTACTTCTTGGGCTACGTTTCAGTTAATAGGATGTCAAAGGGATGGCCATGGTGAGAAGGATGAAGAGACACACGGGGTCAAGAGTGGAGAAGAGTAGCCGAGCGTGACACGGGGTTCACATAAAAATGAATCAAAATGTGTAACACTCGAGAACGCTGACCAAAAATTATGAGTTGAAGAGAGAAAAGAACAGAAATGAATCTCAGTAGTTCCTGAAACGAAACACGCCAGAAACATTCTCAGGCTCAGACCAAACCCTCTATGCCCAACCGGAAACCACGTTCAGATTGACTGTTAGGTTTCTGCTATTGTCTGTCCTGAAGCCTTGAATGGCAAGCTGTCTGTATGAATTTTACTAATTATTCTTCTGAGGCTGTCCCATATGTCTCTGTGCCTTCACGAGACTCTAATGGCTGGCAATAACATCTATTAAGAAGGGATTTTAAATTATTCTCTTTGGCAATATTAATTCATACAAACAACAAAGATGGACTATTATATGAACCACAATTCTATTAAAATAACAGCAGTAACCCCTAAATCTATGAGTCAGAAGTTCAGGCAATGACCTTTAAGGGAAAGATAAATAGATGTCAATTTTCATCTGGTGAAGCCAACAAGACATTCTGCTCTGATGGAAACAGATTACTAACCTTCTCCTCTCGCTTTATTAAAAAGCTAATTTCTACAAAAGAGCAGGGGATTTGAGAATGCCAGAGCAGTAATAAATATTAAGAAATCATAATTATTGAAGCAAGTGAGTTGGGGCTTCTCTGTATTGTAGCCTCATGTGACAGAGTTCCAAAATTATTTCAGTGAGTGATCATCCCAGAGACTTCTCTTTTTAGTACAAAGCATTGACTCCAGCTTGCAAATTAATATCACTTAGAGCACAAAGGTTTACTTTGAGTTGAACATATATTTTACATGATCACACTATTTTTAATGGGCTTCATAAAAGTCCCTCAATGTTACAAGAACTGGTAAAGAAAAACCATAATTTTCCAGCTACAAGGAAATGTTTAATTCTAAAGCAATCATTATGGCCATATCTGTATTCAGTCCTAATCAAAGACAATCAATGTTCACTTCCTTCATAAGTATAGTCAACACAATCTGTTTATGTAAAACATCTGTAGGCACTGCTGTAAAGGCAGCAGCCACTTCTGTTGCATATCTTCTCTGCTGGTTAACAAAAATTAATATAAATCTATGGGATGCTGCATCATTCAGATTAGCAAAAATCTGAGAAAGATTTAAATAAAACCCACCACTTTCAATTTTCTTTTATGAATGAAGATTAGACTTCCTGAATTAGTCTAATAAACAGCTTCCATCTTTCTAAATGATACAAAGCAAAGCTAATATTATTAAAACACTAAGAAAATATTGACTCCTTTAATAGTAAGTAAAATGACCCTCAATGAATGAGCCCACCTTACATCATAATTTGTCATACTTATTATTTGTGCAAAACTTCAATTGATTGAATGAATGTTCCTCCTTCAGTAAAGAGACGTATGATGTTATAAATAGTATTATTTATGAAGTAGTCAGACACTGGCTAAGTGAATACCGTCTTTGTCTAGGGAATAGGAGCGGGAGCTTTATTTTTCATACACCACTGTTGTGGCACTTGACATATTTTTGGTTAAAACCCAAAGCCTGTCACTTGAGTGGAGAGAGGAGAATGTGAATTGGACCATCCCCTCCCTGACAATAGACAGAAAACAGCGCACTTCCCATACAGCTTGCAAAGCGTAGAAGCACGGTGTCAAGTCCTGTCTGTGCCAATCAAGTATTGGTGGCTCAAAAAGCCAATCATCAGAAGCTATGGCTCAAAGTTCAGTGAAAGAATTGTTCGAGGAAGGAGACAGCAGGTGCACAGCATTTCCAGTGCTACCCCCATGGAAAGGAGAATGAGCTGAATGCCACAGTATGAAAGACATGCGGGCAAGGGTTTGCCATCCACAGCGGCCCAGCACAAGTTAGTCATTATGGACGGCTCTCCAGCCCCTACTGGAGCCGGCTGAGCTCAGAAAGGCATTTTCTTCTTAAATAAAGCTATAATTTGAAAGGCACGGTTTTGAAATGCTCAGCTAAAAGAATACACAGTAAGCAAAGTGTGTCTTATCCTTGACAGAATGCCATTGGCCATCTGAAGGTCAAGTGTGGCTGTCACTCTGCATAATAGAGAAGACTAACTGTAAGCATGACCCCATGTACATGGATCTGCCATGTTCCCATGCGCACTTATTTGTCACCTACAGGAAGGAGCTACATAAGTCAATCACTGAAAGTGGGGAAGACTTAGCAGCACCCATCACCATTATCTGTCACCATCAAGGAAATGAAGTAATATTTTAGAAAACAAAGAGCAAACAGACAACTCAAACATAGGTGCCCTTTCCTATGACATGCTGAAGACTACACAGAGACCTCTCACATCCTACTGAATGCAATGTCTTGGCCAATCAAGACAGTCAGACCTCCATTATTATTCTAGACATTGAAGGAAAACCTGTAACCAATTTTTAGTATAAAAAAAAAAATGCTACCCTAGGAATAATAGCTAATTCTTGTAAACATGTGTTGTAACTTCTTCTGAACCTTTACATTTTAATCATATTTCTTGTCCATTTATGTGTACACATATGTAGGCAATTGCATATGTATCTCTCTCTGTGTGTGTGTGTGTGTGTGTGTATGTGTGAGAGTGTGTGGACCAGAGGTTAGAGTGCAGTGTTTTCCTCAAACATTCTCTGACTTATGTTTCGAGACAGTCTCTTCCTGAACCTGGACCTTGGCAGTGTGTCTAGACTGGTTAGTCGCATAGAAAGCCACCTGCCCCCCTCCCAACCACCCCCCAACCCATCAATGCCTGGCTCTTATGTAAATATTGGGAATCTGAACTCAGGTCCTCATGCATCTACAACAAGCACTTTACCACCAAATCCATCTCCATAGCCCTTTGTGTGTTTTAAGGTTGAGTAGGAATAAAGATCAGGGCAGAGTATCCTGCAAACAGGGAGCCTTGGGCTTTATTCTGAGCACTACACACTTCACAGAGGAAGATAACAACAAAGGAACACACCTATCCCCACCTCAGTACCCAAGGTACTCTCTTTAAGTAGTTGCTCATCTTCTTAAAGAAATGCGACTAAATGCATCCTACCTTTCTTAAGCTGGATGTTGAGCCTCTTGCCTACTTTCTTCGTGTTGTACACACTGCCTACGTTGGTACTAAGCACACTGGGTGGAGCCAAGGCCGGGGCTGCGGGTGGTTTGGTTGAGGCGTGAGCACTATGAGGTAGTCGGGGGTGAGCATCCAGCTGCTCGGGTGGCTGACTCAGTCTGGGTGCTCTGGGCAATGCTTGAGGGGCATTGTTGGCCACACTCCTGTTGGCCACACAGTGGCTGTCAGGGCTGAAGCGGCCTGGGGAGTAGTTGTTCTTCTCGCGTTGGGACAGTTGTTCATATTGCTCCTTGTTTGCTGCAGGGACCACATGGAACCAAATGACACGCGCACGCATAGCTTGGCGGAACATATGTTGTGCTCTGCATTTGACAAAGAGTGGAAGATTAGCAAATGAAGACCAGCAGAGCAGAAGATAACATGAGCTTGATTAAGTATACTAATTAAGCAGTAAGAACCAACAGGCTGTTGGAACCATTCAGGAACCACATTGCAAGCTCCGATAAAAGCAGGGCAGTTTCTCCAAATATAAATTTCTCATTCTGTAAATAAAAATGATAAACCTATCTAGAACTGTAGATAAAATACAGTGCCCACACAGTAAAGCATCAGTAATGATAAGTGCTAACACATGTAATCTAGTTTAATATTGATGGAAATTAAACATAGCTTTCTTTCTCACAGGTGGGTACAACCTGCAGTCCATGGGCCACATACAGGAAAGCTATGAATGCAGTCCAACACATTTATTGATGGTACTGACACATCACAATGTCAAAGGCTGGATATCCCTGTACAGAATTATGCCGTAATAACAAAGGCATGAAGTATTTTCTTACTAAGGGGTCATAGAAATTTTAAAGAAATACTTTATAGTATACTTATGGAGATAGAGGAGGCAACTAGCCAGTCATCACTTATCAGCAAAATTGGTTCAAGTTTGTTGCAGAAATCTGACAAATACTAAGTCCTGCAAACAGATTCTAATGATGCACCAACTCCCCCCGCCCCCCGCCCGCCTGTTATGGAGCCCTAAGACCCATTGTAAGGCAGCTCCCACTGATGCTGGCCCAGGTCTCTCAACCAAGTGAGAGTGCTATCCACACCTACCAATTCTAAGAGGTTTAGTTGCTCTTATTTTTAATTCAATAAGAGCTTCAATTGGGATAAAGAACACCCAAGAAAGACACAGTATTGTGACTCAGAGAAGTCTTTCTCCTTATTTACACAGCAAAGGACAAGGCTGGACTTCCTGAAAGCAGTGTGACATTAAACTCAGGTCCATAACTCAGCTCACCCGGTTACAGGGTGTTCTAGATATAGATCAGTGAGTGTAGTTACATCAAGTTTTATTAGATTCTGGATAGAATGCTAGGTAAGGGCATTATACCACCTCCTCTGGTACAGGACTCGGTAACGTGTCCGAGTAGCTCAGCTGAAGAAACCCCATCACCGCCAGGGGAGAGGACCAGAAGTACACTTACTGCTCAAATCTTCTGTTTCGAAGATCTCCATCGTTAATCCTCACAATGCAGTCATTCTCATGGAAAAGGTTTTCTTGCTCAGCCTTACCGCCTTTCTCCAACCGCTTCACTAACAACCCCAATGTTCTGGAACATCAAGAACGTGAACAGTTACAGGGGTAACATTCCCTCCACGTGTTTTCGCTATAGTGTACATGGTTACAGACGCCCTTAAAAGGGGATGGGCTACAGTGCTATTAAGATGTGTTCCAGTAACACTGGGAGAGACCACCACAGTCTCAATGATGTGTACAAATTGACCCTTTCAATGATTACCGGAAATCTTTTTCTGACTTGTCAGTATCAGCCGTCTGAGACAAGTGCATACTAACTCTGCTCCCAGCTGCTTAGGGTATCGAGGCCATCACAGTCTGAAGAGGGATGAATGGCTTTGGTGGGATGCTGCTTCAGTTCAGATGGCTGCAAGCAACTCCCTTATTTCACAGCACAGTGGTCAGGAGGAACACAGCACAAACCCTCACCGTTCAGGGTTTGGAGGATAACAGCAAAGTCTTTAGAGAGCTAGAGAGAGACTTTCCCTTCACAATTCTACAGTAGGTCCGATAATTGGAATTTCAAAACTTGGTGAGTCTCTCCCTTAACTAAGTGATCTGCTTCCACACTCACAAAAGGGGGAAAGAAACGAAGCAGGAAAATGGTTCAAGGGACATCACTTAGCATTTCTCTGATCTGTGTCAGGACTCATGCTTTAAGAGAGAACATGAAATGAACTTCATAGAGAAGGAGACAAAGTAAAAAGACACAATTATTAATATTTGTGTGGTGGTTTGAATGAAAATGCCCCTACTAGCTCAGGTAGCTGAAGTGAGTTCCCCAGTTGTTTGTGCATTTGTGGAGTGTTATAGAGCCTATGCAAGGTGCAACCTCACTGGGGGAAGAGCACTGAGGGGCAGGCTTTAAGGGTTTATAGCTTTGCTGTCCGCTTCCAGTTCATCATTCTGCCTTGTGTTTGCAGCTGAAAATGTGATTGCTCGGCCTCTTGCTCCAGCTGCCTTTAGCCATGTCTCCTACCACGATGGATCCTTGATCCTTTAATAAACTCTTAGAATAACAAAGTCAAAATAAACTTCTGACCATGAGTCACTTCTGGCCCCATTTATCAGAGCAACAGAAAAGTAACTCAAGAGTTGGTACCATAGAGTGGGCAATGGCCACGAAGAACCTGATCATGTGGTTGTTAGAAGAAATGGGGAAGACTTTGGAACTCTGCAGTAGAGAAGAAGCTAAATTCTATAAGCAGAGCTTGAAGGACCATTCCAGACCCCACCCGGCTAAGCATCCAATTTGTAAAAGAGGGCTCAAGAGCTTTCCTAGATGGTCATCCTAAGATAATGATCTGAAAACCATGCAGAGTTACCTGCTTTACTTCTGGTCTTTCCGTGGTATTGTTTTCAGTGCTGGGCAAGCACTCTACCGCTGAGATAATCATGAAACCTCACTGAAGCTTGTCTTTCTAAATTGCCCTTCTGTGTAGCCAAATGTACTAGCAATGCTAATGTTTGATAAAAATATTGCAAATCACTGGGCATGATGGCACATGCCTCTAATCCCAGCACTTAAGAGTTCTACACCAGCCTGAATCTATAAAGCAAGTTCTAGGACCTGTTACTTAGAGAAACCCTGCTGAATACAGTGGAGGGCGTTATGACTTGCAGAAATGAAAGGCAGGACAGGAAATATAGCAATCTGAGCTTCAGCAGCCACTCCAGGGAACAGTAATGCCAGAGAATGGGGCAGGAGGCTACACCCTGGGCAACATAGTGACACGTGGTGCCAGGTAATCAGGAACTGCCTGGTCTAAGATGATGTAATTGGCTTCTCCACAATGCTGGGATCATTATCTCCGGAGAATGAATGGATGGAAAGGTCAAGTGCTATAATCTGCAAACATCTCTCATTGACTCCACAGAATGAAAGTGAACACAAAAGGAATGTGGTGAAAGATCAAAGAACACCTTCAGAGAAAACATCTACAGTCGTGGGAGAATAGAATGGCGTTCTGACCAATCCACAGGAAGCTGAAGGGTCAAGCAAGTTCAATGACCCAGAAGTAGTTGGGTGACTGACAAGCCCCATTTGCATGCTACTGACCCCCAGCTGTCTCAGGGCTCCAGTAAAAAAAAGGAAGCACATCCTAGGTCGGTCAGTCAGTTGGTCTGTCTGTCTGTCTGTCCATCTATGTCTGTGTTTCTCTTTGTCTGT
This sequence comes from Mus musculus, assembly GCF_000001635.26. NCBI lineage: Eukaryota > Metazoa > Chordata > Mammalia > Rodentia > Muridae > Mus > Mus musculus. The sequence goes on along the minus strand of NC_000074.6, from coordinate 127,368,111 downwards.
CTCTCTCTGAATTTTTTGTTTGTATTTTTGTGTCAGAGTTTTACTGTTTAGCCTAGGCTGGCCTCAAGAGATCCATCTGCCTCTGCCTCCCGAGCACTGGCATTAAAGGTGTGTGTCATCCACCACCTGGCTAGGTATATATCTCATAAACTAAACTCAACAGCTTCAGAAAAGTTTGTTCCAAAGTAACTTGGAGATAGATAACAGACAGACATCTATGTTATTTTATTGGAGCATTATGGGGGTCAAGAAGGTCTCAGAGTCTATGGCAGTCAGGGTACGGGGTATGCGTCCCTTCTTGGGAGCAACTGCCAGTTCCTAAGGGGCAACAGCGACCCATCAGGAGCTACGGGAGAAAAGAAGACCAGCTCTTGGAGGCGGTTCAAGAATCAGAGCCACCCATGCTGGATGCACTGAGCCACGAGGTTGAGAAGATCAGAGCCACCCATGCTGGATGCACTGAGCCACGAGGTTGAGAAGATCAGAGCCACCCATGCTGGATGCACTGAGCCACGAGGTTGAGAAGATCAGAGCCACCCATGCTGGATGCACTGAGCCACGAGGTTGAGAAGATCAGAGCCACCCATGCTGGATGCACTGAGCCACGAGGTTGAGAAGATCAGAGCCACCCATGCTGGATGCACTGAGCCACGAGGTTGAGAAGAGACCCAGTGCTTTATGAATGAGGCTGGAGAGGTTTTTGAAGAAATGACTTCAGTGCAAGGCCATGTGGAAACATGCCTGCTCTCCCAGCTCTACCTGCCACGTGAACTTCAGGCAGATCTTAAATCAGTCACAGACTCCCGAAAGAATGCAATTTTCTTTCCTTGTTAGACTAAAAATTTCTCAAATCTACTCTTCTCCTACTGTTTACTAAAATGCTTTTTTTTTTCTTCCTTCTTAGAGAAGGGAAGAGAAGAACAGGAGAAGGAAAGGGAAGAGGTGGAAGGGGAAGGGAAGAAGGAAGGAAGGGAGAGAGAGGAGGAGGGGTGGACAGTAAAAAAAATATTATCTCCACTGGGTACAAATCTCAATTTCATATCTGTCTTTCTTTAAACCCTTCTCACACAGTTGCTGAACAGTCTCTCTCAGGAACAGGAGGAGGGAAAGGAAGCTGCCGGATGCTGCATCTCTGTGTGTGATTTTTGGTTGCATAATTAGAAATTTAACTGCTCAGATTATATTAAGGATTCACCACTACATTTTTACAAGGTTCATTAGCCTAATTATACACTTAATTCAAACAAACTCAGTTGCACATGTTAACATTTTAATTCTAAGTATAAATTATAACCAATGATAAAACTGAAAATAAGTAACAAATGTTTTATTGACATTTAAATTGGCTGAGGTAGTTTAAGTTCTGCTTTGATAATCTCCACTCCCAGAACACCCGGCTCTATGGGAATGATGACGGTTTATCTTAATAAATCCTGATGCAATACAAACATGACAGTAAGGACAGGATATGAATGGGGGTCTTGGCAAAAAGACCTTGTCAGCTACCCAAGGGTTACATGTGGGAATTAACAGTTACACATGACTCAGAATCACAGCCCTGGCCACAGCTACAGAAGGAAAGTTTGAAGTTTATAGGCATTTTAGTTAAAATAACAATCCTCACAGAGAGGAGATCTTGTTAAACATACTAATATAAAAATGGTTTTTTTTTGTATGTCATACAATATCATGTGCAAAGACATTTCCAAAAAGAAGTTTTAATTTAAAACGGGTTCTTATAAAGAACCTGGTAGAGGGCTTGCCAGCAAGTGCGATGCCCTAGGCAGGATATCCAGCACAACCACAAACAAAATAAATATGCAGATGTTGGGTAAAGTAGACAAAAACCTAAATAGAGATGGAGAGTTTCTTCAAATTAAAGTGGAAATTAAACATTATTCTGCTTCTTTAAAACACACACACACAATTTTCCTAAAAATATAAAAAGGACAGAGTCAAATTCAACCCAGATACCTGGGCAAGCTCCTAATAAGCCCTCAGGCCAATAACAGACAGACAGACGGCATGTGGACAAGCCAATCACTAATAGACTGGAAGATTGAATAAAAAAAATAGAAATAGATATTGAGGACATAAAATGAATGTCATGCTTTGGATGCTCTATAAAGAAAAAGGTTATTAACCCGGAAAATACACAGTGAAAGAGGTATAGATGATATAAATATAGCTAAGTATTAGCCTTAGCAGAAGGAAGAGCCAAGCTCAGATTCTGCTGGGATATTTAAATGGGTTAGTATCTAACTTTCTAAAGTTACATGCCAATTATTCAAATATATATATATATGAATAGAGAAACTTTATGTATCTTAGAGTTTTACTACTGTGAACAGACACCATGTCCATGGCTTATAAAGGACAACATTTAATTAGGGTTAGCTTACAGGTTCAGAGGTTCAGTTCATTATCATCAAGGTGGGAGTATGGCACATCTAGGCAGGCATGGTGCAGGAGGAGCTGAGTGTTCTACATCTTCATCTGAAGGCTGCTAGTAGAAGACTGACTTTCAGGCAGCTAGGGTGAAGGTCTTAAGCTTATGCCCACAGTGACACACCTACTCCAACAAGACCAAACCTGCTAATAATGCCACTTCCTGAGCTAAGTTTATACAAACCATCACACCATGGCCAAGGCAACTTACAGAAGACAGAGTTTATTTAGGGCTTACAGTTTCAGAAGGTGAGTCTGTGACCATAACATCCTAGTAGGCATGTAGGCGTGATGCTATAGTACTAGTAACTAGGAGCTTAAGCCTTAAGACACAAGCACAAGGCAGAGAGAGAGAGAGAGAGAGAGAGAGAGAAACCAGGAATAGTGTGTTTTGAAGCAACGCATGTCCTCAAATAAGGACACATTTCCTGATTCTTAACAAGCAGTTTCAACAGCTGGGGATCAAGTATTCAAGCATATGAGCCTCTGGGGTCATTCTCCGTCAAACCACCACAGATATGTATATAAAAAGCACGAAGTGATTAATAAGTAGGGTACCTTCCAACAGAAGCCAGCAGCAGGAAGCTAGAACACTCCAAGACCCACAGACTACCCCCTTCATGCTAAAACCCCATCTTACCAGAACCACAATCAAACCTACATAGACTTGGATCTTTCCTAAGTGTTCTGATAAAATATCAGACGTGAAGGAGAATTTTGGAAGTAACTTTTGCCAATCAGAAGATAACAAATGTGTTTGGTTTACATTCTCCTCTCCCAAAAATTTCTAAGAACCAGGAGTGTGCATTTGTTAGGAAAAATTAATAGTTAGATTTAAAAAAAAAAGAGCCTTTCCTATTATGCAGCGAGTAAATAAGAAAGCATAGATTTAAGAAACAGGAAGCAGCAACAGAGGCAATTCATGTATGACAAATGGTCAACTGTAGGCCCATGCAGGCCATGAACCACACTCTGCCAGCATGAGGATGTAGGATTCTCTGGAGCTGAAGTTATGGGCCAGCTGTCATGGGTGCTGAGAACAGAACGCTGGTCTCTGCCAGAAGAGCAAGTGCTCTTAAGCACTGAGCCATCTCTCCAGGAAACTAACCCAAAAAGTAATTGCTATGACATTTTATCTCTATGTGGGTTTACATATATATTTACATGCTACAGTGCAGTTGTGGTCAGAGGACAAACCTGTGGAGTCGCGTCTCTCTTTCCTACATATGGGCCCCAGCAATGAAACTCAGGTTTCAGGTTGGCAGTAGGCAACTTTCCTTCCTGAACCATCTTTCTGGCTCCTGGCTATATTTTATTAACAAACACTTTTATACCACAGTGTAAACAGCTACTTTTGTGGTGTATATTTGATCTGTGATGCCTCTAACTCTAGGGGTGGAACTGATAGATTATGTCTTTAAAAATCACTCCAAGGCCTTATATCTCAAAGTAAAATAAAATTATAATAAACAAAACCAAAAAAAAAAACCCTACATAAATAAAATTAACCAACATCTGATTATAAGTTGCATAAATAAATTTAGTCGGTTGGTGGCACACGCCTTTCTTTAGTCCCAGCACTTAGGAGGCAGACACAGATGGACCTCTTGGGAGTTTATAGTCAGCCTGGTCTACAGAGTGAGCTCCAGGACAGGCAAGGCTATAGAGAGAAACCCTGTCTCAAACTACCCCCCCCCCAAATGTAGTATGAAAAAATGTTTAGTAATACATGAAGAAAGACGCCTGGAAGCAGGCTGTGCAGTGCTATGGATGCTATATAAGTGAACAGCTGTCTTCACTGGGAAAGATTCAGAACATGTACGACAAAGAGAGACTGTGGAGCCCATGTAAGGCTTTGCAGCAGCATCTTCAGACACACCGTGATTCAAATGACTGACTCTCATCTCCCAACCAGTTACTCACACTTGTGTGAGCATCTTCCTTTGGAATGCCCTCCAGGAATTACTACCTTTCTAGAATAGATAGGCTAATACAGCGCTTTCAGGGGCTTTGCATGGCAGCCAGCTTTCAGTTGTCTCGAGTCTTTTGAATCCCTTTTGCATAAGACCTGTTTCTCAAGTCCATCAAAGGACATACAAAATATGACAGTTTCATAGGTCTGGCTCCTAGTTTGGTAAATGATTTTGTATCTTGTTTTGTATTTACCTAAGTTTATACTATAATCATATTTCTATACCATTGGAAAGTCTCGAAAAGTCCGCCAAATAATGCCTTGGTCAGGGTTTGGCATTAATATTTTATTTCATTTTTAATTTTGTATGACAGGTTCTCATCGCAAAGCCCAGGTTGACCTTGAGCTTGAGACTCTCCCTAATTCTACCATCACTGTTGGCCTGCAATTTAATTTACCAAGGATTTTGAACTAAGGGCTCTGAATAGTTCTTAGAACTTAAAGGAACCTATAACACAGCCAAATTCCATCAAACAATGTCATAGTTATTTGTTATGAATGGCTTGAGAGCATTTGTATTTGTGACTTAAGGTTGTTTGTCTTGTGAGAGGGAATGGAGATACAGATGTAAACAGAAAGTGTTTCAAAATGATGAAACCCGGTACGGAGTGGTACCAGCTTTGTGAAATTTCCACAAGGATACTTAAGAGACACAGCATTGTGGAGATGATGACCTTGTGGACTTTCCTACCATATCTGTGTCTAGTCTAGAGTCAGTCCTCCAAGGAAGAGCTGGGAGATGAGCCATCCTTAATGCTGTTGATGAAGGTACAACATTCTGTTGTCAAAAAGCAGGTCTGGCAAGGTCAGAAATGAAGCTGTCCCTGTGAAGCAGATGTGAAGCTCTCTCCAACCCAACTTCACAAGTTTAAATTGCTGTTTTCCTTCACTACACACGATATCTGAACCAGTCTAGGAATGCCCCTTCTCTATGCATAATTCTCATCTTGAACTAGACTGAAATTCTAAACAGGAAAGCAAGGATTACATGCATTTATCATTTCTATAAAAATAAACACCCTGGGACAGTAATTCCATTAGTTAAGTCCCTGAATTTGAGAGGCCACAAGGCTGAGTAAAATTTTCATGCTAACTGCTCTCCAATGTGCATGCATGTACTGCTGTGTTCCCACTGAAGAACACATGATTTCCTCTGGCCCACAACTTGACAAATTCCTTTCTGCTGGGTTGCTCAATCTGCCTGACATCCCAGAGCTGCCATCACATTTAAAATCATCCTCTACCACCAGTCAGACTCAGTTTCCAAATTCAGACACTTTTCTACCAGCTCCCAGATCACCCACCACCTGACTATAGCAAATCCCTGGAGACTGGCTATCCTCATCATAGGGCGATAAATGTCTCACAGGGTTTCTGATGGAGAAATGTGGCACTCTACAGATCTTTGTTTCCTGGCACCCACAAGGTGAGGGCCTCTCTGGATTTCTGACAGAACAGAAAGGACCAGTTTCAAGCATTTCTGGAATCTCTACACTCCTGGAGATGGGACCCTTGTGTCTGAGCTACTACATCCATCACTCACATTGTCCACCCAACCCCAGAGAGCTAGAACCATCAAGTTCATGTAGGATTATAGAGCCTGCACACAAGTGGAGTGGTAACCAGCAGGGATTTATGAAGTGTCTGCTTTTCCTAGATCCAAGTCTTTTGTTCTTTATGTAGGGAAGCCACACACAATTTTCCTCATTAAGAGTCAAACTGGAAAGAATTAAAAATGACTCAGCTCCAGAGTTGCTAGTTCTGCAGAAGAATTTGTTTGTTTCCTTGATTGGGTTCTGTGCATCCAAACTCAACACCATGGCAACCACCAACTGTGGTGGGCTTTGCAATATTTTTCTGAATCCATCCTACTGGCAGGTTTATTTCTGTTTTCTCCTTTCGCTTTAGGCTTGTCATCTGTTTATTTTATCCTAATGTCTTTTCACAGTGAGGTGGGAAATGTGTAATGCAAGACAGAAAGTAACACGTTTGCAATACAAATACTGGCCCAATGTTGGCACATACACGATAATCTTATTTGGGATGAATTACAGCTCATGAGCAGATTCAGACACATCGGCCCTGGGAAGCTGAGATCCATGGCTTTTAACTCTTTCTCAAGTTTCTTTTGAGATAATTCCACATAATATCTTTAAAAAGAAAGAGAGCCAAGGTACCTTTGAAAAATTATTTAGCTGAAAGTCCTTTGAAGATATTTTATTTTTTTTCCCAGAGTTTAAGGTGAAAATATAAGAGGAAAAAACGGAAAAGGGGAATGAATAAAAATCCTACTCCAAAATTCAAGGTGAATTTTATACTGAGCTACAAGATAGTGCATTCAGGGTACTTCAAAAGAATGTTAATAAACTCAACTTTCAGTTTCAAGTCCACCCACAATCTATATTTTTTACCAAAGGAAAACATAAATATGGACTTGCCGTTGTTGTGATTAATGGGAAAGCATTGCAATGGCTCAAAGTCTTAGAAACACAACATATATCTGGCTAACTCATGTATGTATGTATGCTAACTCATGCTCTGCCTTCTAGAACACAGGACAACAGTTTTAGCACATGTGGCTGGCTCTCTGCCACTGGTCTGGGACCTCGCTGTTCTACATTCAGATCTTCAGTCTCCAGCCTCAATTCAAAATGACCATCCTGGACTTCCGTAACTGATGTATGTCCACAGCTGTAGCCCTCAGCTCTTAATCACACATCTCCCCTGCCAAGCGTGGTTTCCTAGTGTGTGCTCCAGGTTCTCAGCCACTGCTCTGTGTTCACCAGTTACAGTTCTTCTTGCCTGTTCTTATTTCTTGTCGTCACCCTGGGTTCCTTGTCACTGGGTAGGCTCCCAGTCCTTAGCTCTCTGATACTGGTATAAGGCTACTTGACAATTTTTCTCTACCAAAAGTGGGGAGAAAAAAAAGCTGAAATACTTTTAAAAGAATAGAGTGAAAACAATAAAAGTTGATTAAGGGGTTCAAAAACAAGGCATAAACATGTTTCACCAGGTCATCACAAACTGAACAAAAGGAGGGAGGGGTCACACATGAATAGGAAGGGCCCCACCTGGCCAAAGCACCCACCCATCAATCATTAATACACAAAACTAACCATAATACTTATACACTTTTATTTATAATAATTTATATATAAATCTATAATATCTATAATAATCTACAACACATGAGTATAATTTATAATAATTAAACAACAAATTATTTACAATAATTTATCACATATAATTAGTTATATAAAAAAACCAACACTATTTGAATATATTAAAGCCCCCAAATTAATGTTTACTTCACAGTTGGGGGCAGCTGGGAGAATCAAGACACCTCATGTAGTATTTGTAGACTTTACAGAATCATATTCTTTGTAGTACTGAGGATGAAAATAACATCACCACATTTGGTGTAGTGAGTGAGCATTTAGAAATTAAAGTCAGCTTGCCCAGCTTTCTAAGGAAATTTTTTTAAAAACTCAGTGTCTTACCTAATTGCAGAAATGAGCTAAGAAAGACAAATTTCAAACAAATTCCCACCTAAGATATCCAGGTAATTTTAACTGTATGATTTTTTTTTTAACATAATTACTGTAGCTCTCTGGGGATAAATCGAGACATGGTAGTTAGCTTGCAACAGAGTACATAAGTACCAGGATGTGCTAAATGGTGAGTTAGTTAATATAATCTGAACCTACAGATCTTCCCTTGCATAGAAACTTCCTCAATCGGGCTGTGTATATTCTGTAGACATATTTACAACGAAAGCAAGCAGCTGACCCCAGTGAAAACCTTTCCGTTATGCATGTGCTAAGTCAACACAGAAAACAGTGGACATTACGATCAATTAAAAAACCTGCAAGATACGTTACCTGCCGCCTCGAGCACTGAAAGGCACTACATGGATTCCCAGGGGCCCTCCATCGTTGGGGACTTGTACGAGCTTTACCATATCACTGTGAGACAATGATGAATGAGGGAGCATGAACATGGACTGTCAACAAACCCAAACAGAAACACAACAAAACAAAAACAGACACGCAACCAAACAAAAAACAAAAGAAGAAAAAAGAGAGAGAGAGAACAAAACAAAATCCCGGACTGACAGGCGACGGGCGCGCACATACACACTTGAGAACATAAGCATGGTGATGGAGGCAGCACCCAAGTCCACCTACCTGAATGCTAGTCTGATGGCATGGAGGGAGCAATCGGCAGAGACAGCCGTATTAATAGGGGCACAGAAGGTCCTCTTGGACCATTCTGTTCTGAGCAATAAGACTTCATGCTTTGGACATCAGTATCTTGACGTTATTGAACACTCCAATAGCTAACTTGAGAACTCTAAGGTTAGCTAAACACAGGCATTGTGCACACGTGGCACATGGCAATTTACAACGTGATCCAATGCATGTCACTTTATCCTTCCAATAACCCAGTATGGACACACTTCTGCTCCCACGGGTTGACTGTCTAGAAGAGACCGCTAATGACCTCACAGCTCACTATGAGGATCCAGCCTCCACTTCCTTAGCTGCAGAGGCTGTGAGGGTGGTTTCTGAAGCTGGGACCCACTGAAACCAAATGCTTCTCCTGTGTGTAGCTGATCTTTAAAGCTATGAAACACATTCCATGAACTAGCATGGAGCTGCTTCTGAGCAACTGCACTTAGCGTGGTGGCCAGGAACTGACATTATTAAAGCCACTTCTGTAGATCTTGACTGGTAGCATTGCCTTGAGATTAATGAAGAGGATAATATAGAGAAGGTAGATTTCTAGACTACGTGAGATGTTTTGCTTCCTTTGCAGATTTTTTTTAAACATATACATACATTTTCAGAGAGCTGCATGAATACCGATCCATATTTGGAAATAGAATGCCAATTAAATATCTACTATAAACAATTTGGAAAACTGTAAGTTACTACCATTGGATTCAACAGGGATCCCAATGTAGTTTTTAATATAAAACAAAATGCCAAGTTTTGAACTATATTTCTTACATAAGCAGCTGATAACATAGGTACTAAAAATGTCTCACTTATATAAAGAATAAGTCCAGCTAGCAATAGAGATAGCCAACAAAGCAGACTCATGTATATAGATTTAATTACACGTATTAATTAAATTAAAAGTCTGGTATGGTGCTTTATGCCTATGATCTCAGAATCCAGGAAGCTGAGGCAGGAGTAGGACAGACTGCTGTATGTTTGAGACTAGCCTAGGCTATAAAGGGAGGTCTTTCTCTAAACAAACGAACAATATCTGTCCACACAGCTAAAATGTTTACTAAGGTAACATTATGTATAAGTCATTTTCACACAACTATATAAAACTCATGTTTTTAAACTGCTAATACAAATTTGAACATTTGCATCTCAATGAGGAAAAGCATTAATTTTAATGGCTTTATTTTAGTCTACATACTCTCTGTAAAAAAAGGTGGTACCCCAACATCTCTTAAATGCTGGTGGTTGCATCTGTAAATCCATGGTATCTAAGCCTGCTCAATCCCACTGTGGTGTTCCTAGCACACACACACACACACACACACACACACACACACACCTGCCCTGGAAGATGTTTATTAATAGTGTTGTCTTCACCCCACACTTAGACCAGAAAGTCAAAGAAAAGATCAGCAGGACTGTCCTCCCTGCTCCAGTCTACCAGGGGAGGAGCTGAGAGCAGTCTCCACTGTAAACATGGTCATGTACCAGCTCTAAAGCTGTGAAGTAGCAAAAGGCTAAAATCACAGTCGGTCTGGATTCCTACACTATGGCATTCATCATCCCATCAAGAATCTTCACAGACCCTGTTTCTTCAGCTAAATTGTGTGCATGCATATGCTTGCGTGTGTGTGACCGAGGCATACTTTATCCAACTAATTTTTGGTATTAAAATAATATTCTCTTATTAATTTTAATTATCAATATGAATAAGATGATTATGTTTTCTCACTTCGCAACCTTGAACAAATGATCAACATACAGACAGGTAAAGCAATCCGAAAACAGTTACAATGTTTACAGAGCTGTTAACGTGACAGACATCTTCAATCAAATACTATGCTATTGTAATTTAGCAGTTTTTGCCAAGACGTGAAACCCTGGGTGGGCACATATGAATTTCCAGGCCTCGCTGCTTACAGGACATCACACATGAAGGATGTTCTTGGTGAACATGAAGCCGTGCAGGCATAGCTTTTACCTAAGCACAAACATTCTGCACGCCATATGCTTTAGAACACCTGCTGCCTTAACGATGCCGCACATACACAGGAAAAAACGAGGCCAAGCCATACATAGGGACTTACTCGAGGGAAAAGTTGGGCATGTTCTCCAATCCGGTATCAGCATGTCCAACCGGCTCCACTCGGCTGCTGTCTTCTTCTGTGCCTTCCTCATCCTAGAGGCAGAACGACAAAGAAAAGCATGCTGGGTTATGAAAGAAGCTGAGAAGCACTAGGATCCTGTTAAGAGGTCTTTTGTCCAGGAACCCTTAGGTGGTAAGACAGCGATGCTTTCCTGAACAAGCAAGGAAGAGTCTCAAGAGACAGTGTGTCCCAGGCAGTCAACAGAGAGTCCCAGGATACAGAAAGAAAACTGAACTGTAATTAATGCAAATTTCTTTATCTTGTTATTTATGTCATTTATTTTGAATGTATGTTTTGGACAGTAATTTTATTGCTGCAAAGCTGTGATATATTTCTAAGTGAGTACATTTACATTTACAGCCTAAAACACTTCAAAAACCAAAAGAGTTGGGGTGCTAAGACACCATGACCACTACCAATGACGTTGATAGCAAAGTCTTCCCCCCATCACTTACTAACTCAGCTTATCATGATAAAAATTTAGTAGGAAAAATTCAAAGTCTAAAATCCTTGTTCCAGGAAGGCTTCTCAGAGAGCATCCCTAAGCAGCTGAGTACCTTGTGCCTCTCACAGGACAGAAGCCTTGGTTATAGACTCTTACCCGTTTAGAGGCACACAGCAAGACCTAAGGCAAGGGGAACACAAACATATCTGTGTATACAGTCCCTGTACTTGTATACCACCTTTGAAAATGTCCTATTGTGTCACAGATATTGTTGAGTATGTTTGTATTCCAAAAGAAGGAAGTGGGATAAATGCTGTTGCTTGCTTGAATAAGTTAAATACAACCTACCCAAGAGCCCTCTTTTCCTTATCATCTTGTTGATGTTTTCCCATTATGGAGTTCACCAATCAACCCTTACTTGACTCTTTGAGACCACTTGAAGAGTGACGAGCATGCCTGATTGTTATCAGTGTTCTAAATCAACAAATTTACAAAAGATTCATTTTCCAAATACAGTGGTTCAGAGGGCCATTCGTATTTCAACTTGAATGAACTGTTTGGCAACAACAGCGGACTCTGTAAAAATCTTGTTTATCAAAGCAAAACTACCCCTAGCAATCTCTGGGGTTGTCTAAAGGGAGCTATTAAATATAGCTTAGTTGATCTACTCCCATGCTTATAAAAATAATTTAGGTACACATATAATTTAATTTTTTCCTTCTACTCTTTATTTCTGTTTGTTTTACTATGAATTCATTAAACCAACTGCATTAGGAAAAGGGTCAATGAAGATGAAGAACGTTTTTTTGTTTGTTTGTTTGTTTGTTTTTTAAATTTGAGATAGATTATCATACTCCAGGCTGGCCTAAAGTTCCTCCATAACTACATTCTCGATCCCCTTGCCTGTGATGGGATCACAGGCACATGTGACCATGCCTGACCAATTTCCTCTTTCTCGCACATACTTAATTTGTGAGATATGTATTATATAAATGACACACACACACACACACACACACACATATATAAAACTTATATACATAATGTATATAATTTATTATATATAATTACATATGTATGCATGCATACATACCATCAACAGATACACCAGTCAACAAAAGAATAAACAGGGCAGACAGTACAGAGCATTGCTAAAGGGAGCTTAGAGAAAAGCAGATCACTCCATCACATCTTCCTGTCACCTCCTGCTCTGCTGTGGCATGCATCCCGGGAAGGGCAGACATACCCATGCATCCTGCACACCCCACACCGAGGAGCTGGGCGCTTGAAGATTGATGCTCCTGTGCTTTGAGAGGCTCTAATATGTACTTCTTAACCATCTATCTCTCTTAAGCACTAGCATATAATACATCTCAAAGGTCAACAGCTTCTTGAACCTTCCTTAGGACAGCACTTTGAATGTAAACACGCACTCCCTAAATGATGCTTCTCCGCTGGGAGTTGGAAGGTGGAGAGGTGGCAGGATTGTTTATACGTCAGATGTAAGGGGGAAAAAATGATCTTACAGGTTAAAGACATTTTGTTCTAAGATCTATTAATAGTTTAAGCCCCACTGAAATGTCACCAAGATGTATCCCCCACTGAAACACCTATGTGGCACCAGGAAAACAGCCACATAAAGAATACCCCACCTACAGAGACACACCAGGCAGAGGCGATTTACAGAGTATTTCCCTACAGGTAGGCGCAAGCATGGAAGAGATTATGGGGATCTGTGTATGGAATTTAGCTAGGGTGCATGAGACTGTGCTCAGTGGCTGAAGCAACTAAAGCTTAGCATCTTTTACGTGGGTCAGCATCAGGTACATTATATATAAATTATATACAGGTACAAAATCCTATATTTTGTCTCATATGTTGTAAAAGCCACGTACACACAAGTACTGTCAGCAAAACTAAATACTGCATCCCACTGTAACCATTAAAAAAAAATGAAGTCCAGCTAACATACAATCAATATTTAAGGACTATCACACTAAGTAAAGCTAGATACTAGTAAGGAACTTCCAGGTGCAGTTTCTCACCCCTCTGTTTAAGTTAGGAATACAGAGGTTGAGATTTCAGGTTGAGGCGTTAAAACACTGGAAAGTGATGCTGAGGAAGGAAGGTGATACCTTCTTTGTCTCTGTGTCTTCTGAAAATTGGGAACAAAAGAGACATATTTCTCTCTGGAATAGATGATCCATAACTTTGATGACCTATGCCCCAATTTAGCATGGTGCTTGAACACTATACCTGCCAAACATGGCAATTTACATATGTCATTAAAACCAAGTACCAAGGGCTATAGAGATGGTAAGGTGCATTTCTTGCTTGTTCAGGGGGCCTGTGTTTGGTTCCCAGCATTCACATCTAATTAAATAACCATCTGTAATTCTAGCAACAGGAGATAGGAAGCCTCTGGCTACACTGGGTGCCTGTACTCACTCATGCACATTCCCACACAGAAATACTCACACAGGCAAATTCATGCACATTCCCACACAGAAATACTCACACAAGCAAATAACTAAAATAATAAAAAATAAATCTTAAAAAAAAAAAAAACCAAAACCAAGAACTTGATGTAAGGAATACACCTTGACAGATATTTTAGGGTGATTAGATATCAATATGACATATTAAAATTTTTAACTTATCTACTTTATGTGTATGGGTGTGTGCTTGTATAAATTTATGTGTTACCATGTGTGTAGGAGTCCACGAAGGCCAGAAGAAAGCATTAGATGTCTTGGAATTAAAGTTACAGGTGGTGGTGAGCATCTGTGTGGACGCTGAGAACTGAACCCTGGTCCCCTGCATGAGCAGGTAGTGCTCTTAACCACTGAGCCATCTCCCTGATCCCTGATACATCTTATAAAATAATGGTAGGCTTGCCTGCTGTTCCGCTTTCATCCTTTCATACTCTGCATGCCTTGCAAAATAGTTTAATATAAACAAACTGCCCATTCAATCACATGAAAATCCACAGTGGGGAAACTTGCATAACACCTGATGTTTATTGCGATTTGCTGAACACACAGATTTTCACTGTGAATTGCCTCTGGGGATGAGAAAAAGCCAGCACACACACACACACACACACACACACACACACACACACACACACACACACAATCAGGTGGAAGAAGAAAACACTGTGAATTACTAGTAAAGGAAATATTCAAAGAGAAAGTAAATGCCAGCAACTGTGGTCACAAACACACGTATACAGTTACGACATGCTGTGGGTTAGCAGTCAAAGGAACTGTGGCAGCTGTGACCCGCACTCCTCCAGAGTTTGCAGGTGTGCCTAGAGTACCATGACGGACCCTGCTAGAATATGCAGGGCTAGTGGAAGACAGAAAACAAAAAACAAACAAACAAACAAAAAATTCCCATGATCATAGTGTCAAAGCCAGCCTGCTCCTTACCCATAGCATCTCCCGTGTTGGAGCTTCTGTAAGGTAGCAAGAAGTGGGGGATGCTGGACAGAAGAAAACTGAGAACAATAGGCCAGGTTTACTGTGGCTACAGAGTGAGATCCTGTGCCTATGTTACTGTACATACTGTGCAAATGCCCTCAAAACAAGGCTGTCTGGAAATGAAGGGATGGCCATGGGGACCCATCAGATCCCGTGTCCTCATGTCATGTGCTACCATTACAGCTAACGTACGAACGGAAGCCTGAAAGTCAAGTGTGGGTGTGTACATTTTTATCCTCTGTGAACCTTTCTTTACACACTTGTTTAGCCCCGTGCTGCGACAAAACACTGGAAACTGAAATAAAGCAAAGTATAGTACCACGGAGTCTCAAATGGAGGTGAGGGAAGGAGAAACCAGTTCACACTGGAGACGTTATCTGGAAGACAATTTCCCCACAAGGAAAGGAAATAGAAATTGTTTCAATTTTAAAAAAAAAATAGCTTGGACAAAACCAGATACTTCAACAATTTCAATGGGGCAGTGGTTCTCAACCTGGGGTCTCGACCACTTCGGGGGGTGTCAACTGAGCCATTCCTGGGGGTCACTTAAGGCCATCTGCACATCTGATATTTGCATTAAAACTCATAACAGTAGCAAAACTATAGTTAGAAAGTAGCAACAGAAATGACGTTATGGTTGGGGTCACCACAACATGAGGAACCGTTAAAGGGTCGCAGCATCAGGAAGACTGAGAACCACTGCAAGGGAGAACAGGAGTTGGAAGAAAGATTCATTCATATTGGCAAAACTAACATTTCTTAAGTAAAAGAAGTTAACCTCTAGAAAGCATGAAAGAGAATAAATTTATCAAGGTACCAGTTCTTACCCTGCTGTGTACTGCTGTAGTGTTGACTGAACCTGTGGGTGGGAGAGGGGACTAAGGTTGCCAGGGACAGGGCTAAGCACACACACTGGCATGGGTCTACCACAGCTCTGAACTACAGTCCTGAGATGATAGAGGCAGGAAAGAAAAACAGCCCAAGAGTAGCATAGTTTCCACTTTTCCATTCCAGGGAATCCACAGATTCCGGGAAGAGGAGGACATTAAGACATGTGAGACAAGGGGAAGGCATCTGGGGAGAGAGTCTGCACTGCTGAGAGGCTTGGCAGAGATTGCTTCTCATCCTGAGAACGTTGCATTACTTCCTTTAATTCTGAGTGCAACCTGTGAAATGACTGCCTGGGATGAAGGCATTTTAGCATCACCTAAACACCGAGTCTTTCCAGGCTCTAAGAGGGACCTGACATTAGACTTAATTTGAAGATATAAGGCAAGGAGCCCATACCTGGTCCCTGAAGGGTGTCTAGCTCCTAGCAAGCACTCTTCAGGGTTCCGTTTCTTGGGTGGTGGGTTGACAGACGTCAGATGGGTAATGTAAAGGACTCCCAGATGGCAGTTTGCAGAGCTTCAGAAAAAGCCAGTATCTTAGGGACTACAGTGTAGACACATCCGCTCAGATTCTTCACGTAAGTTCAGATGTAATTTACTTATCAGAGGTGACGCATAAGACAAAAACTCTACTGTGTTATTACTTTTTTCAAGTTTACAGAACAAAGGGAGCCCCAAAATCCAGTTTAAACTCTCACACAGAAAGGGAACCAGTTTTATGAACTCCTTGCCCACTCTATAAAACAAAATAAAAGGGGGAAGAATAAAGAAAGCATGGAAGTATCAGAACAGTCAAAGGAGGGGAAAGAATGAGATGCCCAATTAATTTGACTGAGGGAAGAAAACAAAATTTTCTCCAAAGTGGCCACCATGTAATGTGAGCTTCAACCCAGCTTAACGTATGTTACAACCCAACTCTAGCATACAATGATGTAACTAACCAACTGAGCCTCCTCCAGTCTCAAACCAAAGGCTACCAGGTTCTGCCCATGTAAGCAAAAGCCCATTTGAATCGTCAGGCAAACTCTGTGAACTGTATTTCTTTTCTTCCTATTGATGAAAAACAACTCATGCGGCCTTCCACACACTTCCTTTGGAGTTTTGCCATGGTCTACAGCCTTTGTTTGCTTCTTTGTTGTCTATCTCTATTTAATCAGTCTTAGTCTTTCAACAGAAAACAATGAACTTTCCCCTCGAGGGACCAAAGGAGACAGTTTGGGGGTCAGGTCATCCATAAGAGGTGAGAGCACTATGTGAAGATACCTGTGCCCAGCTGCATGAAGCATCAATGCTCAAGACTCTCCTCCATTATGGTAACAACCCAAAGACTAACAACCTTGGAGTAAAAACTTCAAAGCACCACTAGACAACTCATCTCTGAGTGGTAAGTACTCACGCAAGCCATTCAGTATGGAGAACTACACCTGTCTAAACTAAATATCATCTAAATTTGCAGAAATTTTTAATGGTTTTAGCTACCCTTTATTTGAGTGCTAAATATTTTCTGGTCTTCATAGAACAAAATTTCTGAAGCTCAGAAAGTTAGGTGGATGGCCACAGTAAGATAAATGAGAGTAATTAGAAAAGTTAAAGGCTTGAATCCTGCCTTCATCTGTTCCTGTGTTTAGAAAAAGTAGAAACTGTTACATGATAAGAAACACCACCACACTACCAATTTCACAAAGCTCTGCAAACTCAAGTAGAAGCCACATCCACCTGTGTTGGAACATACAGTATTCTAAGGAACCGCAGAGTTTCAAAATAAAAGATCACAGTTGTAGAAAGAAATTTATCATTTATGGAATCATGTTATTAAATAATAAAATTCTATTTCTCTTTGTACATTTCCTACCTGCCTATTGCTGATTTTATGCTTAAAACATAAAAATGGATGACCTGTAGTAACCTCTCAAGTTTATTGTATGTTCTCTCAAAATCTCTTCTTATTCTTAACAGAATACAACATTTTAAATAATTCTACTACACTAATTATCTATTAAATGTTCTCTCTCATACTTTTGACAGTCATTGCAGAACCTACCTGACTCAGTGAAAGACTTATAACTTCATAGACCACAGTATCTTAAGGAAAACATTTATTTGGAGATAGACAGAACAAGCGAAGCTACTTTTTAAATTACACTTGATAGATTATTCTACAGGGACATGGCTTCCAAGTCCTTCTGAGAATTGTGAAGAGGATTCCAGAAGGTATTTGTGTTGGGGATGCAGCTACGGGTATCTTCACATAGTGCTCCCCAGGGAAGAGTAGTTTCCATCACACTTGAAAAAACATCTGTGGACATAGGAACTTCCTCACTGAATGATAAGATTGTATCAGCCTTCCAAAGAGATAAAATAAGATAGTGGGTAATACAGGTTCACCCCATGGTCAGGTCACTGCATTCTATGAGAGTAACAGGATGAGAGGAAAAAAACCATACAACAACAACAAAAACAAATCAGCCAGGTGCTGGAGGTGGCACACACCAACATTCACACATAGAGGGAGTTTAAGGCCAGCTTGAACTATAGGAAAAAAAAAAAAAGCATCAGCAGAAGAAATTATTTAATTTTCATTTAATTTTGGTAGGCCATATGCACCTAAAAAATCTATTATTCATTTCTCTTAAGTTTTTCAATTTAGTGAAATATATTTTTAAGGTTTACCACTATAAGCTTCTAAATTTCATCAGTATCTACCATAATGGCTTCCTTTTTCATCTCTAATTTTATTATGGGGGGGGGGGGTGGCTAAAGGTTTTTCAATCTATGAAACAAAATCTACCAACAACAACAAAAAAAGCCTAATTCAAACACTCTCCATAGACAGGACTAAGTCATAGGATCCTGTGAAACAAAAACTTCTACAGGAACTGAGTTAACAGTGGCCAATGGTTACCTTTCGATAGCTGACCAGAATAACACCACCTAGCTTTGTAATGAGCACCAACAAGAAGTACTATAATTCAGGGACAGATGGACACTATGCATTTTGAGACATGAACAAATCTGTCTTCTATCAATATCATCTCATTACTCAAAATCATTGGGGTAATGCTTTAAAGGGTTTGGCTGCTAGGCATGGTGGCATGCACCCGTATCCCAGCATTCCAAATTCCAGGTCTACATAGTGAGAACCTTTCTGTTAACAACAGAAACAAAGATGAAAACTTTAAAAGCACACATATATAAAAAAAGAAATTAAAGATAAAAACCAATACATGTTACAAATGTGTTTTTGGAGGGAGCCAGATACACATATTAACCACCTCAGAGTGCGAGTTTTTATTTCAAAATGTCAAAGTTTCCTTGCTTTGAGACCTTTTTATCTCCATGATACAGTAAATTTGAGGCTGGCCCAGAATATATGACACCATGTCTCAAATAAATAAATAACCTTTAAAAGTTGAAAATTTATATACTGAGGTTAAAACAACAAGGAAAAATGAAATAAAATAGAGGGCTGGTAAGAAGGCTCCGCGGGTAAAGCCTTGATGACAAGCCTGGCAGCCTGGGTTTGACACCTGTAACCCATGGTGGATGGACAGAGACTCCTCCATGTTGTTCTCTGATGTTCACATGCGTGCTCCTACATGCACACATAAATGATAAACATAAAAAATTTAATGAAGACATTTAAATCAGTAACAAAATTCTTAAGGAATTATTGTTGCTGTTAGAGCAACTCCTTAAAACAATCTTCAAAATTTAAAAATACATGTTCAATCACAGTGCCAAAATTTTACACACACACACACACACACACACACACACAGAGAGAGAGAGAGAGAGAGAGAGAGAGAGAGATGTATAAAAAATGAAAAATGTAAAATGCCAATTGCTAGCCTGCCCTGATGATTTGGCAGCCCTGGTTAATGCTGTCGATGTCCTTATAACCCTTAGTACAACCCTTCACAATAACTAGAAGAACAGACAATATCTTTACTCAGCAAGGCAGACCTGCACGCCCACCTGGCAAGCTCCTGATTGCCTGTAGAGTTGAGCTATTACTGACATGCAAAAGTTTTATTAATGTTTTCTGAGTATACA
The DNA here is from genome assembly GCF_000001635.26 of Mus musculus. Classification (NCBI taxonomy): domain Eukaryota; kingdom Metazoa; phylum Chordata; class Mammalia; order Rodentia; family Muridae; genus Mus; species Mus musculus. Next base: position 127,348,433 of record NC_000074.6, on the reverse strand, counting down.
ATATGAAATTGGGTCTTTCTGTGCAGGGGCATACAGGAACAAGCCTGGGGGCAGAAATCCTGGCTCTGCCTTGGCCTATTTAATTCACTAAGCCCAAAAGGTGATCTGTGTCCTAAGCCCTAAGCCTGCTTTCTTCACTTGAATACAGGACATGACAGCTCTAACCATTTCACCATAATCAGGCAGTGATGAAATCATGGAAAACACTATGTGGAAAATAAAATAGTTGGGGAAAGATAGAGAACCTGTTCTCTCAACCTCCAAGGAAGAACTCCAAAAACCACAAGCATGTCTACAGCTAGTTGCTCCTCACATCGAGGAGCAAGCAGTTCTTATTATGGAAAATCTGGTCTAGCCAGAATTCCTCCCACTTGCAGAGGCAGAGCTGTGGTCTAAAAACTTCATTTATGTTCTGCCATTTCCCCATGCTTGTAAGTCATTTTCTACTTGTGGGATGTGACCCAGAGTTGTCAAGAAGTGAACACGACCCAGGGACACTGGCCAGTGTGGATGTAGGTTCTGTGAGAAAATAAAATTCATGACCAAAAAAAATAAGTTCTGAATATATAATAAATTTGCTTTCATATAAAGTGAGGGTTTTCTCTATTAAGTTGTCCATGAAGAGTTTTGCTTTAAGGAAAGAACATAAATAACGGTCATCAGAGGATGTTCAGGAATGATCCTGTAGGGGTGGTAAGATTGCAATGGATCGTACTGTATCTTATAGCACGCGTGTTCTCACAGTGAACATAAATCTCCTAGAAACGGGGAGATTTTATTTATTTAAAGCCCATGACAGCTTTGCAAATCTCTTTTCATACTCAGATATTGTTGCACGGCACTTTCTCTAGAAGGCAACTTTGTTACAAACCAAAGACTCAGGAAGTGTGTAAGTAGGGCACTGGGGGACTGCAGTGCTGTCTTAGTTACCAGGAGACACAGGTTGACTGGGAAGGACCACTGGTGGCTTGAATGAGATTATTAGATAGATTAGTACACAGGAAAAGAGCCAGAGTGCTGACAGACCTCGCCATAGTTCCTCCTCTACCTCTTTGTCCTTGCCCTTCTCCTCTCCCACCCCCACCCCTGCCCCCGTTTATGTTTTCTTTTTAAAAATAAAGAAGACTCAGGGAATTTGGATGAGAAAAGTGGTTGAATATCGAAAATGGAATTTAATGGACCATTCTCATCAGAGCTCGGAAGACAGAGGTGCTAAGAGCCAGGTGGAAGCTGGCCCAGGGTTATGAGATTTTAGGAGGAGGGAAATCCATGACTGGCTAGGGACCATTCACATGCTATCGTAGCAAAGAATGTGGCTGCTTTCTGCTCTAGTCCTAAGAACTTGCCTGAGGCTGAATTAAAAAGTAATGGACTAATTTCTTCAGTGTAGGAGATTTCAAGATAGTCTAATATTGGCTCTGCCACGTGGTTATTAATCACTTTTGTGCCAGTCAACAATGCAAAAGAGCAAATGAGGCAGAAAGAAATGCGAAAGTTAAAGTCTGAAGAGAAAAAGAGCACCAGGAAACTTAACAGTAGCCAAGGCTGGTGCTGAAGGACACAAGGGGACTGAGGCCTGCTCTGAAATGGAGCAAAGGGAAGTTTGCCCTTGCACCTTTCCCAGCAAGAAGTTCTACATCCCATTATCCTGTTAGTCAACCAACAAAGAACCAGACATGGGTCCTGTATCAAAATCCTCCTGCTAATACACACTGGAAGAATGTGTACTGACTTACTGCTTCCAGTGCAACGTTGTAATTTCACAAGTGAAGGGGACAGGGGACCCACAAACTTACACCGAAACTCATAAAGGGAGATGAAGGAAGAGAGGAATGTGAAATTAAGCCAAGCCACGACTCTCAATGTTCTAGCTCTATTCAACAAAACAAAAGTTAGCAGGAAGATTTGCGGGAAGTCCGAGAACCCTATCACGTCTAATAAAATAAAGCTATGTTCACCATAAGTTTACAGCAGTGACCGGTCTGAAGACTTAATTCTAAAATATGATTTCAAAAGTTTAATATTAATAAAGCTTCCATGCTCATGTGGTTCATAATTGTCAGAATATGATTCAAGTGCCGACTCAATAGAATGAGATATTGTGTAGCATTTGTTGTGGTGGTGGATAAGCATGGGCAGTGTATGAACAGTTGGTGCCTCTCTTTACCCCCTTATACACAGAATAACAGGATTGCCTCATTGAGCTCTCATGAGGGTTAAAGGGAGTAATTAACATGAGAGTCAGAGAACATTTGCCTTCTAGCCATTAGATGCTAAGTAAGCTAAAACTGCCTCAAGACATACAAGAGTAAAAAATTAACTTGTAACTAATGAATGGCCTCTAACTTATGTGGAACAAAGTTTAGTTGCAGCAATTAGCATACATCTGGCTGACCAAGAAGGTGATATACTGATAAAATGTGACTTTTTAAAAATAATTACTATGAAAAGACATAGCTCCCTTTCCCAATACATTTTGTCATTTACATCTAGAGTTTGAAATCATATACATATTTTTGTTTATAGATTAATAGTAAAATGTCATCTCTGATAAAAATTTTTATTAAAACCACTATGAAAGCTCAAGATAATTTGACGACTTTGATAATTTCAAGTTTACTATGGTAGGCAATCATGAATCAATAATCCATTTATCAACAGACATATCTCCCTTGTTGTATAGTGCTGAGGAGTGAGCCTGGGGCTTTGTATATTCTTGGGAAGCACCCTATCGAGCTAACCTCTAGGCTAGTCACAGGACATATAACACTTAGAGTAATTAAAGGATTCATGAAATAAAACATTTCAGCACTTAAGACTAATTTCCTCAAAGAACAACTACAAAAGACTGTTTTAAATAAAGGAGAATTTGTATCAAGGAGATCTCCTTCATGGTCACAAGATACCTGACACAGTCAACCTAAGGTGACAGAGGAATTGATGGGGAAGAATTGAGCAGGAGGCTTGCTGTAGCTTTAGAGACATCATGGCCTAGAACAGGACAGGAAGGAAAGAGGTCACCGCATGGTAGCCATGAGGTAAAGGAAGACAGAGGGTAGGTCTGGGCCCCATTACAAACTTCAAAGGAATTCACTCAAATAGGTCCCTCTTCTTCCTATCTTCTTTACTCCCACGCAACAGCACCTATGAGTGCGACAAAGCCAGTAAAATATGGACCTTTGGGAATACTCCAGATACAAATTACAGCATCGCTCCTAGTTACTTAGAGACAAGTCACATCCCGGAAGGGTCAAGGTCGCTGATATCTAACAGCTTCATGGTGAACAGCAGTACTCCACATTCATATTCTGGCCTCCTGCACGTTTTATACCCCCAGAACAAAGATTTTTGACTGTCCATGTTCAGCACTTACTTTATAGGTTATCCATTCAGCTGGCCAAATTGTTATTCTAGATGACAGTAAAGATGTTTCTGGGTAAGACATCAACACTTAAATGATTACACAGGAAAAGGAGACCGCCCTCCATAGCATGGTTGGAACTAAAATAGAATCAAAAGCTGAGTAAGAGGGGCCTGTTTTGCTGATTCTGGGAAACGAGACGCTGGTCTCTCCTGGTCTTTGAACTGAACTGTTTAGTTTCCAGAGCTTGCAGGCACAGAGGGCAATTTACACAAATAGCTGAGGATCAGGGGTACACTCCAGTTCCATGGAGGTCTCAGGAATTTTCGAACTACATAACCATGCCAGGCAATCGCTTAAAAGAAGGTTTTTTCTTGGGCTGGGGGTAAAGCTCATCTGTACAATGTGTGCTTAGCATGAGAAATCCCAGTTCATTCCCCAGCAGGCAGGGAGGAAAGGGCCTTGAAAGGCACTGGACATCCCCCAAGATGACACAACCACTCTTGCAAACAGATCAGCATAAATGCCCTTTACAGAGTCATCCATTTGTGTCATTTATATTGAATTTATGTTTTTTTTCCTTAATAAATGTGCGATATTACCTCTCTAGGTGTGATAAAAATTGCACCAATTTGTGATGTTTTAAATTTCACATGAAGTGAATGGCATCGATATTAAAGCGCCATTCTTCTTGGAGCAGTCAAACTGAGGCGGGTGCTGTATTTCAGTGGTTAGGTACCCGTCTAAGTATGCTGTTAGCCTTGAGCTTTATCCCTAGCAACAAAATAACATAAAATAAAAACAAAAACAATGTTATGCCTTGAATCCTCTCCTCTGCCTTTGGCTGGGACTCTCAGCTCACCTCAGGACATCTTTGCTCAACTGAAGCCCCCATGGTGTCTATGCTTCAGAGCACAGACTTCCAAACCAAGAGCAGGAGTCTGGGTTACAACACTGCTCAAGAGGGGGCCATCCAGAAGGGACAAGGTGCCATACTCATGTATCCCTAAAATTTCTTACATCAGAGAAGTCTTGAGGAGGGAAAAACACTTTATCATTCCATAGCCATATCATTTGCTTTTGATTACACAATTGGTCTAATTATGTGATTGCTTTCAGTTCCCTCAGGCTATCCCTAGGGGTATAATTAAGTCCGAATTTATGATTTCTACCTGCACCAAACATCTTTAGCTCATGTATATAATTCTTTTTTCTTATTGGTATGTCCCAGAAGAGAGGTCTTCAGAAAAGAAAACTCATTGCATTTTTTTTGATAGGGAATGATTAAATAAAATATACGAGACAACTAAGAAACATAAAACGTACCAGATATCACTTAAAAGCTTTGAAAAATGTATTTAGGTCACAAGCATGGGCCAGAACTGTTTCACTCCGGAAATATTTACCTGTAAATGTTCAGCTAGAAGAGGGTGTAGATTTCTGATTGTTTGCCAGATTATCAGACTAGTTAAACTGGGCAATGAGCAACAGGGAAAAGATTATCATGTTATGCCTCTGTCAGATCAAAAAGTAGACTTTACAAGTGAAAAACCACTTTGAATATAAGACAGTGGGATTATTTTAAAAGATGGTGGCAGGTGGAGGGAGAAGGGTATAGATGCCCCGCCTAGCTTGGACACTTATAACCCTGACCTGGAAACAAAGAGGAAGCCCAGGTTACTAATTACATCTCAGAAGATAGTAGGAAGTTTCCTCCCCAGCTTCACAGATTCCCTATGGAGACAGTCCTGCTTTGTTATGCAACTGAGCTATGCAAGGGTCTGAGCTGCCTTTTCTTGTAAATTGAGAAATCATTACAAAGTCAAATACCCCTTTTTCTTCAAAGCCTATAATCTTAACCCCCCTTTCAGATAGCCCCTGGAAGGAGATACACTCGCAGCTCCCATCATGTTATGTAACCTTGGGAATCAATGACTTGGGCTCTATTCACTATTATTTGGAAAACTGCTTCTCTACTAAAAGAAATCTGGGAGGTGGACAGAGGTTTTAAGACTACAAAACTAAAAAAGTAAGTAACTTGGTCATTTCCTTGTTAATACTTGTTTAGGCAGATATATCTGTACGCAACCTTCCTTGATTTAAAATTGTAAATTCAGAGACAGAGGTCAAACCCCCTTTTATAAAATCTTCAATTCATCGAGCAGAATAATAATCCATCTCACCTAGCTATGAACCTTGTAACCTACAATGGGAATCTGCCTATAAGATTTACAGTACAGTAGTGTCTCAGAGTAACTATTTTTTGCTTGGCCCTAAGACCAACTCTGAGATAGATAGAATCCATATCCAACATTGTTAATTAGGTCAACAACCTGAGAGGAAAAGCTATTAGTATTATTCTGATAAGGGAACGTAGTAATAAAATAATTCCTAATGGCATATTGCTAACCCATACATCAGTACATTGCTCCACTCTCAATAGAGAAGCTTTTATTTTGAGTGTGTGTGGCATATGGAAATTAGCACCAAAAACCCACAGCTGGACAATGTACAGTGTCTTAGAGTTTTACTGCTGTGATCAGATACCATGACCAAGGCAAAATTATAAGGACAATATTTCATTGGGGTTGGCTTATAGGTTCAGAGGTTCAGTCCATTATCATCAAGGCAGGAACATGGCAGCATCCAGGCAGACATGGTACAGGAGGAGCTGACAGTTCCACATCTTCATCTGAAGGCTGCTAGCCGAATACTGACTTCTAGGCAGCAGGACTAGAGCATTATAGCTCACACCAACAGTGACACACCTACTCCGACAAGGCCACACCTCTTAATAGTGCCAGTCCCTGGCCCAAGCATATATAAATCATCACATGCAGTCAGTGAAAGACTTGGAACATTCAACTCTAAGTAGGGTGTCTTCATCAAAACCTACCCTTCAAGGCTCAGAGATCTGTTCAGATAAGGAGGTAGAAAGATTATAAAAGCCAAAAGCGATGGACTAGCAAGCCACTGCTGGATGTCCACCCAATAAAAGGGGATCAGTATGTGGGAGAGAGAGCTGGTCCCCACCATTCTGGAAGCCACACGACTATCCAGCCAGAGATGAATAACAGAAGAACATTTAGTACATAGAGAATGTATGTGGTAGCCTTTAGTAGACTCTGTCACTGGCATCAACAAGGGTGACATTAAATGACATGACAAAATAAAGCCACACACAGGCAGTCATGTCATATCATCTCAGCTATTGTACAATCTAAGAACACTTAACTCAGAGAAATTAGGAAAGTATACAGAGGTGGGATGTCACAGGAGTCAAAAGAACAGATCAGGAGATACAATGTATCAAATGTCAATGATGGATTAGATTCTTACAAACTGTAAAAACAACAAACGTAAAGGTTTTCAGGACAAAGGGGGAAAAAACAATACACACATCAGCAATGCATATGGAAATTAGCTCAACTCAGCTAAATGTATACTCTCAAGCAGCATGTTGTACATGATGAACCTATAAAATATTTATCAGTTAATTTTAGCAAACTAAAAAGACACCGTAATTGTTATAATTGCAACTAACTGAAAATGATCCTAAATATCTGTAACAAGATCCAAACAGACACAAAGACAGCAGAAGGGAACTCTTGGGGGAGGCAACGATATACGCCATGCTTTTACCGTCATCAGAATGGGCTTTATAAGGACTTGACTTCTAAGATGCTAAGTTAAATTATGTATCAGTTACCCTAGTTCTCCAGACCACCTTAAAATCACAGTGGTGTTTATAAATCTACAAACCTTAATTAAAGTTGTATTATTAACAACCTGTTAGATTTTTACTCGCAGGGGAACTGAACCAGAAAGCTCTGGTCCACTTTTTAACCTTCCTACTTACTGCAAGTCCTCTAGTGGTATTACTCCAATAACACAGCGGACTGCAGAATGACAGCTAACCCTTGGGTTCCCCGACTATATGTCTGTGTTTGCAAACGTTTCCTAGAGTAAGGTATGGCTCACAGATTACATTTTACCTGACCACAGATAGAACAGTAACGAGATGCAGACTCAGGAGCATCTCTTCCATGTCATCACACAGGGCGATGAACCATGGCGTTACCATTCATACCACACTTTGTAACAAACAAATATCAAACAGTTTCTTGGCTTGAACAGATTCTGGTATTAGATTCCCTCAGGATAAAGATCAAGACTGTGGCAATCTCCTATAGGCGCAATAATCTGTTGGAAGAAACAGACAAGATGGATTCTAGAAACGTGAAACCATTTAGGTCAGGAGAAAACAGAAGGGGCTTTGAAAGAGTCCAGGAGGAACTAATCAAATATAAAACATGATGAAATTTGACCTGTTATTGGAGTAATCAGTGCTCTAAATTTAAAGCTTGAGCTAACAGCCTTACCAAGTGAGCTGGGCTTCTAACCACCAGAGGGCAATGGGGCAGCCATTTTTTCTGCCACTAAGAACAAAACAAATCAACGTCCTCTATTTCCTGGGAGTCTGGGTTCCAGAATCTTTGCTTTCTCCCCAACACACTCCAGAACCCCAGACGTCACATTTGGATTCACCAGAATTGCCATGAGCCATTTCCAATGTCTCCTTGAAAATGTACAACCGCGTATGACAAGGATCTTCAAATCTACCCTCCAGGACTGACTTTCTTCTTTATACGCTTGTGCCAGCCTGGGCTTTGGTGTGAATTTTAATCCACCCTGTCTGTGGTTCCCCCTGTTGACTCTTCTCTTCTCAAATTCTCTTTCAACATACTTAGTGGTGAAAGAAAATACTCACTTAACACCATAAGCAGATTCCAGTCCTTTCTTTCAGCAACTTGTGCCCTAATGTCAAGTATACACTTTCAGTGTCTGGAGCTATTCTACACTCTATTCCTGCAATCACCACACCACTAACTCCCCTCAGCATGCTGGGTGACTCACAGACAAAATTTCTTCATATTCTACTGTTTCTTTGTGCCTTGATTCTGTCTCTTCTAGATCACCTCCCTTCAGGGTATCCAGGTGAACGAGTATGTTACTTGCTTATCTCAGGGGCTTGTCAATTTTGCTACTCTTCATCGAAAGGAATATCCGTTCCAGCTCTCTACTGCCTGTCAGGAGTTTGAGAGCAAATAGAAGTTTTCTCAGTATTAATCACCAATATCAGTGGGAAATGAGTACTTCATTGAGTAAAAATAAAATGGCAAACTGAGTATATCCACCTAGAATATTATGTTCAGCTGATCTGGGAACCAAATGCAGTAGGTTTACAGCTTAGGACAAGATGGACCTCTGGCTGTCTCTTATTTATTTGTATTTGTGTAACTTTTATTTGTGGGTATCCTGCTTATCATCCAGGCTGCTCCTTTTTCTTTTAAGTTCTTACCCTAGCTTGAGTCTGGCAGCCACAGCAGAGGACTAACACCTGGGTCTCCCAGCTCCAGTCATGGGTTCTACACTTAAACAACACTGGATTTCAAAATACAAAAGAAGTTAACTTTCTGTTTAAAATTCCTAATGATTTTACTCGGGTTCTAGAGCCTGAGACTGTAACTTTGCACTAGCACTTGCTTGCATGACCATCCTTCAGTTTGTAAAGACTCCTTTGCTCCCCTCTCAACAGCTTCCAGCCAGGCTCTTCCTCACTGTGCTGTGTCCTGCTTTACACCTGTCAAGTTTCTCCAACCTTCCCATCCTTGCTTTGAGTTTGTATGTGAGAGACCCCAACTGCACAAAACCATTCAGTCTTAATGTTTCTGCATGCTTTCCTTAATTTATGACATAGAGACATTACTTGCCCTACTTCACCACAAGATTTGTGCGAATTAAAAAAATATAGGGGCTGGAGAGATGTTTTGGTGGTTAAGAGCACTGACTGCTCTTCCGAAGGTCCTGAGTTCAAATCCCAGCAACCACATGATGGCTCACAACCATCTGTAACGAGATCTGACGCTCTCTTCCGGAGTGTCTGAAGACAGCTATACTGTGCTTAGATATAATAATAAATCAATCTAAGCCAGGCAGTGGTGGCGCACGCCTTTAATCTCAGTACTTGGGAGGCAGAGGCAGGCAGATTTCTGAGTTCGAGGCCAGCCTGGTCTGCAGAGTGAGTTCTAGGATAGCCAGGGCTACACAGAGAAACGCTGTATTGAAAAACCAAATGTGTGTGTGTGTGTGTGTGTGTGTGTGTGTGTAATTACGGGCTTTATAATCATTTCCTGGTTCTCTGTCCCATTTGCAGGGTACTAAAGAACATTCCAATAGCCACAGACATCCTCCTAAATGGTGAAGGGTCTGCCATTTTCACTGGAATTTTGAGTAATTAATTTAAACTCTGATGTAAATGAGTTTTCTGTGTTTTCACTTATAAATGAAAGTGTTTGGAATTAAAGGAGTTTGTAGGCTAGCGGCTCTATGTTTCTGTCTTTTGTATTAAAGTAGAAGCTCACACACAGCCCAGGACAGCCTGGAAAGTACAAGCACAAAGCCGTGAGTTCAATTCCCAGCACCGCATGAACCAGGCATGCCGACACTCCCTTGCAGTCTGAGAGTCGTGGAGGTGGAAGCTCAGAAGTTCAACATCACCCACGGGCCACACCTGGTTTCTCAGATAGAAAGCTAGCATTTCTTTCTAAAGTGCTACAAACAACAAAGAAAACAACTCTCAGCGCGGCTGGCTGCTGTGTTGTCCCGCAGTGCCAACTGTTGGTGTCAGATGTCTTCCATGACCTGGCTTCCCTCGGGGCTGCTCAGTACACACCAGCCTTTGTATGGTACTTCCTTAACCAGAAAGAAGTTCGGAATAGACACATCCTGGTGTTGCCGCCCAGCACGGAATTCTGATGGTCTATGATTCTTTTATTTCTTTTCATTTTGCCACGTGTCTCCCTGGTTCTGATTTTCTTTCTTTCTTCTGTGTGTTTGGTTTGTCACCAGGCACTAAAGCTGCAGTTTTGTCCCTACAATCTTTCCACCTGCACGGCACCTGTTCTTATTTTAGCCGCATCTCTTCCGACTGCACTGATGTCATTGTCTCCCCCTGCCATCTGTTCCTTTAAAAGCCATTTCCACATATTCTTAGTTGATTAATCTTCAAAACCGACCGCCACTTGTGTTGCCTCACCAGAGTTTAAGAGTATGAAGAAACTGCTGCTCTACTTTGAGATTAAACTCCATTTGCATGGTACCCAGATCTCATCAGGTCTTGGGAACCAACACTGTGCCTCTTACTACCCAAACTAGTTATCAGTCACAGGAACTAGATCTTTCTCTAAAACAGCCCTCAACTTAGAGGAATGGGGCTTAGATTGCTGAACCCCAGATTCCTCCTTTACTGATGAGAATCTTTAGGAAGCCACCTGGCCTCCTAAAGTCTCTAAGAGTATATGGTGAAAAAAAATTACTTCATGAAAACTAATGTCCTGAAATATTCTGGGGGAAAAATATTTCAGTAATAGTCTTTTTGTCACACACACACACATACATATACACACATATACACACATACATACATACATATACACATACATACACACTCATACACACACAAACACATACATACACTCATACACACACATACATACACACACACACACACACACACACACACACACACACACACACACACACACACACACACTGGCATTTTCCCCTATGGTAGCAGATACCCCATTTACAAGCAGCACCCTGATCACCAGTCAGTTGCTTACATTCCTCTCCTCTAGGGGGTTTGCTGGCCTGAGTTCTCCCAGCTGTCATGATTAGACCTGGATCTTCGGGGAGATCACCTCCTTTTTGCTAATACCCTTACTCAGAACCCTAATGAGAGGGCTCCAAGCTGATCGTCTCATAGGCTTGACCTGCAAAAAGTTAGATCTATGCCCCTTAGCTGTATGATGTCAGCAGTTCTGACTGACCTCTTGTTTCAGTTTTATTTATGATTTTCCTTATTTAGGGACTTTGATAAAAGTCTTTAATAAATGCTAGTCATTTTAATTACTGTGCTGTGCTCATTGAAATTTAGTATTATGTATCGCTACCCGCTTCCAATTCCCCACTCCTAGTGACTGTCCAGAGTTTCTCATTGGATCTTTGACTTTGAGCTCTTATTAAATGGAACAAAAAGAAAATTATATGTCAGTCTCTTCTCAGGTCAAAGCTTCTGCTACAAGCTTTTCCACCTAAACTTTGTAGCGCATGATCGGGATTGCTTTGTATTCTGCACGTGGGAATGGCTAGTCCTTTGATATGATGTGAAATATAGAAGAAAACTCACATTCTCGACTGTAGCGTGGCTGTCTATCAGAAGCACAGAGCCTTGAAGAAGGCACTCCACTCCCCAGGTAAGGGAACAACTGCACAGAGTCTGGTGTGTGATAAGCTGCTCTGTAGAAAGCCAGGACATGGAACATAGCCTTTGGCAAGCATCACTCTTCTTGCTGAAGACTACCTCCCAAACACCAGCTTGGGAGGATCATGCTGAATTCATTCCTGTTGAATCTAAGTGGCTGCCTAGTAGTTATGAGTCCTTACAAGAAGAAAGGCAAGTAGCAGAGAAGCTACCCAAAGAACTCGTCCAGAGGCCATCCTGAACTCCTGGAGGCAAAGCAGAAGGGAGCTTCTGCCAGATATTCAAAAGCCCAGAAATGAATCACCAGAAGGACAAAGAGAATGCCCGAGAGTCAACTTGCTGGTTGGAGGCAGCCGGTTACTGAGGAGTCCTTCACCCACTTCTCAGCTACCTGCAAGGAGCTACACAGACCCCTAAACAACAACAACAAAAAAAAAAAACTATCACTCTACACAAACAGCTTCTAATAGCTCCCTAGCAACCTTCTCCTAACTATCCTTTTGTGGCCAAACACATCACAGAACTTATCCTGGAACAAGAAGCATTGTGCTGTTCCAATCTGGATTGCTTTGATATGCATAACCAGTAGGGGCAAACTGTGTCCACTCAAGTTGTAGGGGAAATCCTCTCCTTACTATCTTAAGCCTGCGCCTGACTAGACATACCTATGATTAAAGTCGGATGTATCGTGGGAAAGGACAGGCACAGTTACAAAAGCTTATACAATCCAAGACTGTCAATTAAAACAAGAATCGACTCATACCATGGCTAGCAAACAGCTCTCCCTGGCCTTTGAAAAGAAGCCCAAGAAGTAAAACAGGGTCTCTTGAATGCATCCCATTCCTGAACCTCTTTCCCCCTCCCCTTCCTGTTCAGGTACTTTGCTCTTGAATAAAAGCCCTTGGTAATAAACCAATTCTATGCATTTCTTCAATTCTTTGAACAAAATCTTGTGCAGACAGAGACTTCAGTTAAGTTTCAAGCACAACAGAACAAAACACGTTCATCTTAATGCAAATACTGTACATGTTACCATCTAAACATGTAACAGAAGAAATTAAGATTAATAGTAAAGTATTATCTAACATCATTCCCAAGTTAAAAAGGAAGGGCTTTTTATACTTCAAAAAGTAATTGTATTAAGACAGAAAAAAAATATATATTGTCAGTTGTCCAATATTAGACAACTAAATTAGCAAAAAAAGAGTGTAACACATTGCCCAGTGGGGTGGACCTCTTAAAAATAATAAATACAATATTTTTATTTGAATAGAGACCTGTTATTTTTGGCCAAGCCGCAAAAATATGTTTCTCTTTCTCAAAGTTTAGGACATTAATACCAAAGTCCTAGCCAAAAGGTTTTAAGTATTACTAAACTGGGCCTGTTTATGATTAACATCCAAAGTTCTCAGGAAAATTAGTCCCTTTAGGGACTTATAATATGAGTAAGTCCAAAAATCTAGGTTCTTACTGATAGAATCAAACTAACATTCCTCTCTCCCCTCAAATTGTCTATAATTTAAGATAGCAGAGATTCTTATAAAGTTACATATTTAAAGTAAGAAAATACATACTATCTTTGTAATAAGATTTTTTTATCAAAATGCTTGCTACAAAATGTTTAAAGAGAAAAATACTTTCAAAAATACAAATTATAAGCAGACATTCCTCAACAATAACAAATGTATTCAATAAAAGCATGGCTGGGCTGACATGTCAGGGAACTGGAAAGAGACCCAGTGCTTCTCTCAAAAGCCAAACAAACAAAGGAAAACACTGGGTGGAATGCATGGGAACCTGCCTTCATCAGAGTCACCTAAGGGCTGTGACAGAAAAGGAGCAGGCCACTTCCAGGTGCTGAGCTTGGGAAGGGGAGGGTTAGGACAAGGGGTATGGACAGTGTCATACCAGAAAGGAAAGTTAAAAAAAACAGCAATATTTATAACTGCCAGAGGGACCCAAGCACAAGGCAATGTGGAGCCAGGGCTGGCTTAGTGAAGCTGACCAAGTGGAGAAGCCAAATCCAGAGAATCGTGCACACACCCAACAGAACAGAGTACCAGGACCAAAACCAGAGTAAAGTGCCAGCACCAAGCCGACACCACATAAAGGCAGATAACTGTTTGTTTGTATGAGAAAGAGTCTTTCTCCCTTTGTAGCTAAGGCTAGCCCCAAAGTCCTGATCCTTTTGCCTCAGACTCTGGGGTGTGGGATGCTGGGCCACCTTCCAGACCGAGGATTGTCACTCACTGCCCAGTACTTCTTCAGTGTGTGATGAAAATCTAAGAGTAGGCGGTGTGTGTCTGGAATCACACAGGAGATAACAAAGGGAATACATTGACAACTCTACCATTCCTGCATCAAAATTCTCAAGGTCCCAAGAGCATCCCACCTTCTTCCTTCCTTGAGAGAAGTCCTTTTTAAAGAATCTATGTATCAAGACAGCACAGAGTGCACGGCTGGCAAGACAACGGTGCCAGTCCTTAATGTTTAATTCCTCCAAACACGCACTTTCCGTGCAATTGTATAACGCATGGTCTGAGGTCTCCAGATAAAAATGCTGTTAACACAAAAATAGATTAAAATAGCACCTTACCCCAGCATTGATATAACAGGAGGATCGAAGGTGTTCTAATTTGTTCACATAGGATATATGTACCTAAAATAATACTGAGGACCTAATTAAAAACACCTCTATGGGGTGTAGCTAAGCTGCAGGCTGTGTTCTCAGCATGTATAAAACCCTGGGTTACAGTCACAGATGCCCTCTGCATCTTTTTCCAAAAGTGTAATTTGAAGAGCTGTTGGACTTTAAAGAGCCCCACCCGGGTCTCCAGAACTTTATCTATTCTTCATCAAATCTCACCCAAAACAAATGACCCCTAATAACAAGCAGAGGTGGGAGGGGGGGGAAGAGAAACAGAACAATTCTAGTAAAAAGAAGAATAAAAATGTCAAGCCTATGTGATTTAAATATGGAAACAGACAGCAAGGGGGAGAAGGTTTAGGGACAGTTAGCACAACTCTAGATTCAAGAGAGAAGAAAGTCCAATGACTGAGATTTAAGTACAAGAAGGATCGAAAGTCAAAGTTGAAAAAGTTCTTCCATAAAAAGTCTGATTTGATGCATGCAAATTCTGAATATTTAACATTTCTCAAATGGTACTGAGTTTCAAAGGCCAATCTTTCTGAGTTCAAGACCAGCCAGAGCTACCTACGAGGTATTATTTCAAAAAACAACACGACAAGCCACCCTCTACTTGCTCCTGAAGGCATGGTACCATTTGAAAGAACACACGGCCTCCAACTGTGCCTTCCTGTGGGAAGGAGGGAGACGGGTCTTTGGGAGAGATGTTTGTATTTCCACACCCACGAGTAATGTCCAACTTTCAAACTATGAGTTGATCATATGTGAAAAAAAAATCCACCTACATCTTTAAAACACCTTTAAGAGGTGATGGTGGACCAGAAGATGCCACAGCCACTGCGAGGTCACCCAGAGATACAGGAGATCATTTAAAAGTGAAAAAGTATCAGAGTGGAACCGGGGAGATGATTCAGTGGGCAAAGTGCATGAAGACTCTGGCTGTATTCTCTGAACCCACATGAAAGTCAAACTGTCCTGGTGGCTTGTTTGCAATTCCAGCACTCAGGAGGCTGACAGAGGATCCATGCATTGGACAGATTGGCCAACTAGACTAGTCAGATCCAACAGTTCTTGGTTAAGTGAGAGTATGCATCTGCCTGGGTAAAATAAAGTAAGTGTGTGTGTGTGTGTGTGTGTAGGAGTGTGCAAGAAAGGAAGACACAACATCAATCTCTGACTTCCATATACACGTGCACACATACCTACACAAATGCATTCATACTGCATGGTTTTAGACCCTGGACAAGGGACTAAGGTACAAGTTTTATCAAAGCAGACCTGGCCTCCAAGGTTCTCCTAGTGTCCCTCAGTCCCTACAGTCCCTACCTGGCATGCCCTGCCCCAGCCTTGAACTTTCCCACCCAGGGTCTAGGCTGACCTTCCCCAGAAGCGCTACTCTATATAATTCAGACATTTTGCGATTCATATTCTCTCTCTCTCTCTCTCTCTCTTCTTCCTCCTTCTCCTCCTCCTCTTCTCTCTCTGCACACAAGTCCTTTCTCTCTTTCCCCTCTCCCTATGGTGACTCCCCTGGCTTCAATCCTTAGAGCCAGTGAACTTGCCAGGGAGTAACTTCCCAGTACACCTGCCTTTAATACGATGCAATCTGGCTTGAATTGGCTCATTTCACTGGCAGCAGAGAAATAAACCTATCACTTACAGACATACATATATACATGCAACACACACACTAAAAGGGGAACAAATAACAAAATGTTATGGGTACTGGTATTTTAGCAGACGTTCAAGGTCATCGTCAGCTATACCGTGAGTTGGAAGTCAACCTGTGATACATGAAATCTCACCACAAACAACAGCAATACCAAGAGTGTGTCCGTATTAGCCCTACTCTGTCCATAAGTTGTACTGTATTCCACAGGGAAGAGGAAGGGCTTGCAAATAGCTTACATGTGTAATGGACACTTAGGAAACAAAAACAACAACAATTGGTGTGGGATCATTTTTACATCGGAATCAATTCAATTAACACTTCTGTGGAATATCATAATGAACAGTATTTCCTTTCTATCAGAAAATAACTCCAAGGGAAGAAAGATGGCTCTGCAGTGAAAAGCTCTGGATGCCCTCCTGGATGACCTGGTTTCAATTCCCAGATCCACATGACAGCTAAGGAGGGACTCCAGTTCCAGGGACTCTGCTGCCCTCTTCTGGCCTAGTTGAGCACTGCATGCAAATGGCACATAAACTTTGTGCAAGGAAAACATCCAAACACATTAAATAAAGTTAAATAACTTTTTTTTAATTAGAAAATAATTTAAGGGTCTGGAGAAATGGCTCAGTGATTAATAGTGCTCACTCATAACCACCTGGAACTCCATTCCCAGTGATATAATCCCCTCTTCTGACCCCTGCATGCATCTACCCACACACATGTGGCAGATGCATAGGCAGACAGGAAAGAATTTCAAAATCACAACATGGTTTTCATATCAAATATCTATATGAATTAGAAGTGTTTCTTGGGGAGGGGTGGGTGTTGACTAAATAAAATGATCACAAGAGTCTAAATCTTATGCCAAGCATATTGATGGTGTGCTAGAATTTATAGTATATGCAATTTCTGTAAACGGACACAAAATCATACTGTCCCTCTAGTGAGGAAAAAAGCAAACAAATGCCTATACAGGTGAAACTTTCCCAGCTCGCAGCCATAGATGATAGAACAATACATTTACAGTCTAGCGAGAATGAAGAAACCCCTGGATCTAAAGAAAAAAAGCTCTCAGAAAAATCACAATGTTTTCACTACAGAGTGCTTACTGTTAGGCCCAATTCTAATGTCCACAAATTATCCAACACAATCAAATATTTTGTTCAAATACCATTTGCAAAGGAAGCAGGGAATTTACTTAGTTGTAGACATGAAGAATAATTTAATGTTTCCTTGAGAACAAAATTGACAGGTGTCTTGGACTTACATCAACATTTTTGGATTTTTCCTCCCACCCCCCCCCCATGTCCTTTTAAGAACCTCACTTAACTGGGTCACAGCAGCTCAGCAAAGCTCAGACAGACTCCTGGGCTCTCCCAGGATTAAACAGGACCAGCTCTCAATCAGCAGAGCTCATTAGGACACACAGAGATCGGCAGGGGCAGCTGATGGTGCAAGCTGCTTAGCTCTCACATCCGAGTTCAATTAGGAGGCTGTCCCCAAGGAAGCGCACAGGCCAACACTTAGATAAGAAAGGCAGTGTCCTCCATCACTTTCAAAGCAGGACCACGGCTTCACACAGACAGACTTTCCGTCTCTCTTCAGCCCTCAGGCCTTTCCTCTGTAACATGTCTTCAGTCTTCCCTGTCACAGGCAGGTGCTATATAACAAGCAGTGTTGTCAAGAAGTATCAATTGTATAACCGCACAAATCTCGAATAAAATTTATATGTATGTGATGGCTATTCTTAGTTGTCAGCTTCACTACCTCTGGATGCTATGGATAGGTAAAGCATGGTGACTGTCTGGGCTGTGTCTACGTGGACACTGGGAGAAGCCACGGCAAACTCACTTTGGTAACGTGGCCAAGAGGAGGGTGGTGGGCAGAAACACAGATGTCATCCTGAGGGGAAGGATCTGTCAAGGGACAAAAGAGGAACCAAGCCTCTGTACTCTAAGGGGCAGAGCCTGCGTGAGGAAGGCTTGTGGGGGGAGGGGGGCTCCAGTTGAACAAACACCCACTGAAGGAATGACTGGAGCAAAGAGATTTGCAAGGGAGAAACCACATGACTGACAAGGCAAGCAGGAGGGAAGTGAAGACCTTGGCACGCCAAAGGCCATTGTTTCTTTAGAGGAACAGGGGCAGAGTGAGCACCCACAGGCAAATCAAGACATCTAAGGGGGATGACAGTGCCATCACACCATACTTCTGTCTAGGTAAAAGTTAAAGCACAAAGGGCCAGTTAATGAGTTTCTTCTTTGAACCGAGAGCATTGGACAGGACAAGAAACATGTTTACCAGAGGGCTCAACTAATGAATATCAACATTACAGTTTCATTTCTCAACTTGGAAATTGTAACTCTTGAAGAAAACAAGCATGTGTGTGTGTGTGTTTTGGGGCTGCTCCATCACCCAGCATTGTAAAGACTAAATCATCAAAATTAGGAACTAGTATGTGCTTAGCTTAGAGAAGATAAAAAATACTGCCCCGTATGAAAAGAAATTCAAATGTCCCAGCCCACCAATCTCTTCAGCTGGATGTAGTAAAAATAACCACACTTCTCTCCAGTAGTTTAATCTCTACATAGTTTCTCAGCTACTTAAAAAGTCTGACTTAGCTTGTGCTGGAGAGACTACTGGGTTGGTAGAGTACCTTGGAAACACTCACAAGGGTCTCACCTGAGACCTGAACATCAGAAAAAGCAAAGGGGAAAAAGGCCCCTCATCAATACAGAACCATCACAGAAATATCACAGGCCACACAGGTGGCCAAAACCAAAACCAGCGAATGAATTGCTCGAACACTTAAAAGCAACATTTTCAGGACTGCTCCAAAACCAAGTTGATCGTGATAGGAAAAACCTACAAAGGAACTGATTAAACAAAAACAACCACCACCAAAAAACTGTCTCTATCCAAACTAAACTAAACTAAATAAATAAATGTCTTTTAAACGGTTCCTATTCTCCAGGCAGGGTATCAGAAATAGGTTTTGAGAAGAATATACTATAAGATAGAAATGCTGATGTAATTTTCTGACTAGTATTCCTAAAGTGGACAGTAGTTCTACCTCTCCTAAGACACAAAAATAAACAGCAAATGTTAAGAAGAGTGAGAAGCAGAGGTATGAACAGTGCACTGCACATCAGAGACAGACACATCTTTCCCCATCATCTGAGCACAATGCTCCAACAAAGGGCTTTAAGGCCGACCGCAATGAGCACAGGAAAAGGCACCTGAAGGTCAAGGATTTATAAAATAATGTGTCTTTATCCAGCCAGGCTGACTGTAACAGTGTATTCACGGGCAAGAAAAGCAGTGAACACTAAGATTCCACAAATGTCACTCCATATACCACCTGACTGGTTTTTTTGCTCAGAATTTCTGACTCACCTCCTGTCTCCCTGCAGGCTTTCAGCTCCATCAATCAAAGAAGCAGCAGAAGGTAGTAATCACAGCCAGCAAAAAGGACAAAACAGGCTGAGGGATGTGGCTCAGTAGGTACAGTGCTTACCTGGTAAACACAAAGTTCTGAGTGCTGTCCTCTAGACTGCATTATGTTGGGTTTGGTGGCACATACATGTAATCTCACAGAGCAATGAAGGCAGAAGGGATAGATAGATAATAGAAAAATAGATAAATGATATATAGATGATAGATAATAGACAGTCAGGGGATAGATTATAGATAGATGCTAGATATAGACAGATGATGGATAGATGACATAGGTAGATGGACAGATGGACAGATAGATGTTAGGTAGGTAGATAGATAGATAACAGATAAATAGGTAGATGATAGATTATAGATTGATGATTGATGATAGATGATAGATAGATAATAGATGATAGCTAGCTAGCTAGATTTATAATAGATGATAGATAGATAGATAGATGATAGCTAGATAAATAGATGTATAATAGATGATAAATAGATAGATGTATAAGAGATGATAGGTAGGTAAGTAGGTAGATAGAGAGATAGACAGATGATAGATAATAGATAAATGATATATAGAGATGATTGATGATAGATTATAGATAGATGATAGAGATAGATAATAGATAGATGTATAAGAGATGATAGGTAGGTAAGTAGGTAGAGAGATAGATAGATAGATAATAAATGATATATAGAGATGATTGATGATAGATTATAGATAGATAATAGAGATAGATAATAGATAATGGATGAATAGATAGATGATAGATAGATAGATAGATAGATAGATAGATAGATAGATAGATAGATAGATAGATAGAAAGATAAAGAAAACAATCCTGACAAGCAGCCTTTGAAGGGCTCCAGAAGTGAATGAGTGACAACTGCCCCCCAGCTCTATCAGATCACAGAGGCCCATATGCTTAGGTAGTACCAAGCAGAGGTGATCAGAAGGCGAGTGCATGTGTACATGGGAGCTTGCGCGCGCGCGCGCGCGCGCACACACACACACACACACACACACACACACACACCTCCAAGTCCCAAGCAAAAGGATATATAAAGGTGGGCATAAGGACTAAGACTAAATTAATTCTTCAGAAGAAGACTAAAAATGATTTAAGAAGATTAAACTGTATTCTAATTCTGATGAGATGCCACTGGAGCAAGACTCCATCTCTGAAAGGATGAACACTGGGGATGGCAGTGAGCAAGCTCAGCATTCCAAATGGTGCTTCCAGTGTGAGAGAAGAAAAGGCGATTCAAGACAGTAACAGCAGGGCTGGGCTGTAGCTCAACAGCAGAGCACTTGCCTGCCATGTGCAAGGCCATGGGTTCTATCCTCAGCCTACCATGTAACAGCCCTTCCTAAAAGGTTACTCAGGATTCCATGAATGAACCTTTTCTTGCCTAAAATGAAGTGGAAAGAGAAGCAGCCTCCCAGAAGTATTACAGCATTGACCTGAATCTGCACTACATGCAGGTGACATCATTCAACCTTCATGGAGGACAAACCCAAAGCTACAGAGCAGCATCAGTCCCCACATGCACAGGTACAGGGGAAACCTACAGAACTCCTGCACAGCAAGCAAGCTGAGAGACACAGGCATGTATGCTTGTCTGAAGTGCAGGTTTCCAATGCTGACTGACACACACATCAAAAATCCACTGTGGGCTTGTGTTACTAAGCATGTGAAAGGGTAAAACGCTTCTTTTCTCTCAGGAGAAAAAAGGAGCTCTGCCAGTGACCAGAAAGGCTTCCCCAGGAAGGTGGGGTGTTCTGAGGGGAGCACGCACCCAGGTCCCTCTCCAGCCCTACTCTCCACAGGACACTGGGGATAGATGCAGAAAATATGTAGGAATCATGGAGAATAATGCATGATCCCTATACGTGGAGCCTACCAATCACCGCATTCTAAAACAAATAATTTTAAATTGCCTCGTAAGCAGAGTCATTTATTATCATTTGCAATACGGCAACAGCAGGGGCGAGAAGAAAGCACTCTTAAAATGTTGGTTTTGGTTTTATTTTCGGTATTATTGTGAATAGCATCGATTTCTGCTATAATAAAGTGTCTAGCATTCTAGCATAATGACTAAATTTAATCCTCAAACGGTCTCGACGGTTTTAACTTTCTGCATTCAGGACTGCTGCAGGAAAGCAATTATGTTTTCCTTCTGCACAAATTTTGCAAATCATTGCCAAACGAGAAATAGTATTAATAAATCTCTTTCTTTTTAATAGAAAACAGTACGTATTTTTGGACTTAGTGGCGAGGAACTTGCATTTTTTCAGTCAACATTTGGCAGTACCAGAACTGAGCCTCAGTTCCTAGGAATGGTGGTCACAGCAGAACTGTGGCTGTTCCTCTCTGGGCTTCCACAGGGCTTCCATGGTTTCATGTTATGGCCCACGAGTCAGCTCACTAGTCAGTCCGCAGCTGCTATAATCAATTTCTGAGTGAACCATTTCTTAATTTTGTAATTACAAAATAAAGATCATGTCATACGTTGGAAACTCATTTCTCTTTGTGTTATCTGGGTAGTTCTAGGTCTTTGTAAAAATCAGGTTTTCTTCTGTCTCTTTCTTTCCTTTCATTTGGAGAAGATGTAAATTTCATAAGAACTTGGGAAGAGGAGACTACAAACCTTAAAGGTGATCTGTTGACAAAGCTACTGTGGTTAGCTTCGTATAAACAGGAGCCACGCCTGTCTACCCATGGCACCTGGCAGTTCACTACAAGTTAAAACACACATGTGCCTGTGCCCACACATGCATACAACCTGGCTTTGTCAATTCTAAAACTCCTGGCATTGAGATTTTAGGTGTTTCATTGAGTAATGGATTTCTTGAGGGCTGGGAAGGGACTAAGCCAGTAGAATTCTATCCTCACCAAACATTCAAGTAAGTTTTTACTCTTCAATACATTCTGCCAATTAAGTGAAGTTTTCCTTGATGCAAAGAACCCTAAAACATAGGTTTTTCTCCAAAGGTCAGGGCAGTCACTCCCAGCACAGTGTGGAAATGGCAGCTGGAGGTACCGTGTAGCTCGGCTCTCTGCCTCAGCTAATTGGGTTCAGGCCTGTTCCAGACAAGGAATGAAAATGGCAGGCTCCCAATTAGCTTACATTCCCTTCAGGTCTCTCTTCCTTCTGTCCCTAACGTCTTGCAGTCAAGATCTTATAAAGTTTGTGCCGACTCGTATGTAGATTTTTATCAGTTGCAATAAAGCACATAGAAACAGGAACAAAGTCAGCTCATGATCCATTATCTACCAATATTTAAAAAAAATACTCTATGCACAGTCAGGAAAATGATATGGCTAGAAAGATTTCCAACTTCTTAAAACACTTCCTGACATAGAAACTAGGAGTTTCTTGCTCTTTCGGTTTCCTGGTTTCTCAGAGGAAACTTCAAAGCACAACAAGTCATGCCACTTTTAAGTCTCTCCTGCTTCCTCTGAGAAGGCTCAGAAGAAAGAGATCCTAAGATTAACATTAAAAAGGATGCTTTCTGAAAGATGTACATCCCTCAGCATCCTGAGTGTCTCATTTAGGACCGAGACAGACTATTCGGAGCAAGGTGAGTTTATCACCTTAAAGCCAGACCACGTGTCTAGAGATCAAGTCCAGCCCACCCCCAGTGCAGGGCTCTGAAGTCTATCCCCTCAGCTATGTTGTAGAAGTAAAATCTACCAATATCCCCATAGAGTGAAAGACTTCTCCATGTTCCATTATGCAGATCAGTCCCCCACAAAGAACAGGATGGGGGGAGGGGGAGGGGAGGGGGAGGGAGGAGAGGGGGAGGGAGGGAGGGAGGGGGAGGGGGGAGGGAGGGAGGCTCTTCAGTAGGGAACAAACAAAGACAAAACCTCCCAGAGACAGGAAATCTAAAACTCTGCTAACATCCTCAGTACAAATGGCCTCTCTACAGGAAGACAGACATCAGTTCAACCCTGGTGACCCCAAGCTGTCAAAGCAGAGGACCCTACATTTTTATAACCACAGGATGCAATTCATTATGTTTGTATACTCACAGGATGTAACTCATTGTGTTTTCAATAGCAAAACTTAAGAGAAGGGTCAGCTTCAGAAGGGGCATCAGGCATTGAACCCAGAGGACTTGTGGAGAACATTTAACCAAGCAAATCACAATTAAAGGGGAGCAGCTGGAAGAGGGGTCCAGCATGGAAAATAGAATCTGTTCTCTTTCTCCTGCTGGAACCACAGTGCTTCCTTCCAGCTAACAAACAACAACAACAACAACAACAAAACAAACAGAAAACCCCAACACCACCATAATCTGACTTTTGTTGTGTTTTCTTTTTGTGGTGGTTGGCCCAGTGGGTGGAGTCAGGTGTAAACTGGTTATACTGTTGATGAGAAAGCTCCAGTGCCTTCCTCCAGGTGTAGTCTTGTTTGTGCCAGATTTAGTGAGCGGATCATCATTTGTCAAACCTCTATGGAGGAAGTGACTCGAAGCTCACGGTGGAAGGGTTCCATTTTCTTCATATGCTACCTATCAAGTATTTTAAATGGCCTCCAGAGAGGCGAATAGAAGAAAAATGAGAAGGTATGTGGCCTCTCGGTTCAACACCTTTGGACAAAGACAAACTTTTTATATCAAAATTACAAAGAAAAACGATGTCACTTATGAGGCCAAAGATGTATTTCTGTGATTAAATCATCGCCTTTTGGAGACCTGGGTTGCCATTTTTTTCTACACATACTGCAATAAAAAAAAAAATATGTCATGTACCACACGTTCCCAACTGCTGGCTGTCAGCCAGTGATGCACAGCAAGGCTACTTTACCTGTTCTTGCTTCTCCAGCCACCGGTCTACCATTGGGTGGCTGGCGCTCAGGGAGGAGCGGGCGTTGTCTCGCTGGAACTGGTTGGACCAGCTACTGGGATCCCGTGGAAGGCTTCTGTAGTTTTCATCTTTCTATTAAAAAATGAAACAAAAAGGCATCTTTGTAAAAAAACATGGACCTCACACAATAATGACCTATTTGGGTTTTCTGAAGTCAAGAAAAATTAGTCTACATATTTGAAATATTTTTCCAAGTCTATACAGAATAGTAGAATGAAGAAATTTTATGGGGATAGCATGAGGAAGCTGCACAAAGTACACACAGTAGGGGGAATAGTATGAGGAAGTTGCACAGAGTGCACACAGTAGGGATAGTATGAGGAAGCTGCACAAAGTTCACACAGTAGGGGGATAGCAAAAGGAAGCTGCACAGAGTGCACACAGTAGGGGATAGCAAGGGGAAGCTTCATGGAGCGCACACAGTAGGCCAAGGACTTGCATTTTTCATGCTCTCATTCAAATCAATCTCTAGCCAAATGTGCATTTAAAAGGTAGCATGCCTAGAGACTTATCCTCTCAACCTAGAAATTTTTTCTTTTATTCTTTTCCAATATTATGACTATTGTCAATGCATTATCAAAATGGTGAAAACAAGAAAAAACTACATTTTCTTCTCTTTTAGATTCTTGAAGGTTTGGGCAAAAGATTGAAGATTCTTTGGGCTTTTCTGTTACTTACTTCCCAAGCTTGCTGTCAAGATTAGCTTAAATATCAAGGAAATGCCAGCCTATCGTAATACTGGGTACATGATAGACAAATATTGATCCTTCTGACATGGTTATGACAGGCAATGTCTTTACATGAGGATCTGTTCGCTAGGTTTTCAATTCACCGTAGCAGTGCCAAATGCAATGTAGTAGTGAATGCTTCTTTCAAATACTACATTGTAACAACAGGTTTCAACTTTTGAGTTGCAAAAATTGACTTCAATTTTCTGAGAAGAAAGGGAAAGCCTAAGGTGAAATAAAGAAGAGGTTTTTTTTTTTAGGTCAATAACTAAATATAAAGTACTTCCAACAAGAACACTTTAAAAATGATACCCTCAGCTCTACTCAGATTGTGTGAGAAGGTAAAAGGATTATAATAGTCTCTATAATAACTGTAAATACACTATGCAATATTTAAATTTTTATTATTATTTATTCAATCTCTCTCTCTCTGTGTATATATGTGTGTGTATACAAGGGACAAACCCATGTATTTGCACGTAAACTTATCTGTGGGCATGTGTGTAGAGACCAGAGTTCAACTTTAGTTGTCTTCTTCACATCTTTTGAGACAATCACTCCCTCTCTCTCTCCCTCTCTCTCTCCCCCCCACCTCCTCCCTCCTTTCCCCCCTAACCCATGGCCCTCTGAATTTCTGGCTCACCTTTGCCAGTGAGCCCTTGAGAGTTACCCATTTTGCCTTCTTCCTCAGTGTTTGCTGGGGTTACAAGTACGACTGCTGTCACAACCATCTCTTTGTTTACGTGGGTTCTGGGGATGAAAACTCTGGTCCTCACTCATGTACAGCAAGCACTATGCTCATTGCTCTTTTTTCCCTACCCTTAATTTTATAAACACATCAGCCACAAATATCACAAGGCTGAAACAAAGCAATAGGGCACAAGACCTGTATACCATAGACCTTGCAACGGTGGGCCAGGACATAGTTCTCTTCTTTTCTTGTGGAATTCTACCATAAACTACAGCAAACATAAGATAGTCCTGGACTTATCTCACCGCATGACTCACGAAAATAAACCTACATTTATCAACATAAATTTTGATGTGCACGTCCAGAAAACTTTTATTAGATTTAACTCATGAAAATGAAATCATCTCTTAAAACTTGGTGGCTAATGGGCTAGACTCAGTGGTGAGCAGCATTTTCTCCTCTTGCACACGCTCTGGGTTCAGTTCCCTGTACCCACATGACTGCTAACAACTACCTGTAATGCCAGTCCCAGGGGATCCACAGGCTCTCTAATCTCCACGGGGCACCAGGCATATTCTTTGTGCATATATATATATATATATATATATATCACATATACATACATAATACACTCAGACACATAAAATTAAAATAAATAACATGCTTTTCAAAAAAGAAAAAAAAAACCTTGTTGGCTAAAATAAATATTAGAAGAAAGTACCTTTTACTAGAAAAAGCCTATACATTTTCAAAGACAAACAAACAAACAAACCTTGGTGGATAAATATTAGGAGAAACACCTTTTATAAGGAAAAGCCTATACATCTCTGGTGAATGAACTCAGGGAAGTGGTAAGAAAAAAATCACCACAGACATGCCAACAGAAAACTCAAGTCAGTCAGAAAGGGTGAGCATGCCAGGGACTAAACACCAGAGGCCTAAAAAGAGAAGAGTGATTTGGTTTGACGTTCGTATCAAGAATGGTGGAGCTGTGGCCAGCTACAGGCCAGCTCTGTTCTCTCCCTCACATCTGATCACTGAGGTAATTATTAATACCTCCTCACTTAGAACACAAACCACTGAACAAAAAGAGGGGCTGAAAAGTCTACCCACCGTCTTCAGTTGGAATGGCATTGCAGAGAAACCAACGGAGACCACCAATGACAGCATGTTTACTACTTTAGAAAGCTGCGAAGCCATGGTGGCAGAATGAGGTACTAGAGCAATACAAAGCCTATATGATGGCCAAGAGTGGGCATGGATGGGGAAGAAAGCATCAGGAAGAAATGTCTTAAACTAAACATCCCTTACACTGGTGTGGCCCTGAAAGGTTCTGATCTGACTTTTTCTCTCTTCTTCCTCTACAATCCTCACAGCTGGCAACTCTTTTGACCCACCCTTCTCTGTCAAGACTCCACTCTGACTGTAATTCACACCTTGTATGCACACAATTACTGCACTGGTTTCGGGACAGACACTGGCTCCAGCCTCATCCTCTCCAACATATTCTATGCTATCCCTGGGCAGATCTTTCTACAGTATGTGCTGGATCATGCCACGCCCGTGTTGGCCAGGAGAACATCTAGACAGCCACGCTGACTGCATATCACACCTCTTTCTACTTCCACTGGCTTTTCCCGAGTCCAATTTCCAAGTCATATCTACTGAAAAAAACCTTGCCATTTGTGAGGAATCAAAGCCACTCAACTGCCACTCTCTCTCAGGGGAAGCCCCCAGGTCCCAGTATGCCATGCTTTCTGTTACTGTGGTATTCTAGCTTTTAACTCAAACTTTAGTTTTCAGAGTTGTTATCTGTACCATGGCACTAAAGACTAGATACGGTCACCATTCACCTTTAACCCCCAGCAATCAGCACAGTGGCCCACCCCAATGTGGGCACCTTCCTTGAGTATGTTTTGTTCCTTGTTTCAAAAGGTTTGGGAATCCTGGAACGTGAAGAGAACTCTCTTGTAAGTTTTAAAGTTGCTAAGGGGGTGGTGCAAAGGGTCTTAAGACAAACCTGAGCACAAACGTCAGGACTGTGTTTTCAGATTTTACTAAAAGACATACATACTCACTCATGTCATACCTACAGCTTACAATGCCTATGGCAAATGTGATTTCTTGTAATTACATCTAAAAATGGTGGATCAATTCTCCACTTAACTCGATTAGGGCATAATTCATACAACAGGGCACTACTGACAGATGATCCTGTTATGGGAGATTATGTCTAAAGAGCCAAAAATCCGCCCTTTTCTATTGTGTCTGAAAAATTCTGCAATGTGCATGTATACAGTGAACTTTGTGGAGCTAATAGGTAAGGAAAGTAAGACAGACATTAACTTCCCACAGTAAAAGTGTCCCTAATGTACCAAGTCAACGGTGGATCCATGCATTAATGTGTGTATAAAGACCTGCAAATTATCACCAGGTGTTTAAGGAAGGCTTAAAATATAGTTTAATCCCCGTGAAACATATCCTTCATTGTATTAATAACATCACACAGGCTCTAACATCTTAGCCATGTTCTACATAACCTTATCTAAAGTTGGGGTTGAGTACACACAGGAGAAAGGTCCTAGAAGTGTATTCTGGGTTTATGGGGAGAGCATATGGGGAAATATCGAATATGAAATGCTTTGCTCTACCATAACACAATGTGGTTGGTCATGATTGCCCATTGAAGTATGTATAGTACACTCTATTTTCATTTGCAACACATTTGGGGATGGTATTTTAAAACACGGCTGTCTTAAACCTTATCTATGCCAGATCACATATACTCGTTTGTAGATTCTAACTACCAAACGTGAAAATTTCCAATCATTTTCAGGGTTGGAGTGGGCTCAGTGGTTAAGAGGTCCTGAGTTCAATTCTCAGGAACCACATGGTGGCTCAAGACCACTATAAGGGCACCTGTTGCCCTCTTTCTGACATGCGAGTATACACACAGCAATGCTCTCGTACAGTCAATTAATAAATCAATAAATGGAAACATAAAGCAGTACTTTCAATCTTATACAACCCAACTTAGAAAGAGAGGAAAACTAAGCTATCAAATCTTCTTTGTTCCATATTTTTGTGGAACCCCCACAAAATGTTAATAATAAATTAGAAAACATCACTTCAAATCTTTTTCACTCCCTGATCAAAGCAATACAAAAATTCTATACACTATAAATACTCAAACAAGATAAAAAATTTTATTTAGGTATTTTGGTCATCATATAAAATTATGCTGAGCATGGGAGCACACGCCTGTTACCCCGGTACAAGGAAGACCGAGGCAGAAGGATCACAGCAGGTCTGAGGCCATCCTGAGTACCTAGATAGCGTGTTCTCAGCCAGTTTAGGCTGCAGAGTGAGATGAACGAATGAATGAATCTGTGGACGGTGCAGATATCATAATGATTTATTAAACCATAAAACAGTAATGACCACTGAGTTTGCTAATGACAAGCAATGATTTATTACAGTTAAGTTAGGACTTCATCTAAAAGATTAGATATGAAAAATAATATAAGGACCCACTATCCCTTTTTTAACATTATAATATAAAGTTTCCACAGAAGAGGCAGCCCCAAACAGTCGCTAGTCTTCAATAGGAAGGACAGCACCTCTTGTCAGAGAAGCAGGTGTGGCTGCTGTGATCAGGGACTCTCCTGTCATGAATGCTTTATGGGCATCAGCAGGTGTGAAAAGTCCCTGGCCTGGGAAATGCATATTAACTTTCAGCTCCCTGGCAAGCTGCTTGTGGGATATACCTCTTCCGGGGGAGGCAGGGAGGGGTATTCTACTATACTTCCCCTGAAGCCAACCACAATTCAACAAGAAGAAATTCCACAGCACCATCCACTCCTGACAGCAGCTTTGTCTCAGAAAACCAACAGCCCACCTTCCCCACAATGCCATGAACACGCAGATTGTTCACCATGACCATGGAGGTGAGGGACGCTCCTGTTACCGGCACAGAAAGACCAGTTACAATCTGGGCCGGTTCTGTGCAGAAACTCCTGACATATTTTGAAAAAAAATCACCAAGTCTCACAATATTGTAAAATACAAAACACTCAACACATAAAATCTTCACATTCCCCTTCTGTGAATCAGATGATCCCAAGGGCTCCCACGTGACATTAAGACTTTTAAAATCACACAGTTTTCAACCCAGAACTTGTGACTTAAAAATAATTCAATTTTGTACTTCAACAACAAGAACTACTACTACTGCTTCTTTTTCCTCCTCCTCTTCTTCCTCCTCCCCTCATCCTCCTCCCCTCCTTCCTTCTTCTCTTCCTCCTCTCCTCTTCCTCTTTCTTCTCCTCCTCTTTTCATCCCCCCTCCTCTCCCTCCTCCTCCTTTTCCTCTTCCTCCTCCTGTTCTTCCTCTTCTCCCTCTTCCTCCTCCTCTTCTCTTGCTCCTCCCTTTCCTCCTTCTCTTCTCTTGCTCCTCCCTTTCCTCCTCCTCCAATACATTTATTCATTCAGGCAAGGGCATATACATATGGAAGACAAAGGCCAACTTGAAGGAATCAGTTTCCTCTTTCTGTCTTCTATGTCCAAGGGACAGCCATATTCAGTGTGTCAGACTTTACATGCTGAGTCATCCCAGCAACCTCAGCTTATCATTCCTTCCAGAAATGATTCCCAAGAGCAACAAAAGCTATTTTTAGGATATTTAACCAGAAACTATAATCCTGGTTTACCCGTCATAAGAAAGTTCAACAGCTACCTTGTAAATAAGGGCAGAGAGCTTATAGTAGTTGTTATCAGTGTAGACCAATTAGATCCTCACTAAAACAGTTAGAAATAAGGAAATGATGGACCCTGTGCCAAATACAATATGGGTTTAATATTCCTTTTGCAAAATGTTTGGAGCTAGTGTTTTAGATACCACCATCGCTACCGCCACTCAGATTTGAGGGTATCTGTGGGAATTGCATACATTGAGGCAACTCGGGGGTGGAAATCAAATACAAATTTCACTTAGTTTTCACAGGTGCCCTGAGAGCTGAAGTGCAGCCTTCTTACCTGTAACTTAGTTTTCTGGTCAGTGGTTGGTGACTGTGTTCCTCTTAGACAAGAAAACCATCTCCAGGAATACATATCAACATGGGCTAGAAACATGGATGGATCCTGTACAAAGAGGGCCTGGCAGAACTAGTGACTCAGGAAGACAATTAAAGGAACCAGATTCCTAGATGTCTCAGGAGTCAGCAGACTGAATTAGAGAGCAGATCTGACATCCAGTGACAAACACTCAAACTCTTAGGCTCTTCTGTTTGGAGCACCTTCCCCAATCATTCCTTATTTTCTTCGGTAGCCCAGAATGCCAGGAAATTTTCTTATGCACTTTTTTTTTCAATGCCAGGGATCGACTCTGGACTTTAACATGCTAGGTAGCGCTCTGCCCCAAAGCCATACATGGTTTGGACACTGGAGGGGAGACTGGAGAGCATCCAACTTATCCTCTGTCTATCTGAAGGAAGAAACCAACCAGACAAGTTCTCTAGGACATGCTAGGCAAGATGTGAGCCAACCGGCAGTCCCTCCGGGAATCCGGCCACTGCACCCCATTCCTCAAGGGTTTCTGAGTAAGAAGAAGACACACATAACTACTTTTCAAATACTTAATAGTTAGCTTACATGATATCCAACAATTCCTAGAGCCCAACCCTCTAAGTTTTCTTTTTAAAGAATTATTTATTTTATGTATATGAGTACACTGTAGCTGTCTTCAGACACACCAGAAGAGGGCATCAAATCTCATTACAGATGGTTGTGAGCCACCATGTGGCTGCTGGAAATTGAACCCAGGACCTCTGGAAGAGCAGTCCGTGCTCTTGACCGCTGAGACATCTCTCCAGCCCCTTCCTAAGTTTTTATACACATGTGTGGCAAAACAACTATGCAGCCCCTACTGAGGAATTACATTTATGTAGAGATGGCTGGACACCAGGACATACTATCTAATCTTCAGAAATCCACAGTAAAGTGTCTTCTGGGAAACTGTCTATGACAAGAACCTCGTTCCACACACCAGTAGGAAGCTCTTCTTTCTCTCAGAAAACAAGCCAAGGGCAGTGAGAAGCACAACCCAAAAGGGGAATTTACATTTTTTTCTGAGTTACAAAAGTGCTTTCTCCTGACATCTGATATAATTACAAAACAGAGCTGTAGGACAGCCAGTGATAACAAAAGCTTTCATAGTCTCATTTTCGAGGTCCTTCAAAGAAAGCCACACGGGCACTTAACGTCCCTGGATTGGCCGCACTAGACAAGCAGCATTTGTCATACCAGAGAAGGCTGGACTACTGTTTAACCACACACTCATCTTCATTAGGTTCCTAAGGCTGTGATTAAAACACCAGAACCAAAAGCAACTTGGGGAGGAAAGGGTTTATTTCAGCTCACACATCCAAATAACAGCCCATCATTGAGGGAAGTGAGGGCAGGAAGCTGGAGGCAGGAACTGAAGCAGAAACCACTGAGGAGAGCTGCTGACTAGCTGGTTCCTCGAGCCTTCATCAGCTTGTTTTCTTAAGCCATCCAGGACCACCTCCCTAGGGGTAGTTAGCCCACAGAACCATACCTACCTACATCAATCATTAATCACACACACACACACACACACACACACACACACACACACACACCCCTACAAACTTCCCTACAGGCTTATTGGCAGCTGTTTCTCAATTAAGATTCTTTCTCTCTTTTTTTTTTTTTTCCTTCAGGCAATTCTAACCTGTGCCAAGCTGGCAATAAACTGCCCAGGTCAACTCTTTCAACTAACTGTAAAAGGAGAAATCACAACAAAGTACTTCACATCAGACTAAATGTAGAACACTCTGAGAAGAGTCTGGGAGAGTGTGTGTGTGTGTGTGTGTATGCAAGTTCTCAGGGGGAGGGGGATGGGGGTTGGGGGAGAAG
This sequence comes from Mus musculus, assembly GCF_000001635.26. Lineage (NCBI taxonomy): Eukaryota > Metazoa > Chordata > Mammalia > Rodentia > Muridae > Mus > Mus musculus. The sequence goes on along the minus strand of NC_000074.6, from coordinate 127,315,758 downwards.
CTGTCTTGCTGTACATAGAACCTAGGTCTTGGCATATGATAGACATGTGCTCTTTCATTGAGCCACACGCCGACTCCCTAGCTCATCTTCTTGAGCCACAATAAGACAGAGAGCGTTATTTGATAACTACCACTTAACTCTGAAAACAATGAAAGTCTAAAGCAACCTGGAAACACTCTACAGTGTTGTATACTTCTGACTCTAAAGACAAGAAGCACCTGCCCACATTTAAGTCTCTTTCATAAACACACAATTCTAGATGTTTTTATCTCCGATCAAATAGTGGAAATAAAATTGCACGCTGCTGCCTCAAAACCTTTCACATAATGCCAAGGGAAGGAAGCAGTATGCTAGGAAGCAGAGAGAGGAAGTGAACAGCAGGTGCCAGATCCACCGTACTTCATCCGCACCATCATCCAAACATACACCGGTAAGTCTGCGGGTGAATTTACCGACACATTTTTCATCTGACGTAGATTTAAAGAAATCATTCCAAAACCAAGGTAGTTGCACCATATGCCTGCAATCTGCCAAGGCAAAGTATTAACACTTCTCTCCTAAAAAATTTCAGGTTAAAAGGTCTAGATGGAATGACAGAACAGGTGGGGGAATTGTAGTATACGCCCCCACACTGTCAGCCCCTCGGTATTTTCTAAAGCTTTCAGCTTCCAAAGGTAAGCCAGACCCATGGACACATTTCTAAAAATGCTTCTTCGTGTCATAATGTTACCCTGCATACCACTGCTCATAAAATGAAAGGACTGATTCTGGACATGCGCATTTGAGAATTACACCTCTCCATAGGAAGCAGGTGTGAAGAAATGAAGGCAGAGCCTCTAAAGGCCAAAGACACTCTATCCCCCAATTCTAGCAGACAAGGTGGGTTCTCCGAGCAGAGCACAGATAGGCAAAGAAACCACTCTCCCCAAGTTACAATAAGAAATCAGGACTCTGAAGTAACGGTTGCAGAGAATCTTGAGGAGTCCCTCTGTTGAAATCCTGCCACTATCACAATTTTTACCTTGACTAAATTAGAAACAAACCAAAGATGTCATCTGAATATCTCGGGAAATATTAAAGATAAAAAGTGTGGGCGTGCATCCATACAGTTCAGCCCATCTAAGACCAGTGAGCATGTCTCAAAGGTAGGCTTAGAACAGAATAGCTCTAACCATATATCAGTCGTCAACAAAATCAGATGAAGAATTTTCAAAGTATGTCATTTTAAGAGATAATTGGACATAAGGGTATGGCTTAGATGTGGGCAGGCTCAAATGACACCAGGTGCCTTCTGGGATATGCAGACTGTTCTGTCTGCTAACTTCACCCCTGAGTCAGATACGTGGGTGATACTTATAGTACTAAGATCTAGTGCAACTTTTTTTTGGGGGGGGGGGTGTTTCGAGACAGGGTTTCTCTGTATAGCCCTGGCTGTACTGGAGCTCACTTTGTAGACCAGGCTGGCCTCGAACTCAGAAATCTGCCTGCCTCTGCCTCCCGAGTGCTGGGATTAAAGACATGTGCCACCACGCCCGGCAACTTTTTTTAAAAATTATTTTTATTAGTTATTTTATTTATTTATACTTCAAATGTTATCACCCTTTCCAGTTTCCCCTATACAACCCCCCCATCCCATCCCTCTCCCTCCTGCTTCTATAAGGGTGCTCCCCTACCCATCTACTCCCACCTCACCACCCTAGCATTCCCCTATCCTGGGGCATCGAGCCTACACAGGACCACTGATGCCAGATAAGGCCATACTCTGCTACATATGCAACTGGATCCATGAGTCCCTCCACATGTACTCTTTGGTTGATGGTTTAGTTTCTGGGAGCTCTGGGTGGTCTGGTTGGTTGATACTGTTGTTTTTCTTTTGGGGCTGCAAACCCCTTCAGCTCCTTCAGTCCTTCCCCTAACTCCCCCATTAGGGTCCCTGTGCTCAGTCCAATGGTTGTCTGTGAGCAATCACATCTGTATTGGTCAGGCTCTGGCAGAGCCTCTCAGGGGACAGCTATATCAGGCTCCTGTCAGCAAGCACTTCATGGCATCAGCAATAATATCTGACTTTGGCGTCTGCAAAAGAGATGAATCCCTAGGTGGGGCAGTCTCTGGATGGTCTTTCCTTTAGTCTCTGCTCTACTCTTTGTCCCTGCATATAACTTTTTTGAAGTTTTTTTTTTAAAGTTTATATAATATTAAGCAATACAAATAATATTAAGAACAGAGAAAAGAGACACAACATGCTACTTTTGTTTTGGAAACCTGGGGTCTTCTGCTATCTCTCCAGCACAAAGTTAGAGCGTTGTGATCCAAGACTAGAAATATTAGGCCATGGCAAACATGATGAGGTTTAAGACTTGTTCTAGTTCTAGTAAATAAAGTTGTTTATAAAAATTATGAAATACTTTATAGTTGGAAATATTCAACTTAAAAGGTATTTGGACATTTATCAAACTTCAGAGTGTATCAGAAGGTGGTACACCGTTAACAGGCCAGAATTTTTATTTGTTTATATGCTGGGGTTCAAATTCATGGCCTCAGAAAGCTAGGCATACATTCTATCACTGAGATAAACTGATAATCTCAGGAGAATAGAATTTATTTTTCAACATTTATTTATCTATTTATCTATCTATTTTATTGGTCAATTCACTTACAGATTCGTGGGATACATCTCTAGCCCAGACTGGTTTTGAACTTGCTGTGTAGGGCAAGGATGGCCTTGAATTCCTGATTTACCTGCTTTCATCTCCCAGGAGTTACAGATGTGGGCTCAACATGTCAGTTGTATGTGTTGCTTAGGATGGAACCTGGCCCTTTATGATGCCAGACAAGCAGTCTGTCAAATAAAATCTATCTCAGGACTGAGAACATAATTAAAAGTGGACAATCAGAACTGGGAACAAAACACCCATGGAAGGAGTTACAGAGACAAAGTTTGGAGCTGAGACGAAAGGATGGACCATCTAGAGACTGCCATATCCGGGGATCCATCCCATAATCAGCTTCCAAACGCTGACACCATTGCATACACTAGCAAGATTTTGCTGAAAGGACCCAGATATGGCTGTCTCTTGTGAGACTATGCCAGGGCCTGGCAAACACAGAAATGGATACTCACAGTCAGCTATTGGATGGATCACAGGGTCCCCAATGGAGGAGCTAGAGAAAGTACCCAAGGAGCTGAAGGGATCTGCAACCCTATAGGTGGAACAACAATATGAACTGACCAATACCCCCTCCCCCTGCCCCCCCGGAGCTGTGTCTCTAGCTGCATATGAATCAAAAGATGGCCTAGTCAGCCATCAGTGGAAAGAGAGGTCGTGCAAACTTTATATGCCTCAGTACAGGGGAATGCCAGGGCCAAGAAGTGGGAGTGGGTGGGGGAGCGTGTGGGGGACTTTTGGGCTAGCATTGGAAATGTAAATGAAATAAATAACCAATTTTTTTAAAAAAGTGGACAATCTGAGCTCATGTTACAACTTTATCGTCTTCAACCATTAGGCTGGTTATTTCAACTCACCAAATCTGTGTCATCAATAAAGTAGAAAAAGCAATAGTACCAATAATTAAGAGGTGATCTTATGAGCTGTAACTCGTAACATGGAGCACCACACAGTGCTTTGAAATAAAGCTAATGTGGGCTAAGTCCCACCCAAGACACATGTCCATTAGAATGCTGAATCTGAAGGGGGCGCTGTTGAGGAGTACTTGGATGTTTAGAAAGAGGGTCTGATGAGAAGCTTTGAGGTCACTGCCGTGTGAGGGGACCAAACATCAATCCCACTCACACCTCTCTGCCTCCTCACTGATGGAGTCAGTGGTGTGACCTACTATAGGGTTCTGCCATGGGGCACAGCCCTTCCCACATGCTCAGACCTACCCCACCCAGAAGTATGAGCCCAAATAAACCTTTGCGTTTTTATTTTCTTTAGAAACTGACTCCTTCATCTACCTTGTTATAGTAAAGTGAATCTGACTAGTATACATGAAGAACATTTACTTCCCATGCTGCTAAAACCTAGGGAAGAGTGCAATTCTCCAAAGGCAGCCAACATAATAGCATCAAGGATGCTCCAAGATGAACCACATCGAGGGTGCTCATTGGCAGGACTATTAATGGCTGGATCTAACTCTGTGACATAAAACTGTAAAATTTACAAGTTAAATTCAGCAAGTTTAACACAAAAGCCAGTTCTAAAAGATGAAATAAGACCAAGATACTTGGAAATGGATAAAGACTGAGAATTTTAAAGTCGGTATTGCCTACCTGGTATTATTTCATGGTCTAAGCTTCTAAGAAAGCTGGTGTAGCTAACTCTTTCCTTTGAACCTTATGTGGCTTTGGAGGTATTCGTGAAAGACTCAGCTTCAATCTGAATTTTTACTTGATATGTGGTAAAGTAACATATTCCAGATCACCTTTAAACTTCATAATTTTAAGTACAAATTGTATGATTTAAAGTGCAGGGAGGCCGGTTCTATCCTAAATGTAGCAGGGAGACGAATGAAATACGGCTGATGGTAGGACCAGGTGAGCAGTCAGGCTACTGTCCTGATGATTATAACCATCACTAACCAAAAGCTCCTAATGGAACCGAGTTGAATTTAAAGTCTTTTAATACATAAAACAGAGGGAAACTCATAGGTATAGAATGCTTCAGCAGGAAAAACAAACAAACAAACAAAAACATTTCAAATGTTGCAACAGCAGACTAAGATCTGGAAGGGACTTCTGTATAGAACTCTTCAACAGGAAAAAAAATGCTACAAATGTTGCAAAGAGCAGACTAAGATCTGGGTCTGTTGTCAGGAGCGTGGGTTGAGGTGGTTTGGGGATTACTACAGCACCTGCCACTGAACTGCGCTCACTTGTCAGATTCTTCTTCATAGCCAGCTGCTCAAGGGTACTAAGATATTATGCTTTATATACGTGTGTACAAGTGCATGTGTGTTCATGCTCGTGTATAGGAATGGATTTGAATATATGTAGGTTCACATGGGTGGAGGCCAGAGGTCAACCTTGTTTGTCTTGTCCTGTCCTCAGACACTGTCCACAGGATCTCTCATTGGAAAGAGGCTGAGCTAATAAAATAAATTAATTTTAATTGATTTGAATTTGAAAATGATTAAGTGTATATCGAAGTATGAAAAGAAGCTAAATGTCACAAAAGCAAATATATGTTCCAGAATCTGTTCTGCTATGATTATTGTTCTCCCGTGTTCTCGTTCTCTCTCTCTCTCTCTCTCTCTCTCTCTCTCTCTCTCTCTCTCTCTCTCTCTCTCTCTCTCTCTCTCCCCCCTCCCCTCCCCTCCCCCATTTCTCAAAGAAAAAGAGGTAGCAGAGGCCTAAGTTAGAAATCTCCTTTCCAAGTGGCTCAATGTGTCAGGTAGTCTTCCAGAGACTGCCCTACCTGGGGATCCATCCCATATACAGGCACCCAACCCAGACACTATTGTGAATGCGAACAAGTAAGTGCTTGCTGACAGAAGCCTAATATAACTGTCTCCTGACTCTACCAGTGCCTGACGAACACAGAGGTGGATGTTCTCAGCAAACCATTGGACTGAGCACAGAGGAGCTAGAAAAAAGACCCTAAGGAGCTGAAGGGGTTTGCAGTCCCATAGGAGGAACAACAGTATGAACCAACCAGTACCCCCAGAGCTCCCAGGGACTAAACCACCAACCAAAGAAAACGCATGGTGGGACTCATGGCTCCAGCTGCATATGTAGCAGAGGATGGCCTAGTCAGTCATCAATGGGAGGAGAGGCCCTTGGTCCTGTGAAGGCTCTATGCCCCAGTGTAGGGGAATGCCAGGGCCAGGAAGCAGGAATGGATGGGTTGGTGAGCAGGGGGAGGGAGGAAGGGATAGGGGGTCTTGGAGGGGAAACCAGGAAAGGGGATAACATTTGAAATATAAATAAAGAAAATATCTAATAATAATAATAAAGAAAGAATACTCAGCATAGTCACTAAGAAATAAGAAAGCTAAAGGGTAAGAAGCATTCAAAACTTACTCTCTCTCTCTGGCTCTCTCCCTCTCTCTCTCCCTCCCTCAAAGATCAATAGATTCTTAAAATGCTATAGAGGGCAGAGTGAGGTGTTTTTATTACCTCTCTCTTCCCCCTCCACTAATTGGATAAGGGTTTTTCTTGGAAATTTGCCAGCTCGCAGTTTCATGCTAAATCTACTGCTGTTTAATTTCTGAGGGAGGAGGTAAATGACTCATGGATGTGTCAATATACCATGAGACCTCTGCTTTCTCACCACACAGTGACAGTGTAGTCTTACCCACTCAACTGCCTGCTAGTAGGCTCTGCTAAGTGCCTCCTACTTAGGTAGGTAGATAGGTAGGTAGGTAGGTAGGTAGGTAGGTAGGTAGATGATTGATTGAGATAGAAAAATGTTTTATAGTACTAATGACATACAATTTAAATTATTTTTACTTTCATTTTATGTGTATTGGTGTTTTGCCTGCATACATTTCTGTGTACCACCCATATATCTGTGCCCATGGAGGCCAGAAAAAGGCATCAAATCTACTGCATAATTTAACAGACTCCAGTTGAGAGCCACCATGTGGGTGACAGAAGTCAAACCTGGATCCTCTGTAAGAGCAGTTAGTGCTCTTAACCACTGAGTCATCTTGCCAGTCCCCAGTATATAATGTAGACAAGATTAGTAAATTAATAATTGAGAAGTTAAACAAGAGAAACACAATGTTACCCACTATCTCTCTGTATCCCCTGTGAGGACACAATGTCATCTAGGGGTTAGTATGGATCCAGATCTTTGCTTTGGGGAGTGTGGCCGTGTGTACCCCTGAGCATTCTTCTGTGTGGTAGAGAAAAGGCTTGTTGGACATGTCACCATTTCTAAGAAAGACAATCAAGGTTGTGTACCAATATGGATATTTACAATGTGAGAAGAGATAGATAAATAAATGTCCGAGAAAGGGGTCGTAAATCAGAGCACACTGTACAGTGGAATATTTCATTGTTTAAAAATGTTCTCTAATAAAATTCAAAAGGAAAAATCTTCGTAGTAGAAGAAAAATGTGGAAATACTGAATATGCAGGTATGCAGAGCTGACATAGAAGGACATGTATGTGTGTGTGTGCATGTGGCACATGTATGCATGTGTGTGCACATGTGTGTGCACAAATGTGTGTATGTGTGTGTTTGTGTGTGCGCGCGCACGTGTGCGTGTGTTTGTTCATTCACTGATACCCCCAACCAAATTCTAATCAAGTCTAATGCCTCTTGGCCATGAGATCTGATAAAAGGTTGTCTGGGGTGGGTGGCTGCCCACCGTTGACATCTCCATGCTGGAGACTTTACATTATCCTATTCTCCTGGTTTCCCAGGTGTTCCACCATGACAGATACATATTATTTACTACAAAGGCAGAAGTGCATTTGGTTAATTATTCTAAGCGTCTCAATATGCCCCTTGCATGCCGTGCTCTGCCGCAGAGGTGGGAAGGAGGATGATGGCTCCCTGGAGTCTCAGCAAGTAAGAGTCTGCATACAAATTATTCTGCCGGTCTGAATCTAGTGGTGGGAAATTTCCCAATAATTCTAAGTATTAAGGCCTTTCATGTTTCAAATATGAACAAAGCAGATCTGTCTGCTGCCACTACACCTAACTCAAGTGCCAAAGATACTGATTTACCAACAGAAACCCTGTGACACTCACACAACTAGCCTGCCAACCATGACTGGATGAAACTTAAATATTTTTTTTTAACTATAAACTTCATTAGCTTATAAATTTGTAAATACTTATAGAAGTGAATTCTGACAAATATTAAATACCGGGAGGCCTATTCAGGGATGTGTTTTGCTTCTTTGGACAGTTCACTTCAAGTCCTCGCAGGCTTAAGCTGCCCTAAACAAGAAGGCAACCTCATGTGGTTCCTTAGAGAGTCTTTGAGAGTAAGGCTAACAGCTAAATCCACAGGTACCAACAACCCAAAGCAACATTTCCTTCTATATTTGCCCTTTAAGACTCATGTTGGTTTTTATTATTACATTGTCATTGTGCTGGGGACTGAAGCCATGCAACAGCCCTCCCTCAGAACTATACCACTTGCCTAATTCTTCTTATTTCATTCATATATATATATATATATATATATCCCCCAAGGTTTTTACTTCCACTTGAACTAATACTAATAAAGACAAGAGTCTGTCAGAATGTAAAACACGATTAAAAGAAACTTCACTAGGAACTTTTACAGAAATGCAAAGAGTAAGTCAAAGCAATACAATAATCTCAAGCTACGCCCACTTTGATATTACTGTGACTGGTGCTATGTGCTAACACCTTCACGTTCCTCACGCCACGCTGTGTGAAATTACTGGTTACAGTGAAATACATTCACAGACTCTTGTTCTGGAGATATACCCATGAAAAAATGAAAACATGGCTTAAAGTTCATTACGAGATTAGAGACATGGCAGAACAGAAGGGGGTTCTATAGGACTGGGTGATAAAGGGCACTGAAAACAAGGTTAATAGACTAAAGTGTATTTACTGGGCTAAGTAACTGAGGTCAAAAGAGCAAGTTACACAATGACCAGACAGCACAATTCCACTCTGAACAAAGAAAAACATGGGTTAAATGATGAAAGAAACAGATTAAAACACACAAATTGTACTTTTATGCTTCTGGGCCTATGATGTTCTCAGTTTTTAGATACGTTTTCTCAACCAATGTAGGGTTCTGCTCATTTGTGCATAAAATATCTCCAGAAGGTCATACAGAAAGCAGGAAGAAGAAATATCTAGGAAGAGAGAAGAGAAAAAACCCAGAAACAAAAAAGGAAAGGTGCTTTATAGGGAATGCTTTGTGTTTGAGTTTTTCTTCAGTAGCTGTTTTTATAGATTAGCGTTAAAGGACTTCCCTATAGTGTTAAGGCCTTGGCTCCCATCCCTGGAACTGAGGAAGACGAAAGGGGAGGGGCATAGGCATGAGAAAGGGGTGGGGCTACCTTTTTAATCCTACTGATATATTATCATTTCAAAACACGGATCCATCAGAAGATCATACTCAATGCACAGCACTGAATTTCATCAAAAAAAAAATGTAAACAAACTATACATTAGTGTCTCTACACACGGATGAGAAAATCAGTAATGCTCACACAGGGCCACAGCACATGCCCAAGGAGCCCATGGCCACACTTGACTGGCACCAAGGACAGAAGAAGCCAAGGGTTATAGAAATGAGTGGAGGTGTTTACCTTCCTGTCGCAGGTTTTGGGACTTCCAGCGGTGTTCTGCTTGAGAAAGCCAGCTGTCGTGGACCAGCGGGTGGGGTTTTTCCTGGAGGGCTCCTCTGAGGAAAAGTTGTTATCACTGACAGAAGTGGAAAGGCCAGTTAAAGCTGGGTCGCTGCTCCGGCGGACATGAAGAGGCATATCTACACAGGCAAAGAGAAGATTGGACTTAGCAGAAATGAACAACCACGTTGGGATAGATGCATTTGATCCGAAGACTTTTTTTTTTTTAATTTTGTAATTTAAAGCTTAATCACATTTATTTATTGCGTGTCTGCGTATATATGTGGGTGTGTCTGTGTCACAGCACACGTGTGGAGGTTGGAAAACAGCTTGCACTAATTGAGTGTCTCCTATCATGTGGGATTGAAGGATTGAATTCAGATCTTTAGACTTGGAGGCAAGAGTCTTTATCTGCTGAGCGGTCTTGCTATCCCAAGTAATGCTTTTAAAAAGATACAAGGGATGGGCACTCCGAGACAGATTCTACTGGGGCTTCAAAAGTCCTGATGGTGAGGGAGATGAAGTAGGGGTCTAGCTCTGAATAAAGCTGCCTGGTCTGGTATTCGGGCTTCGCCACTGGTTACTTAGTCAAGAAGGCCAGCTGTCCTCTACCTCTAGTCCCCTGCTCCTGGAATGATGATGAAATAACATCCTGCTTGACGAGGAGACTACAGGGTCTAAATAAAAGCCAGTGCCTGGTATGTGATAAATACCAAACTGAGAGCAACAACCTATACTGTTCTTATTTACCAGTATGCCTAGATAAAATATCCTGAACGCTATGTAGGATAATTAACAAAAAAAGAAAAAGAAAACAAAATGATTTCATCTAGCTTTTAACTGCAACTGCAGCTACAGAACTAGTAAGGTAGAATTTAGAAAAATGCTTAGATAGTCTACTAAGGAATTATGCTGAAGAGAACCCTTTTCTTTAATAAAGTAGTTCAGGGAAATGAAAAGCATACAATTACTGCTTCTTTTTAAGATGACTTACAACCATCTTACATCTTGCATACACCTGAAGAGATGATCCGTCTAGGAGATATCTCTGTGTGTGCCTATGACAATGTATCCAGAAAGGTTTAAATAAAAAGGGAAAACCCACACCAACAGTGGGTGGCAGTGTAGCTGGAGTCTTGGAGAAAGTGGGTGGGGCACCAGCACTGCTTCCTGACTGTGAATCTCACGTGACCAGCTAGCTGCCTCTCACTGTGCTGCCCAACTTCTCAACATGGTAAACTGTATGTACCCTCACACTTGTGAGTCAAAATAATCACTTTCCTTAGTTTGCTTCCATTAGGCTATTGTACCAACAAGGAGAGTACCTGAGTATAATGAGTGATCTTGAGAGTGCACATGAGCACATAGGAGCCTCCTCTATACGCTCATACAACCCACTCCATGGAAGACTATCCTAATAGCGTATCCACGCAGATTAGAATCTATCTATAGTTAACTGTGGTAATACAATCTGCAACAGATTCTGGCATTATCATTGAACCATGTCAAACCACAGCAGAGGAGAAACCTATGATACAAGTTTTTAATCATTAAATAACTCCAACAAACGCCTGCAAATATCTTTAATCCCAGCACTTGGGAGATAGAAGCAGGAGGATTTCTGAGTTTGAGGCCAGCATAGTCTAGATACTGAGTTTCAGGATAGCCAGGGCGACATGGTGAGAGCTTTTCTTGAGAAACCAACCAACACCAACAGCAGCAACAACAACAAAACAAAATCGATAGTATGTCTAATAAAACAGTTGCAGTAAGCAGTAAGCTCACTTTCAACCCAATCAAAGCCCACAAACAAGCCAACCACGGAAATGACAAACAACATTTGCATCTACACCATGAAAACTTGATAATAGTACCACGAGCTGGGCAACACTACCCAAGCGAAAAAGAATCACTTGTTAGTTTAACACTGGTTGAACACATACATGGAAGTTGGGGAGGTAATTCTGATTTTTAAGTGTATAAATTACCTGTGACAGTTGCTATTACTTAAATTTTGAAATAAAAAATTAAATAGAGGCTAGGAATTTAGCTCCATTGATGGAGTAATAACACATGCCTGTAATCCCAGCACTTGTGGAGCGGAGGCAGGAGAATCAGTTCAAGATCATCTTTGGCCACAAGGAGTTGGGGGCTGGCCTGGGCTCTACAAGACCCCATAAGTATATAAATAAAAGCAATGATTAGGAACTCTACAGTCACTTTGTTGACAGGTGCATAACAACATGAAGATCAATGTATACTAATGTTATAAGGAAAGTCCCTTACCAGAAGGAAACAAAATTATTCCCCAAATTAATGGACTAGACTAGCCCTAAGGGTTACAATGATGTCTGTTTTGGATAATGTAGTTGCAGGGGTTTCTGGGTTTTCCATTTTTTAATCAGGTCTTAGTACCAGTATCCCTCCCACCTTCCAGTGTGTGAGTATAAATACCACACTGGCTCACAAAAGGTCTTTACCAGGGGCACAGCCATAAAGGCTAAAACCTGTACCCATTACCTGCCACAAAATGACCATAGAAAGTAATATTCCATCTCACAGCAGACTCAGACTTCATAATTTCACTGAACCAGTGGGAGGAACACATTACACACATGATTCCATTACCCCCATTACCTGGAACTGTCATTTCTGCCTAAACATGAGTGTTATGTTCACCTGTTAACCTGGAACGAAGGAAATTCACATCTTTGTGGCGATGCATTATTATGAAATTATACCTTAGAGTCTAAGGAATTAGAACTTTTATTGGGCCTCACAGCCAAAGTTAAAAATACACGGTGAGGTCACTTAAGGCTCAAGACTGTCCCCCTACTGTGCACTCCGCCTGTTTGTCTAACCTGACTGTAAAAGGACAACCAACTTTATAGGCCTTTGCTTTTCCATGTATTCAACTTTTACACCCTAAGCTTATGCTGTAATCTTACATTATATACTCTTCCATTCCCCTGACCAACAAGTAGTACATGTGTGTATGTATGTTATGGCCAAAAAACAAACAAACAAACAAACAAACAAACAAAACCCAGGTTGTAAAGGCTTTAAGGGGCCGTAGAGCTGGGTCATCACAACACCAAAGTGGCATCCACTGTCCTAAAATGGAAAGTGACTCCAACATCATGGTGACTGAAGTAATCCAGACACAGAGGAGAGTAGCAAAGCATCTCATTCGCAGGAAGAAGCTGAATAAGCAGCTCCTCTTGAAGGCCAGAAAGGGGAGGAGGAAGAGGAAACAGGAATGAAGGCAACCAGAAAATGGAATGTGCTCTGGTAGCTGCAGCCAAGAATCATTTATTGTTTATTTCAAAATAGCCAAAGTAAGGGATCCCAGACATTCTCAGCACTGATTAAGTGAAGGATGCTAGAAAAGATGTGGATGCTATTTACACTGCGTGTGTACACACACATCAGTGCACATCACACATGCAGAGCACTAGCACATTGCACTCCACAAACATACACGATAACCATGAAAAAAAACAAGACTCCAGTGCGGCTCTGCATTCGCACTCACATTGTCAGATCCAGCAGAAACTGATGGTCTCTCCCTATAGCCATGTGCACTTGGAAGTTTACTGGTTTGTTTTTTTTTTTTTTCCTTTCTTTCTTTCTTTCTTTCTTTCTTTCTTTCTTTCTTTCTTGGTTTTGTAGCTGCATGAAAATTATAAGGCATTTTTTAATGCAGCTTACACAAACACAAAGGTTTAGGAATAGTGTATTAGAAGCAATGACTTCCCTTGGAGGGTCTGAATAATTTTATTTTTTAAATGTGAGTTCTGTACTAGTCACAATAGAGAAGCATGTGACTTATTTCACAGATAAGCTGGACTCAATAAGACAACGGGAACAGCCAGCTATGGTCACAGATTAGTGTTCCAGAAGACAGCCCAGGATCCTAAGCCAGGGCTCAGTGACCACAGAAATCATTAAGTTGTTATTCAGCAATGTATCAGAAAAAGCATTGAATTTCTACCTATGACTATAAATGTTGCTATCAATTATTAAGGAGAGGAATGTTGTTGTCTTCAAGTCAGAGCCATACAATCTTAAAGCTACATACTCAACTGATGGCCTCCACTTCAGGGAGAGACAAAGAGTACACTAATTATAAATGCAGATTATAAAAGCACACATTTATATCCAAAAAATGTGATAACAGAGAAGAAAAGGGCCCTATTGGGTACACATAAGGGTGGTTTGGTGACAGGGGACAGTTCAGATGAACAGGCTGAGTCTGGCGTGGTTCTTAAAACATTTACCTCAGGATCTGACCTCATCCAAAAAATAAGGGCAAGGTGTGATGTATGCAATTAATCCTAATGAGGCAGAGGCAGAGGCAGAGGGATGATCTGTGAGTTTGAGGCCACAGTGAGCTCAAGGCCCTACCAGGACTATACAATGTAACAAAACAGTAGCAACAAAAAAGTGAGTGAGCCCTCAAACAGCTGTGGTTTGGGCAGCTCATGGTCCAGGGTGGTTACTATTTAATATGTGAAATGAAAAAAAATGCTAAATATTTACTGATTTTTTTTCATTTTAAGTGACAATAATAAACCCACTACATGCTCCATAACAATTTAAGTTTATGACAATGATTTTACAAAAAGCAATGCACATGATAACAGAGAAGACAGCCACTGCTTTGTGTTTTATACAATAGAAGACACCTGGATATCCCATATCTGCTTCTGCAGGCACTACTGTTGCAAAATGGAAATGTACAGAAGAAAAGCAGCATTATAACTGTGGAGCTGGAGGAAAGATCATATTTTAATTGCCTTCTGAGATAATTGTGGAGATTCCTCTCCATACTTGAGGAATAGCTGTTTCTCAAAGGTCAGACGCAACATGGGAGTGAACTTTTCCATTACGTTAAAATCTGCTTGTCTATCTCACACTTTTAATGGACTATCTACTTACAAAAAATTCTGTAGCTTTAGTCATCTGGAAAATATTAGTTATTGAGCTAGGCCAATCTTCCCAATGTTGACACATTTTCTTTCCTATCAGAAAAATCACATATGTTAAAGTCTCTACCGATCTCATTGGGAATGAGTTATGGGGTGGGAAGCTGTCAACAGGAGCACATTATGGGTTGGGAAGCTGTCAGTCACGCTCACAGTGGGTGTGAGTTTCCCAAACTTGCTTTTCACCGTTAGGTTGAATTTTATATTTGGCAACAAACACTGTCAATTGCTGTGCTTGTTTGATGGGCTTCTGTCATCAGATACCGAATTCTGAACATCCAAGAACCTTCTGCCCTTCTTAAAAGTAAAAATAATGTTACAGGGCCTGTGAGAATAGTGGGTGAGTTAAACGTTTGCTGTGTAAGCAAGAGTCCCCCAGTGCTGGGAAAGCCGAGAGAAATGGATCCCTCGGGCACTCTGACCAGCCAACCTAGCCAGAAACAGTGAGCTCAGGTTCAGCGAGAGACTCTGTCTAAAAATAAGCACGACGACACCCAACAACCCAACATCAACCTCTGACCTGTGTGCGCACACACATGTACACATGCCTGCACACACACCCCTACCTACACACTAAATGAAATCTAAAAGGTTCCTGATCAAGCCATCACCTAGCAGGTTTTTCTTTGAGACAGCTGAGATGTTTTAAGCTTCTCATTCTACCACTTACCATCTGTGTACTTGGAGTCAGATTGAAGTAATGGCTTTCCCTGGTTCACTGAGTAACAAGCAGGGCTCTTTTTCAATGAGTCTAAGAGGCAAACAAAGCACATACTGCCACGTGAGTTGTGGCCAGCGTGTTACCTTCGGATTGCCCCAACCTGCCTGTGAGGCAAGTAAACCATTCAATGAGGGTTCCTTATGACCTCGGGCTGGGGACTGAGACCACAGCCTCACTCATGGTAGCTGATGTTCCACTCAGCCCAGGGGATAGAGCTTAATAATACTGGAAATGTGCTACCCTCTGGCCCCCTTGAAACGGTGTCAGTGACTTATAAGGACTCATGAGCCAGAGCCTAAGAAACACTAGCCTGGAATTAGTTCCCTTTCTAAGGCTTAATTCCTAACTGGTAAAACCAGAGATCACCCTGACAGCTGAACCGGTACCCAGAGGAGCAAACATGTGACCTCATACATGTCTACTGCCTTCCCTAGGATCCTCCATCAGACCTCTTCCTAACAGAGCTGATAACCATCTAGCAATATGTCAAAGTATAAACACATTCATAGGAACCTCCAAATATGTTGCAACATTGCAAGCACTATAGCTTGCAAATACCAAAAACTTTAAGCACAGGTTTAAAGTTAGCAACAAGGTAAACAGGGTTGGGGGTGGGGGTGGGGGGTGGTCTCTGAGCAAGCAGACTAGGTCTCAATGAAAGTGATTATGATAAATATCTAGACTTGTGGTTAAGTCCTATGCTTGAGAAGTTTGCCGTCTCTTCTCATAGCAACAGAACTTAGCGTCACTCACAGAATACCATTTTACCCTAGCCATGGAGAATGAAGTAAAATATGATGCAGCCATCTTTTCAGTTTCATTTCCTGTTACTGTGACAGGGCACCCTGACAGAAGCAACTTCAGAGAGAAGGTATTTGGCTCACAGCTCTAGTTCACAGTTCACCACTGTGGGGGAGTCAGGGTAGTAGAATCAAGAGTCAGAGGATCACACCATACCCAGTCTGGAGCAGGAAACAAGCGTTCAGCTCGAGTTCTCCACTCAGGAAGACTGCATTTTCTGCCTGATGGATGCTTCTACCTGTCGCGTCTGCTCTCGACCAACAAGAACAACACGACCACCAGTTCTTCTAACAGCAGTTTCTTCATCTCTCAAGCTTCATCTTTTTCTCTCTCTCTCTCCCTCTCTCTCTCTCTCTAACCCCAGGCCTCTCTCTCTTATATACGCTCAGCCCTCATCCACTCACAGCAGACCACGTCACCTTACCAGGCATGCAACTTCAGCCAATCAGGGCAGCAGGGGCATGTCTCCACCAAATGTGGACTTGTTTATACCGCCAGTATCATGGTGCACCTGCGCAGCTCTTACAATGGTCATGGCTTATTTTCAGGTGTATGAGGAAGTCAGGTGCAAGTCATAAGACTTAGCTGCAGTCCCGAGCGCCATCTTGGGACTGCTGCCACACCCGCTCCTCACATCTACCCACACCGAGAACTGGGTCCTCCTACTGAACTCTCTTAATCCAAAAAATTTCCTCCTCCACAGACATCCCCACAGCCCAACCCAATCTAGGTAACAACTCATTGGAACTGTTTGTCAAAGTGATTCTAAACTCTAACTGTCATACGACTTGTACAACTTACAGAGTGACCCTGGACCAGCGGCCTGCTACAATATCACTAATAATCTCCTGTACACTATGCCCGTTACAATTACTATCAATAATATAGGTGGTTCTTATCTGTTGAAATTCCTCGGCCCTAATTTTAGGAAAACAGAAGCGTTTAAAAAATACGATAATGAAACTTTCCAACCGAGCAGCACTTCTGATTTATTTAATATATAGATGTTCAAAGTCTAGCCTCTAGGACATTAAAAAGAAAATTCAAAGATGGGAATCTTTAATAATTAAGCTCCTGGCTGCAGCTCAGAGGGATGTGCAGTGGTACTGGCCCGGGACAGCTGTGCAGGCCGTTTGATGTCACCACTGCTTTGAAGAAGGGCTAAAGGAGCAATCCACCATCATCCCAAGATTCCAGAGTCTCTGTGGTGCTAGTGAGCTATAAATATTGATTTGTTTTCCTAGGTAATGTGCTTTTTTAAATAAAGCAAAGAAAGGGTAGATCTAATAAGGTGCCGGAGCAAATGCTAAATGGGAGACACAAGCATTAAGTTAAACTTCAACTTCCTCCTCCTTACTGCATCAAATGCAGCTTCTCTCAGTCCTTCCATCGACTCATGTATTATTTAACCACTTGAGGCGATGAATAAACTTGTTCCAAAAAGCCCTGCCTAAGCTGGCAAGGTATTTAATCAAATCTAAGAATAGCATAGAGCCACAAGGTTTCTAACAGAATTTGCTATACAAACGGCACAATTACTCTACATGCAACCACTTCTCCCATCTCCAGGGCCACCACACAGTTCCCAGGGACACAGCCCACCGCGGAAAGAGTCAAGTTGTTAACATATGCCATGCTACAAAACCTACCCTCCAATGGACATGCACCAAACCAAACCAGGGAAGAATTTTCTGTACACTCGTCATGGCCCAGGGTGTAGCCCTACCCAGACTGGCAGTTCTACCACCAGGCCCTGCATGGAGATCCTCCCAAAGCTCAAAAAGATATAAATGAGGAAAGCCTGTTGCTTTCTGCTTAATTTACAATAACGCTCTGAGAGGTTGGTTTTTTATCCATTGTTAAGCATACGTGATTTCTAAACCACCAATCAAACACCGAGGCCCAGCATTCTTGGTCTGGTCAATCCACAACATTAAAACAAATCCTCATCTATGTATTCTAGGATGTATTATCTGAAGTTCCCAGAAAGAAAAAAAAATCCTTCCCATGTTGACCCTTCTATACAAAGGCTGATCAGAACATCGATGGCTGTGGAGAGCTAGATTATTGCAAGTCCAGAGCTAAATTACCCTGGGCTATCCTAGCTATCCTACCATCTCTGTGTGTGACCTAACATCCTTGTGACTGTTAAGTAAGTCCTGTGAAATGTGTTAACGGACCACTCATTTCACCAATGCAAAGGCTAAGAATGTCCTCTGGCAGCATCTAAGGCCCCCTGCTGAGATCTCTCCCTTCGCTGTAACCTGCCCACCTGGATTTCCAGCACTGTGTTTGAAAAGTGCCTTGATTTATAACTTTCTTTGTTCTGTTACTATAGAATATCATGAAAGCGTTACCATGTTGGAACACAGAATTTGGAGTGACCTGAATATGTGGGCTGCAGTCATTCATTCACATTTGGCTTCCTAATGAACCATCTCTTCATTCCTTTTGAGGCGAGCGTTGTGGGTTTTTTTCTAGGACACGCCTGAACACCGCTCTATACCTCATGCCCAAATGTAGCTGAACACTTGCTGGGAAGGCACCGATGTCACAAGTATTCCCAGGTTTACCTTCTCTAAGAGGTTCCCACGGCCAAACGGAAGTTGTCCTCATATGAAATACTCCACTTAGAATTCTTCCCCTGGCACAGAAAATGGTACTTGGAAATGTTTGCAAAAATGCTGGCTTATAAATTAAACCTGTGAATAAATGTGGCTTCCAGCTATCTCCTTTTATACTCACTGTCCAGATTATAAGGTCAATCTCTTTATCAAAGAAGAAAATGACCCCTATTGGTAGTCCACGGTGGATAGGGTTTTTTTTTCTCTCTCTCCCTGATGATAAAAAAAGGAATGAATTGCTAGTTCAAACACTACCAATAATAGATGGAATCCCAGAAACAGAGTCTTTTCATCTTATTGTCTTTCCTATTAAGTTTTCATTGTTGTCCCTTCATTCACAGCCGAGTCCCCTACAGCAGTGCCTGCGCACCACATACCTCAGGTTAAAGCCGACACTCCACTAAGAATTTTACATTCTCTGAATCAAATCCCTCATATCCCCACAAGTTTAGCACTTCAGGTCAACGATTAGGTAATCAAAGTTGAAAATGTTCAATTATATCTGACAAGGAATTTGTCTCTCAAAACTTGCCATTGACTATTGACTAACAGAGAGGCCCACGCTCTCCCCTTGGCCATTTGTCTTCTGTTATCTTATTAAAGACTTGCGGACATCACTAACTGTCAGGCTAACTTTTGAGAAGCATTACTTTCCTACCCTTGATTACTCTAACCTCTGACCTTCAATGCTCTAGGAACAAGTAACAACTCCCCTCGCCTAGGGACTAATGATCCACAGCATTCACTAGTTGATTTTCTATCAAAAGGTGGAGCGGGTACCGCCACTGACGTCTGGTTCTAGAATGACTCCACTCACATGCTTATCAGTTGCTTCATGGAGGCAGACTTGACTTAAATCTCCAGTGTCTCTTTCTGTTGTTATTGTGACTGGGTTAATTTATTTTTGTGGCACTGGGATGGACTCTAGGCTTCAAACCTGCTTAGGCAAATCCAGTGCAATACCCTCCAGCCCAAATCTCTACCCTTTATTGCGGTGACAGATGGAATTTTTGTCTTAAAAATGAATCTCCGCTAAGGAAGCCTGAGGACGCACTATACACTAGTCACTCGACTAGCTACTGGGGGCAAACAGATTTCAGTGAGGAGAAAGGAATTACAAAATAACACTGCACTGTACGTCACCGAGGGATCGGCGTAAATGGCGTAAGGGACGACAGGAAAGGAAGCACCAGTTTACAAAGGGGAGAACAGGACACACGCTGTCCGTGTTCCTGGCGTGCATGCTCCACTTTTGGATCCGCTCCTCACGGTGGCACTGTGTACATGCTGGTTGGTAATAAGCTTGTTTGGCACCAGGCAGCTGTTCCATGCCGTGAGCAAAGCTTCATGGTCCTGAAACATATGGCCGCATGTCTATGTGTATTACCTTCAATGGGTAGAAAGGACTCACTGATAATCTAATGTGGTCATTTTTCTCCTTAAGGGAGGAGTAATGGATGTGTTAATACATCCTTTGCATCTATAGCAGGTAGTCGGGGTAGGGACACTGACACTGGCTAGACCCTATGGTTAAAAATGTGAGGGAACTTTCACACACTAATAGAATTCCTCAGAGCAAGACTAAGAAAATAGCTAAAGTTATTCTTCTCATTTTAGAGGTAGGGAAGTTTGGCATTAGAAGAATAAGAACTCCTGACTAGAGTTAATGTCCAAGTGACTGTGGAGGTGAATTCATGTCTCAGTCATCAGAACAAAGATGGGCTCCCACCCAACAAGGGTGGGATCAGAATCTCCTGAGTCTAGGGCCTGAACCCATACCTTGCTCACAAATTCCTAGCACAATGAGTCCTCATCACCAAAGGGCAGCCATATAGCAAATGCATTTCAGCAGATCCCATAGTAACAGAATAGGAAAGACAGATCAGGCCTGGAAATCCAGCTAAGAACACAGATTCCAATGCCAAAGGTTTACAGTGGATCTAAAAATCCTGTGTTTTCACAAGAATTTTCTAACACCTAATGGAATTTCTGTGACATATTTTAGGTTTATATTCACACTTTGGGAAATCACAGGTCAATGACAGCAAATCATCAGATTCTGCCCCGAGTAGCAAGACTGCCCCATGCAGAAGCCACTGTTAGGGTTTATTTCACTCAAGTCCCTTTGGCCTTAGTTCAAAGCTCAGAGGCTATGAGAGGATAGTGATGGCTACACTGTTCAGAGACACGTCTCTCTGAATTTAAGACTCTGGTCATTCTGTAGACCAGCGAACTTAGCACGATGAAAGCATAATCTCAAAGCTATGGTTTGATACTCCCGATTGTATTAACCTCTTATCACGCCACACAGGACACGATCAAAGGTGGCTCCGTTTCTTTCAACTTCACTTTGAAACTCTAAAGAAGAAGAAATCCTTAAAGAATTCAGAGAGAGGGCGGGCAGGATTGCTCAATGGTTAAGAGCACTTGTTGCTCTTGCAGAGGACCCAAGTTCAACTTGCAGCACCCACGTGGCAGTTCATAGTCATCTGCAGCTCGAACACCAGAGTGTCTGATGCCTTCTTCTGACTTCTGTGGGTGCTAAGTGTGTTCACAGTGTCCATACATGCAAGCAAAAATACTCACACATAAAATAAAATGAATATATATATATATATATATATATATATATACTAAAGAAGGAAAAGAATACAGGGAACAGAGGAGAATCTAAATTTTCTAAACATCTAATGGAATTTTTGTGACATATTTTATGTTTATATTCACACTTTGGGAAATCACAGCTCATATCTAGACTCCCCAAAGAAATAAACAAACATTTACATATGATTTTATCAAGGTGCTATATTTAGCAGTAACCCACTGTGATAATACAAATGTTATCATAAATCTGCTTCAAAATAAAGTTCCAATCATAATCCTACCAGTTAACAATCCTCTGCTTAGTATGCTGAGTGCATCAGAGTCGGCCGCTCTCTAATTGGAGAGATAAAGCGCTTTAATATTGATGAAATATTTCTAATATTTAAGTAGCAGTTTTACACCATTAAATCTAAACAACTTTACCTATCACTCTGGCAGCCTGACAACCAAGCAAAAAGAATTCAACCCAATAGTGGTTTCCTAGGCAACAAGCAGAAAGAACCACCGGGGGAAAAAATATCGAAAACAAGAAAAAGCATTGTGGCATTTCCAGTAGGCTTAAGAAATGCATTCTAATTGTTCAAATGTCACAAAGACAACAATATTGAAAATCATTTCATTGGAAATGACTCAAAAAGATAATGCCATTTTCATAGCATAGCAAACGGGGTGTAGAGAAATAGAAAAATTAGATTCCCTTCCTTTATTCTGAATTAAGTAGGGTCAGTCATCAATCTTGTCTGATTTTATGAAATTTATCTACATTAGTACAGATTTCTAATATGCCTCCTTATTTCCCTATAGCAAGGATGAGCTGACAATCACCACACGAAGAATCACATAGAGTGAGGAGACCGTAGTTTAGATAGAGCCTCTGGGCATCTCCGGGCACACAGAGGACCTTATGCATGCTTTGGTCTTCATTCAAAAGGAAAGCCCTTTGTAATGGTTAAATTCATTATCTACTTGACAAGCTCTCTAATCAGCTTGGAGACGAACCTCTGGGCATGTCTGCAAGCAAGCTTCTAGATTAAGTTAACTGAAGCAGAAAGACCTACCTTAAGTGTGAGTGGGACCTTCCTCTAAGCTATCGTTGTGTACTGAATGAAAAGAAGACAGTGGATACTGGATGCATCTCTCTGCTTCCCGACTGCAGAGGCAAGCTCCTGTGAACACACACCCTACTGTGTAGACTGGACTGACCAAGCTAATCAGAACGAACCACTCCTTCCTTAAGTTGCTTTTGTGACGTGTCTCCACAGTACAGCTCTCCTTAAAAACAGTTGGCTATCCTCCCTTGCCTCCTGGTCTTTTTCTCTGTAACACAGAGGGCACCTGGATTCAAGCTCACAAAGCTCTTAGCTTGTGACTTTTAGAGCAGAATCACAGAAGGCTGGTCTGTAATTCTGCTGATGAAATCAGTACTATGTTCTAGGCAACTTGACACTTTCGTTATAGTCCTTGAACTTTGACTGGTAATCTTGAGAAAAGAATATTGGAAGCACTATACACTGCATAGGTAATTTAAGGTCTTATCTCTATGATAGGAGAGCCTTTTCTAGAAGAAGAAATGTGGAAGGGAAGCTCTCAACCTACACTGAATGGTACTGCAGACCTATGAGACGCTCACTAGTGTAACCCAACCAACTTTCTCAGAGACACACTTCATTAATTTAGAAACTTGGGTGAAACTTATCCAATAATTTAGTCAAAGCCATCAATTTAGTAGCTGCGGTCAAATATGACAAAAGTGTTTTTCCGATAATTCACCTCTTGATGGTTGGTAAATTAAGGAAACAAAGAGAAGAATGTAAATAATAATAAAATAATAACAATAATAAATAATAACAAATTGTAAAATTAGAAAAATTTTGTTTCTACTATATATTCCAAACAAAGCAAGGGAAAAATGTTGCAATTCTTTCCCAGTGGCAGTCCACCAGCATTGTGAGAATGGTGCTATCAAGAGTGGTGGGCAACCCTGACCTGGGTGTTCCAGTGATCAGTGTACAACCTTTTTACCTAGGTGACCCTGTAAACAGTGTGCAGTTCTGACCTGGGTATCCCAATGATCCATCCGTGTGCAACCCTGTAGTCTGAGTGTCCTAGTGATCAGTGTGCAACCCTGTAGTTTGGGTGTCCTAGTGATCAGTGTGCAACCTTGTTACCTAGCTGACCCATTGATCAGTGTGCAACCCTGACCTGGGTGTCCTAGTGATCAGTGTGCAACCCTGACCTGGGTGTCCCAGTGATCATTGTGCAACCCTGTAGTCGGGGTTTCCCTGTGATTGGTATGCAATCCTGACCTGGGCGTCTGTTTTCATATGTATGTGTTCCCTTTTTCATATATGCTTGCTCACATATAAAAGCCAAAATAACAGAATGCTGAGCGCTGCCACGGATCAAGCTGATAACTTGTGAGAAAAGTGAGTTCTTAGAAACAGAACACATTAACTTCGGTTCATTTGGACACGCTGTCTCTGTTGGTTTGTTTTGTATCCAGCTCTCTAAACTCTTTTACTGGTTACAAAACACAGACGAGGAGGGTCACCATACTTTATCCGTACGCCACACAAAGCCATCTTAAAGAAAATTTAAACAACACTGTAATTAATTAAAACTCTGAGCTGGGTTTGGTGGCATAGACTTTTAATGGAAACCCAATAGAAACAGAGGCAGAAGGATTCTAAATTTTAGGCCAGTCCAAGCTATAGATACAAAACCAGTGGTAACCTGGCCTGCATACTGAGACTGTAGCTTTAAAAGGAAAACAAGTGTACCCTAAGAGTCCAGAGGACTGTTATGGGGGCTAGAATCCATGCAGGTTCACAGGGGCCTGACAAAGCACACAAATAATGAAATGTGGACTGGATTTTCTCCCATCTCTATGAGCTGGTGTGGCTGATGTCAAGATCCACATCTGATCTGATACAGGTAAAATTACCCCCTTTTTCATAGTTTTTAACTTAACTTACATTTTCCTTTCTCGCAGTTTTTCTTTTTTAATTTTACAAAAGACTTGTTATTTCAGATATCAGTATATAATATGGTTTGATTGAGCAATGTCCTCCGTAGTTGGGGGTATTTGAACCCTTGATCTTCAGGTGTTTGGGGAGATGGTCCAGGACTGCTGGAAAAAGCATGTCACCTAGGGCTCATTGGGAGGGTTTATCACATTGCCCCATTTGTATTGTATTCTCTTTCTCTCCCTCTCTCTTGTGCATGCATGTACACGCACTGTGTGTTTCTGTCTGTCTCTGTATATCTGTCTGTCTGTCTGTCTGTCTGTCTCTGTGTGTATATATGTAAGTCTGTCGGCCTCTCTCTGTTTCTCTCTCTTTCTCTCGGAGTATGTGTGGCTGTTTATCCCTCTGTGTATTTGTGTGTGTCTCTCTCTCTCTCTCTCTCTCCTTCCCTCCTCTCTCCCCCCTCATGTGTGTGTATCTGTTTGTCTCTCTCTATGTATATGTGTGTGTGAATGTGTCTGTCTGTCTGTCTCTCTCTGTTTCTCTGAATATGAGTGAATGTGTGTGTGTGTCTGTGTATGTATATGTTTGTCTCTCTATCTCTCTGTGTGTCTGTAAGTATGAATGTGAGTGTGTCGGTCTGTCTCTCTGTGTTTCTCTCTTCCTCTCTGTGTATGTGTGTGTGTGTGTGTGTGTTTAAGTGTGTGTGTGTGTGTGTGTATGGGGGTTTCTTATGTGTGTCTCTCTCCGCCTCTTTCTCTTTCTCTCTCTCTGTCTGCTACATGTGAATGGATATATGCTCTCTAGCTTCCTGGTATAGCTGAGTGCTACTATGCCTTGCCCTAACTATAGAGTCATAGTATTTTATCATAAACAAACAAACAAATGAAAAATACTACTAATGCAACTAACTGTCCATCAGCTAACAGCATTTCTGGGTTTGTAGCACATCAGCTGCACATACAGAAGACTATAAATCACAATTAGCAGAAGATAGGACTGGGCATGAGCCACAGTTGGTAGAGCACTCACCTCACATGCCCAAGTCCTTGGTTTGATCCCAAGCACCACTTAAACTGAGTGGGTGGTACAGGCCTGTTACCTCAAAATTGAAGAGAAGGAGGGAGTTCAAGGCCATCTGTGGCTACACAGCAAGTTTAAGGCCAACCAGGGATGTATAAGACCTATTTGAAATAATAATAATGACAATTATATAATAATATGTGCACTGACTCTAACATGCCAGGAGGTAGTATATTTAAAAGTGCATGCTGAAAAGTTAATTAGAATTAATGTATTCCAAGCAATTGCCTTTCAATTACCAATCCCATAATGCACAGGAGGCAGGGCACCCAGAGAACACTACTCTTCTTTGATGGAAAAATGTCCCCAAACTCAAAACCCTTTGAAACCTCAGATTTCACAACTTCTCTAAAGCAAAGCGTGGTTATGAATTATCATGCCCCAAATGGAATAGATCTGCAAAGATTAGACAATGTTTTGACAAACCACGATCCTTTCATGTTTGCGTTCCTAAAAGAGCAAAGAGAGAGTCAACTGAAAAGCGACAGTGCTCAGCTCCTTAAAACTTAATCATGAGAATCGTGCAGAACACACCAGCAAAGGAACCCATTTCCGACCAACACATAGCCACTCAATTAAATGAGGGGGGGGGGAACAAGTTAAATATTTTATTGACATAACAGTGAAATCACAAGATATGAGCAACCAAAGGAAAAGAGGCTCCTTCACCTTCTCATCAGGAAAAAGTCTGCAGCCTGCCACCTGGAGCTGAGGAAGCAAACGCTCCTATTGCTATTCTGTAGCATCAATCGCCCAGAAAGATCAATCATCAGAAAACTCTGACACTTCCCCAGAATGCAGTCTGTATCTTTGTAGTCCCAGTTCACATTTACCTTACAATTTAAGGAGTATGTAGGCTTAGCATGTTAGGAGCAATGCTCAAAGCAGAACAGACATGACGAAGGCAAGGGGTGCCAATGCTGAAGTCGTACTTGTTGGGACACTGTGTTCCTTACCCCCTTTACCCAACAAATATCTCATGACCAGCCATTTATTCATCCATTCATCCATTCGCCATTAACAAGCCCCTCCTCTGTCCTCCTCTCTCACTGATACTTGCTAAACTTAATCCAGGTACCTCAAAAATGGAATGGTCTGTAGAAACCAACTGTACCAACTTTACACTCAAAATCTGGGTACAATGAATGGGGGCACAGAGAGTTAAGATACACATTAGCACTAAGTTTTACCAAAACAGGACACACAAAAGGCCTGGGTTTAATCCCCAGTACTGAAATAAATCAGGTGTGTATGGCACACCTGAAATCCCAGCACTGAGGTAAGAGGAAGGAGTCAGAATTCAACATCAACCTTTACTACAGAGTTGGAGGCTAGCATAGAATACAATAAAATCTGTCTTAAAACAAACAAACAAACAACAAAATTGTAACACAGGTTAAGCAGCACACACATAAAATTTGAGCTTTGGGTTGAAGAGATGGCTCAGCAGTTAAGAGCACTGACTGCTCTTCCAAAGGACCTGAGTTCAAATCCCAGCAACCACATGGCGGCTCAAAACCATCCATAATGAGATCTGGCGCCCTCTTCTGGTGTGTCTAAAGACAGCTACAGTGTACTTACATAGAATAATAAATAAATCTTTGGGCTGGAGCAAGCAGAGGTCCTCAGTTCAATTCCCAGCAACCACATGATAGCTCACAGCCATCTGTAAAGCTACAGTGTATTCATATACATAAAATAAATCTTTTTTAAAAAATTAAAAATAAAATAAAACTTAAACTTTGGAAGCTGAAGGGTATAGAACTCCAATCCCAGACAAACCTGGGAGAACAACTAAAAACAAACACAGCAAATTTTTTTCCCTGTCTTTATGAGAGGCAAAGAGGCCTTGTAGAAACCCAGCTACTTACACAGGGGAAGAACCCTGCGAGCCCCCCTTACAGGAAATGCTTGAAAATGCCTTCATTTCTGACATACTCCGTTTGTTTCCATCACTTATTTGTATTGTTTCCTTTTTACAGCTGGTAAGGAACAGCAGCCACAACTATAAGCCCACGGGCAAATCAAACTTCTTGGAAGCAATGAAACATAAGACCATGAATTTGAATTCAAATTTGGCAATGTATAAGCCTTGCTGATGCACAGAGTGACCGGAGTCAGAAGACAGGACAGAGTACTGCTGAGACAGGCTTTCAGCGAGTATACTTCCTAATTTAAAGTCTCAATTGTCCACGTTAACAGAGCTGTTGCAGGAGCACTAGTTAACTCAAGACACAGATGCAGGAAAATGCATGTGCAGGGGGTTAACAGCTCAGCTGGTAAGGTACCTAGCATGCTCAAAGCCCCGACTTTAATACCCAGCTTCCATGTGGTTATAAGCACTAGGGAGACAGATGCTGTGGGAATCAAAAGTTCAAGGTCATCTGCTACTACGGGTGTCATAGGCCAGGTTATACCTCAAAAGGTGACTTATGAAGTTTTCATACAAAGTCTTAGACAATAAACAAAAAAATTAAATATTTAACAATGGCATCCAGTAAAAGGTCTTATTATGAAAATATTCCATGTTTAAAAATAAATCCACACTAAAGGAACTTGGTCAGTAAAACTGACAGATCGAGTATAGCCTGGGACCCTGGCGATGTCTCCAGAGACATGAACAGAGGTTGATCTTACTGCCCTCGCTCGAGAACTTTCACAATCCCTGTTCAAGGACACCAACCTGCTAGTCTCGTGAGCTAAGAGGAAGAATCCGTACTTCAACACTGTGGAGCTGCCGGCACACAAACAAGAAAGGTAGTGTTCTTTCTGCTCCTCTTGAGACATGGTCTCCTTATGTCGCTGAGACTAATCTTGAACTCCCGTCCTCAAGGGTTTATGTCTCTTCTTGGGCGGGTGGGGGGGGGGGGGCTGTGCTTACAAAAAAAAAAACCTACAAAACAAAACCAAACCTGCATGCTCTAGAGATAGGCATAAAATTAGCTGCAAAAGGCAGGCATGGAAGTCAAGAAATGTATCCATTCTTTAAAAGCTAGTAAATGCCTATGTAGCCAACTCCTCTCTATCCTAAGAAATCAAAAGTAGAAAAGGCTAAACTACATAAAGAATGGCCCCTGAGGTAAAGGTCAGCAGTGAGAGGATTCCCAGCTACTGAGCTAACAGGACCTACAAGGAAGTAAAAGCCAAGAAGCTCAGACCAACCAGGATGGTGAACCGGCCCCACTGTTCAGTGTTCAGTATTCGCAGCCTGTACATGATTTTCCTAATTGAAATTTCACACAGTACAAAAGTGAGTAATTATCATGGAATATTTCTAATGATGCAAACAAGATAAAAATGGAAGAAACTTTTTTATTTAAACCAGAGTATTTTTTACCAATCAAACAGAATTATATAACAATGGTCAGAATTCTGTTTTTCATAAAACAGGGCTCCATGGAGCTCATCTAAACAAAGCAAAGCATGAGTGAAACACTCTGTGGTTAGCCCTCACTGCCTCTGTTTGCCTTCTTGACATATTTAAAATGACCAAACCAACAGCAGCTGTGTACCCTGTCCAAGTCTTCACTGGTGTACAGGCAGGCACAGATTGGGGGAACAATGGTTTCGTCCATGTAGCAGGGGCGGGGTAATCATACTGGAACATTTATTGAGCATGCATGAGAACCTGGGGATGATATCCAGCACCATTTATAATTGGGTACATGAATGGATACCAGCATGCATACAACAGAAGTGCTGTGTTAAACTGTGAATATGGTAACATCCACTCAATCTGTGGGTGTTTGGACTGTTGTGGTTTGAATATGATACACACACACACTGAGGATCATATATTTGGACACTGAATCCCCAGTAGTAGCTCAATATCTTTAGGAAATGAAGCCTTCCAGGGGTAAATATGCATCAGGATGGGAGGAATAATGGTGTCTGAGAGTTTGAGAACCAGACTCACTTTTGATCATTTGCACTCCGCTTGCGGGCTGTGGCTATAATGGGACCAGTTGCCCCTTGCCCCACACTAGGGCATTCATGCTTTGCCTACCCTGATTGGCTGCACCCCTTGTCCTGTGAGCCAAAAATTAACCCTTCCTTTCTTAAGTTGTCTTTTGTCAACTCTCCCCCCACCCCCCAGAACAAGGAGAAAAATAACCAATGTAGAAGATCAGAAGAGAACAACAAGGTATATGGACAAGGATACAGGTCACATATATATATTGTTACATTGTGTCTTAGGGTTTTACTGCCAGGAACAGACACTATGACCAAATCAAGTCTTACAAGGACAGCATTTAAGTGGGGCATGTTCAGAGGTTCGGTCCATTATCAAGGCAAGAACATGGCAGCATCCAGGCAGGCATGGCACAGGAGCTGAGAGTTTTACATCTTCATTTGAAGGCTGCTAGCAGAATACTAGCTTCCAGGCAGCTAGGATGAGGGTCTTATAGCCCATACCCATAAGGCCACACCTACTCCAACAAGGTTACACCTACTCTTACAAGCCACACCTACTCCAACAAGGCCACACCTCTTAATAGTGACTAATATGGGCCGAGCATATACAAACCATCACACATCACATTATTGCAATTGTTGTTACTAATTACTGTTAATGTCTTCCGTGAGTTGAATGAGAATGGCCACAATAGGTTCTTATGTTTGAATGTTTAGTCACCAGAGAGTGGAACTGTTTGAGAAGGATTAGGAGCTATGGCCTTGTGGAAGGAGATGTGTCACTGGGGGTGGGTTTGAGGTTTCAAAAGTCCACACCAGGCTCAGTCTGTCTCTCTGTCTGTTTGCACCCTCTCTCCTATCTGCCTGCCTGCCTGCCCAGATGCCTGGGGATAAAGAAAGATGTAAAACTCTCAGCTAAGGCCTGTCAGCTTCCCACCACAATGAACACAGACTAACCCTCTAAAACTGTAGTCAAGGCAGGCCCCAATTAAATGTTTTCTTTTATGACAGTTGCCTTGGTCACGGGGACTCTTCACAGCAACAGAACAGTGACTGAGACAACGTCTTACTATGTCTAATTAAACTTTATTAGAAGTACGCATCTATAGACAAAAACATACAGAAAGGCATGGTAGCCTGTACCTGTAATCTTAGCATTTGGGAGGTGGAAGCAGAAGGACATTCAATTCAAAATCAGCCTCAGGCCAGCATGAGCAACATTGAGACCCTGTCTCACACATAAAACAAAGAGGCTTATACGCAGGGCTATGAGCTTAAAAGAGAGAAGGACAAACAAACAAACAAACAAACAAAAACTCCCTTTAAAGAGGAGTAAAGAGGAGAACACTTCTCTGACCAAAACACCCTCCTGGCTCCTTACCACCTAGCTCCTCCTTAGCCTTGCCCACAGATCAGAAGTCAGCATGGCGTTGTTCTCCTGAGTTTTGATCCAGCGGGGACTTTGTTGCTGTCTCCCTTTCACAACCCACTTGTTCCAGTTAAAACATAACCAAACCATTTGGCTAATAAGAATCCTTACTGGATACCCATGCACTATTAATCTAACTAATCACCAGCTGCTCTTCCTTGTTCTAAGTCATAAATCTTCAGGCTGAGACATCACTGCCAAGCAACATAATATCCTTTTCCAATTCATTATCACAAACTCTATATTTAAAATAAATACTGTTCCAGCTGATTTAAATAACAAATCAGCCAATGGATCAACCATGGCCCGCAATGACATTTTAATTAAGTGTGATAATAGGGCTGCATAACCTAGCAGAGCTCTGAGACACCCTTCGGTCACGGAGTTTCCCAGATTACTGTTGGTCCAAGCTGCCCTGACTGATCCAGTTGTAATTTTCCATCTTTAAACATGAGAATTAACTTTTAAAAAAATCATTATCCTCGATACTTGTTAAATCTTTCCATACATATCCTCATCATCAGCCTTGTGTATATACTTAGACATAAGCACGTTTGTGGATGTATATTTACAGTGTGTATATCTAAATACTATGATATCGATATACATGTATATATCAAATTATTAATAGGCAACTACTACAAAGGCAAAAAAAGACACCTAGTGGACAGCGGTACAACTGCAAGGTGGCAACTGACTCCTGTGACTGCTGTGCTTGCCACTTTGTACTTAAACCAGGTGTGGTGGCTTATACCTTTAATCCCAGCACTCTGCAGGGAGGGGCAGTCAAATCTCTGCATTTGAAGCCAGCCTAGTCTACAGAGTGAGTTCAAGATGGCCAGGGCTACACGTCTTGAAAAGCGAAAGAAAAAGTTGAGGAAATAAAGGAAAGCAGCTGTGGAGCCCTACAACACACAGGTGTGTAGAGTGCAGATATATGCAGCTGTGGAGCCCTAGAATAAATGGTATGTAGGGTGCAGATACATGCAGCTGTGGAGCCCTAGAACAGATGGTATGTAGGGTGCAGATACATCCCAGACCTTTCAGAGAAAATGGGAGGAAGGAGGCTGGTGAAGGAACTCACAGTATGATGGGATTTAAGAACAAATAAGGCTGACGGTTTACACTTATAACAAGAGGCAGAAACAGCAGGGAGGGTAGCAAAGGCAATTGTAGATTTAATTCACCTTTCAAATATAAGATGAAGATGTTAAAAGAGCACATCAAATGCAGAATGCTGAAAGACCTCTATTATAAAAACACCTATTTCCTAAAGAGGTTTTCTGCAACACATCTGAGCAACCTACTATGCACCCACACTTCTGGGCTCACCAGTCACCATGTAATCATACATAATTAAGACTCTTAATGGAGCAGAAAGATGATGATCTGTCGGTAGGAACTGCAGTCTGGATGAGAATGTCCCCCAGAAACCATGAGATGCAACTGAGGCTCACCAGCACTGCTAGAAAGTGTTAGAACCTTCTACAAGCAGAGACTATAGGAAGGAAGCCAGTTCATTAGTGAGTGAGCCCTGGAAAGGTAATGTCAGAGGCTAACCCCTTATTCTCTTCTAGTCTACTTCCTGGCAGTTATAAAACATTCACTGCACTCCTGCCATGATTCACAGTGAGACCCACAGGACTGAGCAGCAAGATGAAATAGCTGTGAACTGAATCCATGAGCTAGAATAAATAATTTGATCAGTTATAGACACTGGTTATCTTCAGTGCTTGTCAGTGATAGAAATCTCACTCTTATTGGTAGGCAATAAACTGATAAATAATTGAAAATCAATAGAAAAAAATTTAAAAACAAAATAACTTTGACTTTCAGGGATGTTTTCATCCTTTAAAATGTCATCCCACAGAGACCATTAGTTACATCTAGAAGTGGAGGAGGTTACAACATCAAAGGCTTTCGCTCACCCGGTGATTGGGACTGACTCGGTGGTTCTGAGACAGAAGAGGTGTCTCCAGCTGCCAGAAGAGCCTAACAGGATCAAATAAAGCAGGATACGAAACTACTCCTGATGTTCAAAAATATTGTTCAAAGAACTATAAATAAGCAAACATATCGTCAAGAAAAAACAAACAAGAGGTCTATGTCAAGTGCAGCAGAGAAAGAAATTTTATCTACAGGATTTCAAAGGGACAGAGTGATCCACTCTGTAGGATAGGAATTAAGGAATAAAGAATTGAGCAGCAGATGGAACAGAAGACAAAAAAGATACTTTGTATGTTCACTATTGTACAGTGTATACTGAAACACTTTCATGTAGCTGTATATGTATGCAGTAACACACATCATAAAGGATTGAGAACTAGATGCAACAAAAGATGGAAACAAGAATTGTACAGTGTGTACTCGGACACTTCACGTAGCTCTGTGTGTGTGTGTGTGTGTGTGTGTGTGTGTGTGTGTGTGTGTATGTGTGTGTAACAACACACTTCTTATTGTCATTGAAAAAGGCTTTCTTATCTCTGACTTAAATAATACTTCTTTAACATAGCCATGACAACACTAACATCACAAATTTTCAGGTATAAACAACTATTTCTCAGTTTCACAGACAGCATAGTCAGGCATATCGAATAGAGTCCCATAAAAAAGGAGATCAAGTCAGACCCTCAAGGTCAAGGAAACTTTAATCATTAAACACAAGGAGTGATGGAAAAGTGGTTGTGCAGTGGAGAAATCTTTGAGGCATGAATGATAACCTGTGAATGTACAGCAGACGTGGAAGGCGGGAGAACTTTCTGTAGAAGGGCCCAGTTCCACATGACCTGCCTCTAATTTCAAAAGCAACTTCTGAAGAAACCTATGATTCATCTCAGGAATACATGTCAAGGCATGGAGACACCACGTGTGACCTGAATCCCACCAAGTCAGTCTGTCCTGAGGGGGACCAGAATGGTCTACAATGTTTCTTCGGCTATTGGACTGTTGATTACACACAGTGCAAATATCTTTATATATACTACTCACACTCAGTGCAAAGCATCGTTACATTATATATGTTAAGATGCCCGTGTGTGTGTGTGTGTGTGTGTGTGTGTGTGTGTGTGTGTATGTGTGTGTGTGTGTGTGTGTGTGAGAGAGAGAGAGAGAGAGAGAGAGAGAGAGAGTAGACTGTAGCTTCATGAAAGAGGACATACTAAGCATATACAAGACCACTAAAGCAACAAGCAAAGGTACTTCACACAGACACAAATAAAAGCAAAACCCTAATATTCATTTTACCTATAAATGACTTAGAAAAACTGATGCCAGCCAGGAAGTGCAAAGTTACAGTCAAATCAAGTTTTCTGGAAATGCGGCAATTAACCAATAAAGATGTTTTTGCCATGTATGTGCTGTCAGCCTCTGTACGTTTCCAAAAATGATACTTTTCTTAGATTTAAAGACCTAAGCTACAGTTGTGCCTTAAACACATATTTGCTAGTGTTTTAACTCATTGAGCCTGTTGTCAAGCAATAAACATAGGAAAAGCAACATGGGAATTTTCCTATGGGACTGCATGTTTTAAAAGTCTGCGATCTTCAAATGTCCTTCAAACAACACAATGTCCATAGCCTCAGTGGGGAGGTGGCAGCACCATGTAGACATCTCTCAGTACTTCCTGGGTACCAACAGCACAGTACCCTGATAAGACTGCAATATAACTTAGAAGACTTTCAACGGGCTGATCACAGATGACAGGCTGCCATTCGGTGAAGCACTGGCCACCTCTGCCTTACCTGTATGCTTTGAAGCCTAGTATGTCGTGGTTGTGAAATGTGTTAAATGTATTTTATTCATTTTTTTTTATAGATGAGACACGTGACCAGGCAAATATGAAAATGTTCTACAATCTAAATCGCCATATGTTGATTGCTGGTTGTGAAACAGAAACCTCAAAAATAAAGCACACTTCTTTGTGATACCAAATTACCACAAGGAAAAGATAATTTTTTTTTTCCTCCTTGTGGTATTTAAACACCATCCTTTGGAAGGAACAATGTGATGCAGGCAGCTAGCTGCCATCGCCTGACAGCCTGTCTCATCTGCCAAATCGCTCATTAGGTTTGGCAATTTTCACCTGCTCCCCCAGTTTGTATTTTATCAGGAAACGGGCATCAACCTGCTCTTACCATCTCTATAGCAAGCTCCCAGCAGCCTTTTGTTAACACAGCGCCCCTCTCCCCCACACCTTGACAATGCAATCATTCTATGTACAATCCACTATTTTAAAAATGTCAGTTTGGTTCTCACCACAGGAGGCCAAACTAGCTTCAGTAAAGTATTAGTATTGGAGCAAGTGTGTTAATATAAGCCCATAATACAGCACTAAGCACACTCGACAATAATTACCCCATAAACCATAGGCGTTTACTTCTCTAAAATGCTCATCTCAAGGAGTATCTTAAGCAAGTACGGGTTAAGATATGAGGCACCGGAGTCCTCTTCCCATTGTGTCAGATCACCAACCTTTCCTATAGGCCTGGAAGGAGAACACTGGATTTATAAACAAAGAATGTCAGAGGCACAGCAACCAGAGTGGAGAGAGGCTAAGAGTGGAGGGAAGCTAAGAACTGCTCACCCTGAGCCTGTGAACGGGGTGGCATTTGGGATGGATCGATACGTGTTGGGCAAAAATCACCAAAGATATAAAACAAAATGCCTGATACCCTATAAAACAACTTCTGATGGAACACTGGTTTTCATTATGCAGAAGTAAAATATTCACTACCAACCCTGCAATTAGCTAGAAAATTACAATAATTACAGCAATTTTGTATCCCATCTCCAGTCCAATTAATAGATATATGACCTTGTCAACATGTAATAATCAGACTGCATCCACAACAGGGCTGTGGATGCTGAATGGAGCTTACTCAGTGAGAAGGCAATTATTTGAAATTCCGGGAATAGCATTTGTATGCCTTGTTCTGTTTTAACAGCTCAAAGCAAATACAATAGGATAGAATCTGTAGTTTCAATATATATTTAAATCAGGTCCAAAAAAAAAAAAAAACCATGTTAATATCAGCTAACTGTTAAAAGGCTAGATCGCTAAGCCAAAGAGTCTTAGTCTTCTCTATCTATGAACAAATCTTTGAGTAGATCTCTATATTCTTAGATAAGGAAAAATCCGAGATCAAAAGGGAAAGGCAGAATAGCTAGACAGCTAAGCCTTGAAGGTACTCACTGCATGAGCCTGGTGATATGAACTCAATCCCAAAACTCACATGAAGGTGACAGAAAAAATAAAATAAAAGGAAAAGGGCAAGGACGGGAATTTACTTTATGGCATAATCTTTTAATAAATATTACTTTTCCTTTAAATTCTAAAAATTATCAAGTTAGTAATGCCTTAAAAGTTAAAAAAAATTCAGAAAAAAATAATAATTTTAAGACTTAATAAAGTTTTAAAATAGTTAACAATGTAAAGATTTAGAAGTTACTAAGATACAATGTAACCAATCAGATACTTTGTCAAACATTTTACAGCAGCACCATTTCCAAAAGCTGGGATATCAACGGGGCACACAGCATTTCCTGGAATCTCCCTTTGACTTCTATCACAGATATGAAAAATTCAATTCTGTAAAAAAAAAAAGTTATGTTGCCAGGACTCCAGCTGTCTGGAAATTTAAGACATCCTTGAGCATTAAGAAAACTAAACCAGCTTGTAAAAACAAACAAACAAATACCCCTGAGATATCTGAACCTCCTCTATCCTGGAACATTTCTGGAGGATCGAGTTCAGCTCTGCAGGTATGTATCTCTTACTTCCTCCTGGCCAGCAGGATGACAGAGACCAAGGTGACCAGCAGTACTGTCAGGACTGCACGGCGGATCTCCACTTTCATGCTATGGGTTTCAGTCTGAACTCTTGCTATATTTAGTTTCACAGTCTATTTGGGCTATGGGCTAGACTCCCATTCATGTTTCAGTGTGATTCGTTCATTACACTCATTAAGATCTAGGAATTCTTTTAAAATGTTGTGAACAGGAACCTGTATGTGTGTCATCACACATGGGTGCACATGACACAGGACCTGAGTGGAGGTCTGAGTATAACTCGCAGGAGTCAGTGTGTTCTTTCCACTGTCTCGGGGATGGGATTCAGGTGGTCAGGCTTGGTGGCATGCTTCTTTACCCACTGAGCCATTTCAGGTACTCTCAGTTTCTAGGAAACTGGCATTTGGGGGTAAGGCAATGATCCCTGAAGCTCCGGGCTTCTCGGTCTTGGCTCTTTTGATCTCTGTGCACAAGTGTGTATGTGGTATCTTCTCTCTTTTTATATTAGGATTTTCACTTGTTTTCCTTATATGCACATTTTGTTCATGCTGGTGACAGAGTCTGGGAGCCTGAAGTATACTAGGAACATGACATACTATGACATTCCCGGCCATGATCTAAAGATCAGGGTAGTAAACGTAACATGGGAGGAATTTAAGGGCTGGGAGATGGACAGGAGTACTGTGCCCTGTTTCTTTTGGACATGACATGGTCATCGCACTCATGAACCCCTGCAGCTATGACTACTTGCACAAGACCCATGAAAGATCAAGTCCACAAGACTAGTCAACATTCCAGCAGCCAGCATGAATTGGATTCAGTGAGTTAGAGAAGGAGAGGGGAAGAGGAAGGAGTGGGGAGGAGGGGAAGGGAGGGGAGAGGGAAAGGAAGGAGGAGGGAGGGAAAGGGAGAGGAAAGACCAAGGAACATGACTACAGGAGGTTGCTGAGGCTGAAGGGTGAGTAGGAGTGGAGAATAGAGAGACCTAGGATGCATATTATTGGATGCACTGTAAACAACATCCGAGTGAAAAAGAACACCTGAGATGGTCTTAAAAAAATAAATAAAAGAAAGAAGCAAGATCTGGTGGGGAACCAAGGATGTCAGTGAACAGTCAAGAGTTTGACATTTGTCTTATTTCATTTCATTTTCTGTAGAGGTCTCCTTTAAATGATGCAGGGCCGCTGAGAGAATTATAAGGACTTTTATCTTTTCACTCTTTGAATCTTGGGTGCTTAGTATTGGACTCAGATTCAAGTTGCCTGCATATTTTAAACTTCTAGCTGACTACATAGATAAGATAAAGAGCCAGGAGAAACAAGGGAAGAGGTGCATGCGGCTTACAAACAAGTAGAACCAAGTTATTGAAATGTGACAGACCTCACCGGTGAGGGGGAAGAAAGGAATCAGAGTACATTCGAGAAGAATAAAATACACATTCTAAATAATCACTCATGTTATATTTTAGATATGATCAACCATAGAAAAGAATTTGCCACCAGAAGACTCTCAGTCAGTAAAACCACACCAAGTACTTTATCTGAAGTAACTGAGGGGATCTTAAGCAGAAACGCCTAAACATAAGTAAATGAGCTTTAAACTTATTTCTTTGTGGAAGGAATGTGGTGTGACAGGGTCCCATTATGGATACAACTCACAGTGTTCCTGCCTCAGCCCCTGGAGAGCAGGATTACAGGTGTAAGTCGCCACCATGCCTTACCTAAGTTATAAATAACCTGAACAACACCTTGTTACCGTTAACTGCAGCTCGGCTCTGAAATTTTACAAACGAGTATTATTTATAGCAAAAATATTTCACTTTTCTAAGTAAACTGTCCAGAATTGGTTATGGAATTCTTCAAACAAATATCCTGAGACTGACAGTCCCTGGGGCATATGACACATCATAGACTGTGTCCCTAACTTTCCTTGAGGTTTGAATTCCCTCTCTCCCAAAACCCCCACAGACAACTTTGATGCCAAGGTCTCTTCTTTGCTAGTGTTCTCGTGAAATACATGCACTATGTGTCTTAGCTACAATGGGGTGGACTATGAGAAGCTTCTGGTTATTTCTATTTATAAAGAAAGTGCAGAGTAGCATACCTACAATCTATCTTTATTTACCCTCAGTGAGCAATCAAAAGCCTCTACTATAGACAAAACTAAACCCATCTATGAACAGGTTCATAACTGCTGGGTTCTTGTGTAAAAGATACTGGCCCAAGTTCAAACTGTAACCAATGTCCGATAAACACAAAGAATTCCATTTGTAGGCACAAAGACAGATAAAGAAGCTAGGGTACCTGGGAATTAGGATGAAGTGTGCAGAATACAGAAAACTCTCACTTACTTGCCCGAAGAACTGAAGGCGTGACCTCAATTTCACTTGTGGCTTGATAAGGCTGAAAAGCAGAAACATTGTTGGTGCCCAGCTCACTGCCGAATATCTCTGGACTCTGGGTTCCCGTGGAGCTGGCGCTGGTACCATCTCCTCCATGGTGGGGATCCTGTTCATCAAATACTGCTACCAGCTGGAAATGACAGAAAAAAAAATGGCACTCATGAATGAAGGCATCAAAATCACTACCAAATACTCCACCCTGCTGAGACAAACCTAGGAGAAAATACTGACAGCGATGTATCCAAGTTCGCTAGCTTTTTAGGAAGCACAACCACAGTGAAACGTTGTTTCCCTGAGGCCTGACACTCCAGTCACACATTTCTAGGAAGTGAGTTTCATATCTAAAATTTCACAGGTAAAAATACAGTAAAGACACGGTGACATCCCAGAATGCTAGGGTAGGAGTTAGTTTAAATCTTTTTTTTTACACAGATAAGCTAAGTATAAAGACGGTCCATAGGAGATCCATGTACATGCATGTAGACCATACATGTTTTCTTTGCCTTCTTTTGTTGTCCCACCCCTAAGGGTCTCAAATCACCCAGGCTAGCCTATAACTTGTTGAGCCCAGGGATGTCTTTCACTTCCCATTTCTCAGTCCTGGTTTACAAGACTAATCCACCACATCCTGTGATGCTGAAGACTGAAGCAGGTCCCCTTCCTAGATGCTAAGTAGATGCTCTACCAACTGAGCTATATCCCCCGCCTCAGAACTATGTGTGTATGTGTGTGTGTCCATATTTGAATGCACACATTTCTGCTGCTCTTCACATATGAGGAAGACGGTATTTTAAAATATACTCCTATCTCATCGTTACTGTATAAAACTTAAAGAAAGGCCAATGAAATGAGTCACTTACGGGCATGAGTTTGATAAAGAGGGGAGGGAGGATGGGAGCAGACAAGGCAATAGGAGGGAAAGGACACACTGCTGAATAGCTTTGCAGGTCAGAGGCATAGCTGTGATTCATTAGCTAAAGCACAAACAACTAACTGAAATTAGTTATCCGTCAGGACAGCAACACAAGGCAGCGACTTTGAGGACATAGCAATAACGCAAGTAAACCGAACCATTCTGCAAACAAATACATGACCACACTGATTAGGATAAAGCAGAAACCATCTAGGTTGACTGTGAAAAGACACGGTTTCTACTGTTTAAAATAAAGCTAAATACAAAGAATGGCCATACATGCACCATTCCAGGGAGTCGATTTGTTTTGTGTGTGCATATAGTCTAGCAACTCCTACTCTGCTCACAAATACAGATCAGGAATGAACAAAAACGTGAAAATATTTTGGATGGCGAAAGCCAATATTTTTACTGTCAGAAACAGCAGTTGCCGAAAGGGAGAAGCTGGAACAAGCTCTGTGGTGTTAGACTGGAACTGGGGCTCAGAAGAAACTCATGGCTCCCGTGAGTAAGTCGCCCCCAGCAACACTACTTCATTACTGAGAACACCACCATAGTTTCCTAGAGAATATCTACACTACCCTGGATGAATAGGCCAACCACTAGATGTGGGCCATTAATCAATAACACAGCAAGTACTAGATGTATTAGGCCATTGTTGGCATAGCAAGGCATACTGTTGAACATTAAACTTTTCTATAGAACATAATATACTCTACAATAATGACAAAATGTACCATACATAATTTCTTGCTGTGCTTGTACATGACAGGCAATGAAGTAGGTTCTTTCACACCATCAAATGACAAAACCATCATGCTACGATCTCACTGAGATAATGAAAATTCCTACATTTACTGTTGTCTGATGGGAAGCCAGTTAGAAAGATCATACGGTGGTGCGCAGCTACAGGTGGCTGAACATACAGAGAGATGGTGGTTTACAGATAAATCTCCTAGCTCTAGTCAAAGAGGTCCCAGCATTGAGAAGCAATAGCATCTCAGAATCAATGAGCACACTTCATGTCCAGATCTAGAATTCTAATGTCATTCTCTAATAAGGCAAGGCACCTTGAAAAATAGCTGATTGAAAGTGGAACAGTGAAACACACATTGAGTATGCCTAGCAATGGGGGCCAAAATGGAGGAGTTAGAGAAAGGACTGAAGGAGCTGAAGAGGTTTGCAATCCGACAGGAAGAATAATATCACTAACCAGATCCCCCCGCCCCTCCCCCCAAGCTCCCAGGGAATAAACCACCAACCAAAGAGTACACATGGAGAGACCCATGGCTCCAGCCACATATGTAGCAGAAGATGGCATTGTCTGGTATCAATTGGAGAAGAGGCCCTTTGTCCTGTGAAGACTCAATGCCCCAGCATAGGGGAATGTCAGGGCTAGGAGGCAGGAGTGGATTGTGGGTGGTGAAGCACCCTCATAGAAGCAAGGAAGAGGGAAGATGAAATAGGAGGTTTGTAGAGGGGAAACCAAGAAAGGGTTGAAAACATATAAAATATCCAATAAAAAATAAATGACTACATACATACATACATACATACATACATACATACATACATACATACAAAAAGGATGCCTAGCAGTGCTGAGAGCGAGGAAATATTTGAAAGACAAAAAAAAATGTACATCAAAGGGAAGCAGATACAACCTAAATTCCCACTGTCCCCTACAACCAAAGCTGGGGTAACTTACAACCAAACAAATAATTCTACCAGGGGGTCATATTGCAAAGCAAATTACACATCTGTAGATCTGTGATGGTATAAGCAAGGTGGGAAGCTGAGAGGTGTCTTCTGCTGTAGTATCCAAATAATAAAGACAAGACTGGGGCTGGGGCATGGCTCACTTGTAGGTGGCTTCCCTAGGATGCCCAGTACCCCTCCTTTCATTCCCAGACATAGTGGCAAAATCCTGTCATCCCAGTACTTCGCAGGTAAAGGCAGGAAAATCAGAAGTTCTAGGTCACCCTTGACTATACAGCAAGCTGGAGACTGGTCTGGGCTATATGAGTCTCTATCTCACAAATAAATAAATAGATAAATAAATGGATAAATATAAACAAGAAACAATATCGATATAAGTTATCATTAGGAACATTCATAGAAATAATTGTCACAGAAAATCTACGAATACATGCCAATGTTACAGGATGGAAAGATAAAGAGAAGCAGAATAATTGCCTGTCTCAAAAGACCTCTCTCCCTATGCTTCATCCCTGGCTACAGGGCAAGTTGAAGGCCAGCCTGGGCTATATGAGACCCAGTCTAAAAAAATAAATAGATAAATAACAATGAACGAATAAGTGATACTGGAAATAAAGTTATCATTAAGAAATCCATAGAAATAATTCTTACAAACAAAACCTAACAATGGATGCCTAAATGGATGGTGAGAATAAAAAGAGACACCATATGTTTGCCTGTCTCAAAAGGCTTCCCATATTATATGTCTCAACCAAAAGAAGACGGGTAAGTTATCTTTGCTGTGGAGAGGGTTGACAGGCACAGCTCTCCATACATAAAATCAGCAGTGATTAGAACACCACCCCTGAGAAGGACAGAAGGCCATTTGTGTGGCTGTTGTTCCTGCCAATCATGTCACTTTAACCTAATCATAGAATATCAGGTAAATCTAAATTGAAGGACATTTGTTTGGTGAAACAAAGATTACTCTGATTCAGAGTATGATAGCCAAGAAAAATCAGGAAAGAATGACAAAAATCACATAAATAGGAAATCACAGAAAAACAAGAAGTACATATGATGGGAAGCTCTGCTGGATATAGGGCCCAAAAAGTCTAAAGGCAAAATTTAAAAGAACTTTGAAAACCAGCTGAAATGCAAGATTAAGGTGGGTTTATATTGACAATAATTGCCTCTGATTTTAGATGATGCAGAAGTTAAGGCACTGACAAAGGGATCTGGAAACACTGGGTAGCTATTTCCCAACTTTTATGAAATTTATAATTATCTCAAATGAAAGTTTTCAACGGTTAGTTATAGTCACAAAATACTACAAAAGGTATCACTGGTTCTTCTCAGAACCAGCACAGTTCTTTGAGAACTACCAAGGTGTCCAGCAACTCAGTAGCTTTCCAGGTGTGGAAGAACCAGGGCTGTGGCTAAAAGGAACCACCGTGTCCTACTAAGGTATTGCAAGGTCCATGCTCTGCTATTAAAAGACAGAGGGGTACCTTCACAAAAATATGAGCAGCATTTCCTCATTTCCTAGGCAGCTTTACCATCGCCTAGGCAGGTTTACCATCGTAACAAATGCCTGCTTCTATCCTCTTGTCACAGAGACACACAGAGAAACAGGAAGGAGGGAACTCTGCTGTGAAGCAATGAGCTGATTAGTCCAGTGGGATGTCATGTACAAAGGAGGATGAGACCTTGGGCCTCTCAACCTGGTAATAAACAATGGGAAAAGCATCCTTGAGAGCTAAATAAAAATACAAAGAAAGTGTTTGAAGGTGTACTCCCAAGTTTTCACATTGTAATTAAGTCTTGTCTTCCTGGTGTGACTGGTAGCTCCCTCTTCACCTGAAGCACGGAAGTCTCCTGACAACGAAGATCAGGGTACTCTTTCTGAAAATAGATTCTTCCGGAGCTATACTCCTGATCACATATCTGCCGTGACTCTGCTCTGATAGCAAGAGAAAAGCATAAAAAACACATGAAGAGATGAGTATGGCTCTGTTTAAGCAAAACTTTATTTATAAAAATAGGCAGCAGACACAGTTTGGTACATGGTGATGCCTTTATGACTCTCCATGCAAGGGATTCCTGTCTTTCTGCTGCCATTCATCTGTAAAGTTTCAATTTCCAATATAAGGACAGTCAAAGCTACAATTGTAACCCTGATAAGCCAACAACACCCACTCTGAGTTGTTCACCAGAACATAGGATTTCCTACATTGATTTAAATATCATATCCTACACAAGCTGTATGGCTAAATATGCATTTTAAAGCTATCAGTTTTTGACATTTTGATGTTTAATTGGAGCTAATTAAAATTCAAGTTTGTTATTAACCATGAGATATTTTCTCAAGAATCCAGTCCTTTCTGCAGAGTGAAAACGGAGATGGAAAATTACAAACAAGTCTCCAAATGCCAAATATGGAAGTGCCTATATATGTATATTAGTTTCAATAATTATCTCCAGCATTTTGAGAAAACACAAGATTAAGAAATCTGGACTATGTCGTGAATAAATGCTATGTGAATCACAGTGGCAGAATCGCAGTTGGTGATTTGCAATGTGCCAATAACACACAATTTTACAGCTTTCTTTTAAACCAAATTTTAAGTGCCAGGTGCAGAAATGAAGTAATTTTGTGTTAAATTGGGAAGGATTTATAATTTTAGAAAAGCTACTCCACAAGAATACATATAGAAACACAGCAAAAGAAAACGAGACCTCCACAAAAACATCACAGATTCAAAATCCCTGCACACCCTTCAAAAAGTAAAAGAAATGTAGTTTTAAGTTTCTAAGACATGACTCAACTATGTGCTTTAGCAGATGGAATCTTCACTATCCATGAACTAGATCATTCTTTAAGATTCACTTTGAAGTTTTTTGGGTTTTTTTTGTTTTTTGTTTTTGTTTTTTTAATTATGCTTGTCTGGAGTGGGGGTGAGGACGAGCATAAAGATATCCTTAAGAGTCCAGAAGGAGGTGTTAGATCTCCTGGATGTGCAGTGGCCATGAAAATCCTGGTATGGATATTAGGAGCTAAACTGGGGTCCTCTGCAAGAGCAATACCTGTTCATCTACTACTGCGTCATCTCTCCAACCCTGCAGCGACTGTCCCTAACTAACTAGTGAGCCATCTCTCCAGTTCCAAAGGTTATTACTTAATAGTTACTAGCTAATCTCTCTTCTGTTCCTTGCATCTGACAAGTATGATGGGGAAAAGAATCTGGTTAATTATGGAATAAGCTACATGTAAATAAATACACCTTACTCAATCCAACACATCCCCTACCAGAACCTAG
This sequence comes from Mus musculus, assembly GCF_000001635.26. Lineage (NCBI taxonomy): Eukaryota > Metazoa > Chordata > Mammalia > Rodentia > Muridae > Mus > Mus musculus. The sequence continues at coordinate 127,271,219 of NC_000074.6, read as the reverse complement.
TAAATATACATCACACATGGCTGCAAACTACTCTGATGAGTAAAATTATAGAGTGGGCCAAAGTGGAGTGGCTAAATCCAGAACTGCATGTAAGAGGAGCTTGGGCTTCTTTAAAGGGTGGCTGGTGCATTATGGGCCTCCACTTATCTCCAACTGCTTCATTATTGGAAGTGGGAAACAGGATGATAGTTACAATAAGCAGAACAATGGGCTCACACCAAAACTATCATGTCCACATCTCTCATAGTAGTGGGTGTTAAGTTACTTGCCTTGACCAATAAAACTCTATGAACAGGATTCAGGTTAGTGACCAGAAAACACAAGAGCTAACCCAGGTGATGTTAAAATCCTCATCTAATCAATGGAGAATTAAATTATAAAAGATCTTCCAACTGTAGTTGGAGCTCTGTGATAATGGATAGAGATGCTGACCACTTGCTCTTAAGATGAAGAATGAGAGCCTTGAGCCAATGAATGCTAACAGCATGAAGGGGCAAGAAAGAAGTGCCCCACAAGCACCGGTGAAGGCTGTGGCTTTGCAACCCTGTGAAGACTAAGGTCACCTCTCTCCATCTATAACTGCATGTGAGTAAGCACACATAAGCGCACACACGCGCACACGCGCACACAAAAGAAGCCTCTAGCTTATAGTGATCTTCCACAGTAGGAAGAAGAAACTAATGGTGACCCACCAAGCACATAACTAGTAGTCCTCACTTGGTTATATCATGGTAGTGTATATATACATTGTAACTACAAAAGACTAATGAAAAAACCCAGTTGGTGTGGTTTGTGTCTTCACACAAATACGAAAGGTTTTGTTTTAAAGGATCACAAAAAAAGAAAGGCCACAGTCCTGCCAGCATCTTCTCCTGTGTCTGGGATCTGACTTACAAGCCCATGACACAACAGGATGCTCTATCCAGAAACCCAGAAGTGTGGTGATGTGAGGCAGTCTACACTCCCATCTCTTACACTATACTCCATCTAGAAACCAGCATAATGATGAATGACCCCATGCAGAACCACACCCCCATCTCTTACACCACTGGGTCCAGTTGTAAACACCAGAAACATGAAGGAAAGAAAGGAGTCTCTTACCAGATGTCCAGGGTACAACGGAAACAATTGCTGGCAGAAATAATCCTCCTGCCACTAAGAGAACCCTCAAATAAGAGTATCAGAACAACCAGGGAACCACACAAAAGCCTAAACTTGTGACTTTTAATTCAATCTCCACACCATATATTTCTCTACGAACAAGACTATGGACCATGCTTCCAGTCAAAACATTTCTTCTCTCCTTATTGCCTAAGTGTAGGAAGAAGTTCTGTGACTTTTCTATACCTCTGTATCTTTAGCCTACATTCTTTACTCATTTGCAACATGTGTAATACAATGTACCCTTTACCTTCACAATCTGATTCCCTAAAGGAAATTCTCTATACTTCAGTGTCTAGCGAAACATTGTTATTTAACCTTTCTAATACTTTGAACAATGTAACTTCAAAGGTGGACAAAATCATATACAGAGCTATCCTTAAAATACAGCTGTCTTAAGAAGACCAGATGCATGTACAGTGTTTATTGACCTTCCCCTGAGTCTGTCTGAGTCTGTCTCTCATTATTCCAGTTTCAATCTGGATGAAAGCATTTTCTGAAAGATTTCAGAAACGTTACATCATTTTCCTAACAAACTCCACTCTGCTTCACACTAGCTCAGCCTGAAATTTTCTTCTTGATAAAAGTGGTTACTCCAGCTTTCCCTCAGTAGAGGTCTATGAAAGAACTCCCCAAGCTGTCTCCCTCTGCCTGTAAGTGAGTATCCCTCTTTCAAGAGATTATAAAGACCAAAGCCATGATCCTTAGGAAGACTTGCTTTATTCCTTTACTTCTTAAGCTACTGAAGATCCCTGAGCCAGAAGCCCGCCTGTTTCACTGTCCTGGGGCACTTCCCTTCTTGCTAGAGGCTACACTTGGCAGGCTGTGCTGGATCAGAGGTCTTTGAGAGTATAAGTGACTTCCATCTATGTCTGGAAACTCAGAGTGTATACAGTCTATCCAGGAACATATATAAAGGAGATAAGTCACAAAAATTTCCTGCCAGTTTAGTCTTAGTCACTCTAAAACTTTGGTGTTTTTTATTTGGGGGGGGGGGGCAATTAATGCTCAAACACAAATTAGAAATGTGAAAAATCACTTTGTTCCACATTTTGGAGACTGGTTAACCAAGTTGTTAAAAAAAAAAAAAAAAAAAAAAAAAAAAGGTGAACGAAGCTGTTGTTGAGTCAGTCACAAGAACAAAGTCACAGAAAACCTCAACTCTGTGTCAGACCTGGGAGGAAGCAATAGAGGTCAGCAGAGCATCATTCTGCACTTAATACAAGACAGCACTTTCAGTGCAGAAACCAGCCTGTTTCCAAGGCAACCTGCCACATCTATGGGGAACTCACTTGGGAGTCGGTAAATCCTGGGAGTGCAGAGTTCACTGTTTGAACAAGACACCCACTGGCAACTTAGCTCCCTCTAAAAGCATGACCGGAAAATAAAGAGAAGTTTAACTGCTTCAAAGGATAAAGGAGATTCACACGACTCTATTAAGATGTGGAGATGGGCAGATAAAATGAAAACGGGCGACCTAAGATGAAAAGGAAAAATTGGTTTATTTTCAAGTTCAAAGGCACCAATCGTGGGGAGTGGGTGGCAAGCCTGTCCTACTAGTGTTCGGGAGGCTGAAGCAGGAGTATAGTCAAGTACAGATAAGCCATTACATATAGATCTAGTCTCAAACACCCCCCTCCCCATGGCACCAGAACATACTTTCTATTCAAAGTCCTCACTGAAAGTTGGAGATGACACATACTGAACGGTCAGTGCGCACACTGACAACCACGAGCCAATATTAGCAAAAGACCCAAGGTCAGTCAATTTGTTTTATAAAAATCTAAGCCCCATGTTACATTACAAAACGACTATCAGATTAATTTGCATACAAAAGGAAAGAAAAGGGGGTGGGCGGGTTTTAAATATCCACTGGGGCACAGCCAGGAAGCTTCAAACATTTTCTGAAGTGTTTGTTGCTCTGTTCATTGTTTTAGCATCTTCTGCAGGATAGATGAAGATGTCCTTGACATTAGCTTAAATTATCTCTGGTGTACAGTACCATGCTGATTAAATTAGGCTCATTTTAATCATCTGGCAGGTGTATTCTAAAAGCAACCAAATAATAAAAAATGTTAATCAACTCTTCATTAGCACAACCCGTTTAGCAGTACTTTAAAAGGTAAACACACTGTAAATACTAATTGTGTGCCAATCCTCCCTCCCACACATATATGAAAACAATAGCATACCAGCATCCCATGTATGTGGTGGGTAAAAACAGAAGAACAATAGCACACAGCATCACATACATGTAATGGGTAAGAAAGTAAAGAAATAACATACAAGCATCCCATGTAAGTGGTAAAAACAAAAAACAATAGCTTACAAGGACTCCATCTAGCCCAGGAGTCACTTTAAGTCTTTTGTCACAATGCAAATCTCCTTAGGAGTAAATATCACAGAACTTGGTGAGAGTTTACCTAAGGGGGAAAAAAAATTCAGAAGCTACATTTTAAAGGAAACTGATTCTGAGGATAACAGACCTCAACCTTGCCTAATGTCTAGAAGAAAATGTCCCAGAAGATATCCTGGGACGGGGGAGGCACAGTTTCTTTCCCTGAAGTGAGTGAGGGGCAAAAAGGTGACCCACCAGCTGTGTGGGCCTGAACGTTTTCTTTACCAGTCTGAGCTCAGTAACGGGGTCTGGTATTAGTGATGAGAAACTGCTTGGGCTGCTTCCTGCAAGCAACAAGTGCACAGGTCACTAGTAAGCTACTATTTATTCAAGAGGAAGTTTCAGCCCTGAGAGTCTGGTCAGAGCATGTCAACAGTCCTGGAGATGGCAGCTAAGCCATATACTCTATATCCCGAAGACCAATGCTTCCTTAAAGACACACCATCTTGTAGGCATTTTTTCTATGGAGGGTTTCAAGGGGTGCAGACAAAGGACCAGAAGAGGAAAACCGTTTACAGCCCGCTACTCCAATAATAAAGAAGTCACCAGAGCCCAGATTAATAGGAAAGCAGTGGAGTGAAAAGACAATTAAAATGTATAATTATGGAAATACAGAGCCCGGACTTATTTAACGGATTTGGCATGTGTGGTGTGGGTAGTGACACAGAGGTGGGAATTGCACACAGGGTTTGGTCTCCCAGTAGGAGGGATAGGCAGGGGGTAAGTCCAAGGACACACAGTGACTAAACAATCAGCTTATAGAAACATTAAGAGGAAGAATAGAGGACTGGGGGAAATTTTCATAATTCTCACGGATATAAGAAGAAAAAGGAGCCTCTTAAGCCTGGAGTCTGACTGAAGACTCTGCCAGCTAAAATTCAGTGATTCCAGCACAATTAACCCTGGCTGTGAAGACTGTCAACATGGAGACTGTGGGTCTTTATACAAAACTATTTTCAAAGAAATGTTTACATATTAGCCAAGTAAGCTGCAGGCCTAAATGTATAGAACCCTCTAGATAGGACCTTTATTTGCCCTTAAATGTTTTCTAGGTATCTCCCAAACAAAACAGTGAATTTTGTTTACATAAGGTGAACTAAAGCTCCGTGAGACGCTCTACACACTCCAGGTTGAAATGTCACAGCCAGGGAGATGGCTCAGTGGGTAAGAGTGTTTGCTGAGCAAGCACGAAGACATGAGTTCAAGTCCCCTAGAACCATGTAAAAACCTAGGAGTGACTGTATGTATCTGTAATCCCAAAACCAAAACAGCAAGCTTCTATTCACCTGTCTTAAATAAGTAAGGCAGAACATAACAGAAGAAAATACACAAAGACTTCCTATGGTCACCACAACACACAAATAGGGTCTGACATACATGTATATGAATGCTACGTGCATAAATATACACACTAAAAATTACTTTCAAGTGAAATAAAACATTATCCTGGACTGTCCTTGGCACCCTTAAAAACCCTTCATTGCCCACCTCTGGGTATATGACCTAACATTTTTGTGATCAGGGAAATCCTTTGCAATACACAGATTCTCTAGCTCCAACCAACCTAAAGAGAAGAAAGACAGTGTCTGGGGCCTATTGTAGAGATTGCCAAATCTTGCTGTGTCTTGTCTAGCTAATGTTCTCACCATGTATTTTTTTTTTAAAAATGACACTTTATATCTTCATCTACTACTATAAAAACTCCCTGAAGTGGTTGCTACATTGGAACATGGCATTTAGGGTAATGTGTATCTGTCTCCCCGGGCCATGGTCAATAATTACTTGGTTCCTCTGGGGTGATGAATGTGTTTTTTCCTATGTTGTCCCTTGAGAGATCCTAACTTCGTGCCTGCAGGTGAAAGCCTGCTTTCTGTACTACCACAAAAATTACTGGGAGTTCAAAGCCCAATTGTTACATACAAGATTCTTTAGAAACAAAACAAAAACCAACCAACAAGTATTGACCTTAAACGGAAAAGAAATAGCAGCTTAAAATGTTATAAAGTGTTCCACTGAACATCACAACCCTGATCTCAAAATTAGCATTGAGCTTACCTTAAAAAAAAAAAAAAAAAAAAAAAGAGCAAGTCTGATATAAACAAGCCATTAAACGTGGAACCTTCTTCCCTCAGGAAACGGCACTGTTGGTAAATTATTGCTGCTTCAGAACTGACCTCACTCAAATGTGTCAGACGGTAAAATACATTTAAGAAAGTGTCAAATCACAAAAGGAAAAATCACACCAGAAATGGAAATCTAATCCTTTGTAGGACAGAGGGACAAACAGCGTACCACATAGCAGAGCTGTGGCATCTTACCTGTGGTGTTCCACGCCAAGCAGGCTCTGAAGTGACCCAGGGACTTAGTAACACACAGCCAAGGCTGCGTCACCTTTTACAGAACTGTTCACAAGGTTAGGGCTGAAGAGGTGGCACAACCAGGAAAGAGCTTGCCATGCAACCCTGAAGCCCTGAGTTACGTTTCTAGTACCTAAGTATGATAAGCCAGGCATGCTGGAGCACATTTGGAATGTCAGAACTAAGGAGACAAAGACAAGCAAATCCCTGGTGGCCAATGGCTACTCAGCCTACACTACTGGGGAGCCCCCAACTGAGAGAGCCTAGGTTTAAGGGGGGGGGGGGGAAGTACAGTTGTCAGTACCTAGGACAGCACTCACAGGTGCACTCTGGCAACCATTATACTATGATACAGAAGGACTGTATGTGACTAAGTCCCTGGCTCAGTTCAGACCCTATTTGGTGGTAACGTTGCCAGGTTGTTGGGAAACTCAACTCCAATGCCAGGTCAGCTGTTCAAGGGTAGCTTGGCATTTTCTTCCATGCTCTGAGGAGTTGGACCTGTAATGTCACTGGCTGGTGTCTACTACAGGTGGCAGTGTACATCAAACACAAGTAAAAAGCAACGTGAAGGAATGTGAGAGCAAGCTCTGTTGAGAATGGAGAGCCACGTGGACTTGTGCGGAGCACAAGGAAGCTATAGGCAGAGTGACAGGAAGAGCTAGTCAGGAGTGTCAAGAAGGTAATGGGAGTCACAAGAGTCAGGTTTCAGACAGGCCCACACAAAGGCCAGATGAGCATTTCCCCAGCAGGGCATGGAGGAGCCAAGGGAGAAAGCAGGCTGAATGTCTACTCCCTTTACATGAGAAAATGGATACAATGGCTCTCCTAATCTGGGAATATCGCGATGACTTTTTAAGTCATGGCACAGGCATAGAAGGCCTTATCCACAGCAACAAAACCAAATGACTCCGAAAGAATAAAGCTTTCTTGATAAACACGCGTGTAAGCACATGAAGAGCAGCTTCAGTACAAAACAAACCAAACCTGGACACGTGGTTGCTTACGGTCACTTGTAATGTGAGGGTTCAAAATACCTTCCTGCGTAAGTACCAGTGTCTTCACTGCACCCGGGGCTCTGCCTCGGATGTCACAGGAAGTGCTGCATTTTATGATGAACAGGACAAAACACACCCCAAGGAAACAAAAGGAAAAGGCCCATGAACAGGCACAAGAAAGAGAGCCACTTGTTCCTACAGATGGAAATCCCATGAAAACACTCAGTGGGATGCTATAATATATATGTGGAGGACCTGTAGGGTAAAGGAAGAGAACACACACACACACATACACACATATATATATATGAAATAAAAAGTAACAAGATAAAATGTAAAGGGGGAGGGGGTGCCTGACACACTCTTTATGAGACAGACAAGAAACTTCCAAGAATGTTGCTGAGTTCATTTTCTGTTGGACAGCTACTGCTAGGCACACAGTCTGCCCTTATGAATAGCTGGTTTTCCCAGGAGACTTCCTTAGAGGGAACTAAATTTTTCATTTTCAACCTATAAAAAAATCATGTATAGTCACTACCGAGAACTGTGAAGCTTTAGAGAATGAAGCAGGGCTAGTTTGGGTGGCTCAGTAGGATCCGCTACTTACCCTGACAACCTGATCTCCCTTGGAGAAGAGAAGCAAGGTGACCTCTGACCTCTGTGAGCATTTGCATAGTGCACATGTGTACATGCACGAGAGTGAGCGACTGAGAGAGTGTGTGTAGATAAATGTTAAAAGCGAAGCATGTGTTCATGTAGTTTTAAGAAGGGAGAAATCTTCTGCCAGAGTATGACACACTCTTGTGATACACTGTGAATAGGCTGGGTTGTTTGTTTGTTTGCTTGTTTTTCACAGTTTTTGTTTAGAATTCACCATTTTCACACAGCGCTGATAAAACAACTGTTCCACCTATCATCTGGAATTAACTAGAAACATCCTAACATTTGTGCCTAACAAAATGTTGCTTAGTCAGAAAAGCTCGTTTTACATGCATGAGATCATGAGTTCAGTGCCCAGATCCCACAGACAGACAGACAGACAGACCCATACACACACACCACAGAGATAGACAGAGACAGATAGCCAGACAGACAGACAGACACACAGACTCAGGCATACGTGCACGTGGAGAGAGAGAGCCAGTCAGAAAAACAGAGAGACAGAAAGCCAGCCAGCCAGCCAGCCAGCCACACACACACACACACAAACACACACAAAGACAGACAGACAACCACACAGACAGACAGGTGTGGTAGTGCATGCTGAGGAGGAGGCAGCATGGTGCTTGCAGGGAAGTCAGCCTCGCCTACTGAATGAGCTCTAGACAAGTCTCAAAAATTGTCTCAAAAATAAAAAGGTGGACAGTGCTTGTATAACCCCACCCTAAATGAGGTTGACATCTGTCCTCTATACATGTGTACCTGCCCTACCCACCTCTCAACATGTAAGCTGACTAATGAGACAGCTAGGAAGAAAACATTAAAAAAAAAAAGGTGGGGAGACCACCAAACCAGGAGAAAATAGAAGTCTCCCAGCTATTTGCTATGCCTGCTGATTTAGACCACAAGGTGACCCAGGTTTGTCTTGAGAAAGCTGATCTTCCATGAGCAGCTTATCAGCAGCCAGAGCACTGTAGGAGCAAGACCAAGGCTGTGGGAGAGTGGACACTATAAACCAGCTGCTCTTTGTCTTCCAAAGTCTGGAGAACAAACGTCTGCCTGCAGCAGACAAACAAGCTGAGAAGTCTCGAGTTAGAGACCTTTTCAAAAATATAGTTTTTAATCACAGCCTCATGACTCTTCATCATTATATTTAATAGAACTCTAATTACATTTAGGGAAAGAAAAGTGGATATACACATCGGCACTAATGGGATCTCAGGACACGGATGGTTTCAAAGCAGCAGCTAGCAACCGAAGATGCATCTTGAAATCATTTGCATTAAGCGCAAGTTTTATCAGAAGGCCAATTAATAGTCAATTTAACAGCTCTGTGGAAAGAGTACTAAATTAAGTGTGTCAACACCATATATTTGATATCAGGGCCCATCTCACATGAGTCAAGGAAATTACATGAGTGTAGGAAATTCTCGGAGATGAGAGCCATCACTGTTGACTCACGGCCGTGGCTGACAAGTCCAGTTGTTTGAAACATCTGGTAGAGAAGATGCCATTAAGAGGAGGCCAGTCTCTGTAGATCTTTCACAGAAAGCAAGGAATAAATTAACTCAAGCTCCCAAGGAATAGTTTTTTTAATTACGGAAAATAGTAATCCCAGGTTAAGTGACATAGATACATTAGAAATCAATGTGTAGTGTTAGTGTCCTATAAAAATAACTTAATCATTTTCATTAAAATTAAGCCAATATTCTATGTATGCTATTGAAAACCTCCAAAGCCTACATCATCCTAGCTTTACATTAGTCAGGTCATTCTTACCCTCATCCTTGTAGCAATTCAGATAATTCATGCTTGACTGCTTTGGGGAGTGACTTACACACACACACACACACACACACACACATATATATATATGTATATGTATGTATATATATATATATATATATATATATATATATATATATATATATACATACACACATATACATATATACATGTGTGTGTGTGTGTATTTATATTCCTGGCTTAAAATATCACCTGACCTTATAAGCACACACCCCAAAAGCTCCCCAGATGTGGTTGCTGTACTACTTGGAATTTGCTAGAAAGACAAATATTTGTACCCACTGAATCAGAAATGTTGGGGCTGCAGTTTTAGGCATGTGCTATGCAAACTTCAGACAAAGAACAAATATCACTGGAGTCCGTTTAAGACCTGTTGTTTAAAGTGGTAGCCACGATCCTTAATTCAGGCTATCACACTTTTTGAGAACCTTTAGTCTCATACTGGTGTCAACTCCAAGTCACCCAAACTAAGCAAAGTGCCAAGACACAAAGAAAGGTGTAGGTGGGGTTTGCTATCAACCATGGCATCCTCCTCTTATCACACTGGAATTCATGTGCTCGGTATGCTGCTAAGGGCATGAGGGGGCAAAGATGTTCTAGACTGTAACTCTGATATCAGACTGTTGGCGCCAATGTGACCTAAGGGTAAAGATAGTTCTAGAATTTCGGCTGGTAACCTAGGATGCAGTTTGACGCCATTTGCATTAAGTACAAGTTTGATCAGAATAGAAACTCGAATGCACTGTCTTAGATTATTTTTCTATGGCTGTGATGAAATATCATGAACAAAAGCAACTTGGGGAAGAATGGGTTCGTTTTAAATTACAACTCTCACCTCACATTCCATCAAGGGGAAAATGGGAGGACTCAGGGCAGAAACTCAAAGCAGGAACCTAAAGGCAGGAACTGAAGCAGAAGCCATGAAGGAGTGCTGTATACTGGCTTGTTCCTCATAGCTTGCTAACTCTGCTTTATAACTCAGGACCACCTACCCGGTGTAGGCACAGCCTACAATGGACTGGGACCTACCATAATAATCATTAATCAAGAAAATGTCCCACAGGACAATCTGGTGAGAGCATTTTCTTCCCTGGGGTTTCCCCTAACCCAAATGACTTTATCAGTTTATAAGTTCACAAACAAAAAAACTAGGATGTGCAATGACTATATGCCCATCGCAAAATATGAGCAGGTAAAACATACCAATGGATTCCTCTTCTTCTGCTTTTGATTTAACTTGAATCAAAGTGAAGATAACTTGAATACACCCCACCCCAATGCCTTTGTAGCCTGCTATCTTGTTCCAGAATCAAGGCGAAGTTTCCCGAACTAGTGGGTTCACTCGGATCTCAAATCCAACACCCCTATCTGAAAACCTGAGCCAACCAGAATGAAGACACTCTACGAGAAGACCTTTCTAGTGCTGTCCCAATTCCAACTTATGGAAAAACACATAAAGGCCGAACAGCGTTACTGCCCAAAGCCTCATCTACAGAGGTTGGCACACAGAGAGGAGGACAACATAACCAAGGGATATGTACAGTATATAGCTCAACGGCAGAGTTCAGGGTTCATCCAACCATCCCTGTAAGAAATCTACCAGCATAGATGCTAAAGGGAAGTCACATTGTGTTGCTTTAATTTTAAAATCTCAATAGCCTCAAATACACACCGGGAGACTAATTATAAGACCAATAAATAACCACAGCATGTGGAAGGTGGAGGCAGGAAGGTCAGCAGCTCAAGTCCCACCTGGGCTTTATGAGACCCTGTCTGGATGCCACCCGTTCTGTGTATGTGTGCCCGTAAGCATGCACACGTAAAATAAGACTAATGAAACAGTGCTATATCCATATTACTCAGAGCATACCTGGTTCCAAAATATACATATACATTCTCACACACACACACACACACACACACACACACACACCTCTGAGAGTGTTGAGAGGGGACAAAAATTCACCAAAGAGCAACATACTTATGAGATAATCAATACTAGAGAATTGTACTAGGGGCATACTTCTACTGTGCACTCCTTTCCGTCTTAGTTCTTATTATTCATAGAAGTGTGCTTTTAATATGAAAGTAAATTTTACCATCAAGTGAAATCAAGAATATAATAAATATATGTTCTCTAAGAACCTAACAAAATATCAGCATAATAGATGATATCATTAAAAGTAATGAAAGATTTTGATATTCAAAATTGATATTTTATATTAAAATTTAAATGTGACTTGTTCTAAATATACTTTTATGCAAAGACATTAGAGCTGTGTGGATCACAGCAATAACCCGAACCTATCTCACCAGCACACTTCAGAACCCTCTGGGAATAGAGATAGCTCTTATTTTCAATGGAATTTACCAAGCTGGCGTTTTTTTCATCTTTCCCACTGTTTTTGATATTTAATGTATTCTTCAGGCTCAACACAATGAACAAGCACATTAGAATTTAGGACCACTCTAGACTCATGACAGCCAGATGAAACGCGGTTAGCACTCTCTAAATACAGCTAAAACCAGCTGAAACAGCAAGGATCTGCTCACCCATTGTATGGTGCTGAAAACAGGAGAAAGCAAGAAACGCTCTTAAATGTTCAGCTTACTCTCCTAGCACATTATCTTATAAAATTTAGTTATTCAACGTGTGATGGTAAGAGCACAAAAACGTTCCTCATGGGACTTTCAGACTGTACACAAATTCACAGAGTAGAAGGGACAAGACTGGATGGTTTATCGGAGCTTAAAGGTGGGCTCTCATCATCAGCCTACTCCTATTAACAGGTCAAATAAAGGGACAGCAGCAATTAACAGCAAGTGACAGGGGATACAACAGATTATACGCTCTGCCTGAACTCTTTATCTTTACACTTGCTTTTAAAAATAGAACTGCAGGAGTTTCAAGATCCAACATTATTAATTTTTTTTTTTGCCATACATTTTAAATGTAACACAAGTAATCAGCCAGAATCATCATGCCACATCGTTCCTCCCTTTGGGAAGATTACGAATATTACACATGTACCACGTGTATTAAATAATTATGACTGGAAATCATCACAGCACGACGAAACACAGGTGTCACCGCCAAGAATTCATCCAGGGATATATTACACTGAGACATATGCTTTTAAGCACAGTAAGAAGACTATTCTGAGTTCTTAACATTGCACAGAATAATAACCACAGCTGGGGGAGGGACAATAAGCACCTGGAAAGAGTCCCAAAGGGACAAATAATTACTGGGCACTTTCCTGTCCTTCAGACAGCATGAGGAGATTCCAAGTTAGATACTGCTGCTCTGTGATCACAGAAGAAATGCCTCATTCAGCTTAGAAAGACAGACTTGGGCCGATGACTGTGTTTAAACTCTAATTAACTAGAACATTTGACCATTGATTGTAGTAGCTGCCGAAACCTTAGCCTGCATCATCAAGTCTTCACATAAAATACCTCTATGATTTCCTGTAATTGTGCTTCCTTGTGCTGTAGCCAGATGAAGACAGGTAAGCTAAACAATGGAGCTAGCCTCTTCAGGCAACTCAATTTATCCTCAGCAAGCACACAATCTTCCTATCTCGTTGTTTAGTTTATATCAGTGAGCTCAACTAACAATTTAAAGACCTTGTTTATAGCTAATAGCATCTACCAATCATTTGAACTTAGTTTTCTATATGTCATAGTCAGTCCCTTTGTTCTACACTTCCTACACAAATCTCCATTAATAAAAATGACAAATTCACTATCCAAAAGCAATGACACTTTACAGGACAGAGTGGTCCCCAAACCCCAATCTTCCCCGTGAAGTATGGTTCTTACCAATTCCAAGGTCAGGAGCAGAATGAAGGTCACCTGTGAGGCCCCTGGAAATGGCTTCACTTTGGCAAATACTTCGAACAAAAAAAAACCTTGTACAAGTCTTTGACACTGTCTCCATCATACCTCAAACCCAATGACAGCTCTCACAAGTAGCCTGCTTTTGAAGACCAGTACTCCAAGTCCAGTTGTCCTCAGACCTTACTTCAGCTAGGCACAGTCTGTTTGCTGATCTTTGGAAAGATGGCTGAATGTCTTGTGTGTTAAGTGAGCATGGAATGTGTGTTGGGTGAGCATGGAATGTGTGTTGGGTGAGCATGGAATGTGTGTTGGGTGAGCATGGAATGTGTGTTGGGTCAGCATGGAATGTGTGTTGGGTGAGCATGGAATGTGTGTTGGGTGAGCATGGAATGTGTGTTGGGTGAGCATGGAATGTGTGTTGGGTGAGCATGGAATGTGTGTTGGGTGAGCATGGAATGTGTGTTGGGTGAGCATGGAATGTGTGTTGGGTGAGCATGGAATGTGTGTTGGGTGAGCATGGAATGTGTGTTGGGTGAGCATGGAATGTGTGTTGGGTGAGCATGGAATGTGTGTTGGGTGAGCATGGAATGTGTGTTGGGTGAGCATGGAATGTGTGTTGGGTGAGCATGGTAAGAGAAGAAAGCCTGTTCACAGTGGTGCTGTTAAATGACATCACTGGGAGATCCACCTTCAATGTACTTGAACCACACCCCACAGAGAAACTCGAGCCTTGTATTTGCTAGAGGGGAGTGTGTGGGCTGGGACCTTAAAGTACAACATAAACCTCAAGGAAATTATGTTCACAGAAGTGCAAGGACAAAGCAGTCATAGGGCTAGCGTGGTACCACACACCTCTCATCTCAGCACCCAGGAGGAAGAGGCAGGGTTCGTTAAGCTCTAGGCCAGGAGACTCTACATTCTAAGCTGTAGGCCAGCCAGGACTACACAGTGATGCTCTGTTTTGAAAAAGTAGAAAAGAAAAAAAGAAAACTAATGTCTCCCCTTGGGTCCTGTGTGATTTTTACAGTCACTCCATATTTGGAGATAATTAGGATTTTCTTCCAACTCGGGAGAAAAAAAATTACTTTGTTATGCTCTTTTAACTATTAGTTTAAAATAAAACAGCAGGAGTAGGATATTAAAGGTTTCACTTCAAAAACAGAATGTTTTTCATTATTTAAATGATCTACTCGTTTTTCACTTATTCATTATTCTTTGGGAAAGCATATCTTGATAGCCCACACCTTCAGCATCAAAGACAAGGACTCGCATGCGCTGCACTCTAGAACAGAGCTCCACCTATGTGTACCAATTGAATGCCATAAATATGAAGGAAGTCGTCTCATGTTTACCCAGGTCTCCTGAGCTCCAGCTGTATAAATGTGTTAAAATTGATTATCTACTACAAAGTACAAGTAAAAGACAGTGACCCTGGATCAGATGGAACTGTGAATGAAAACTCTGCGTAAACGATGTAACTCAAGGCTCGAGTACCAGGACTCAGAAGTAAAATTTCAAGGTCATAAAAACTGCACAAATGCACATCAAGGAAAGTGGGAAATGTATGTGCTTTGAGTCCGTGGCTTGGTACTTCCAGGAAAGGCATGAAGTCAGAAGACACAGTCATCAGTAGCAACAACACACACACACACACACACACACACACACAGGGAGATTTGGGAGGTGGGAGGGAAGCTCAGAAAATGACAATGTCTTTTGGCAGACTGAGTATTTTGACCTAAGGGTAGCCTCAGACACAACTCTATGGACCTCATTCCCCAGCCCCCCTCCGCTCCACTGCCTCCCCAGAGGTGGGTCACAGAAACCAGACTTCTTCTTTTATGAGGTAGGCAAACATACTC
Source organism: Mus musculus (assembly GCF_000001635.26). Taxonomy (NCBI): domain Eukaryota; kingdom Metazoa; phylum Chordata; class Mammalia; order Rodentia; family Muridae; genus Mus; species Mus musculus. The sequence continues at coordinate 127,256,134 of NC_000074.6, read as the reverse complement.
AACCCCTTACCCCAGAACCAGCTGTGGCTCTAGAAAGAGTTTTCAAACCTTTCTTCTACTTTTCTCTGTAAGAGCTGGTCACAAAACAGTCACCCCACAATAGCCTGTAGTAGGCCTTGAGGTTCCTGGTTCGGCAGAGGCTTTGCCTCACAACCTGGGAATAGGAAGAGCAATAGGAAGAGCTACCACTGCCTTAGCCCCGCCTCTCTTCCTTCCTCCAATAACATTTGCACATGGTGGCCATGAAGTCATCCATTACATTGTCTCTTCTTAACCTGTTTCTGAGTCCATCAGTGTCAGCAAGATGTTAAGGGAGGAAAGATATAATAGCATCCTACTACCCTGACATAGACCACAAAGTTTAACCAGCTGGGCTAGCACACAAACCATCAATGTGCCATTACAGGTATGTTCTCTCACATAACTTTCTTGGTATGCACAACCTCTTAAACCAGTGGTTCTCGTCCTTCCTGATGCTGTGACCCTTTAATACAGTTCACACTGTGGTAAACCCCAACGACATCAGCCCCAATCAGCATTGTCAGGTGGGAGACCTCTGTGAAACTGTCATTTGGTGCATTCCCAAGGGGTTGTGACCCATATACTGAGAGCCCCTGTCTTAAATGACTAGGAATAGCAAGATTAATAGGTTGTGTGGGTATCAAAGAGCCTGAGATCATGGCCACTCCTTCCTTTTGGCTGATTCCCCTCCCCCAAAAGACTTTTGGTATAGCATTGGAAATGCAAATGAGCTAAATACCTAATAAAAAATGGAAAAGGAAAAGAAAAAAAAAAACCTGTTAGGAAAATGAGTGTCAACTCAGTCTTATGGTCAGCTTCAAAGTCTGTACCCTCTGACGGCCGAAACGAAGAGGGCAAGGCTAGAGAGATGAGACACTGTATAACCATGGATGTTCAAATCCATGCTTTTGGTAGCCATGTTATAAAGAAACACCCACAGTGACATCTCAGACTCATACTGCCACAAAAGCCAATGAAATGCTGAACAAAAGACAAAACGATAATTTAAGTCTCTGTAGAAGCTTCAAGAATCAGATAGCTTAATTACCGCTTATAGCAGGATTTTGGTTTTAAAGGACCTGTAACAAACAGAGGATAAAGCATCTGAGATATGAAAATAGCTAGCATTATGTTTACCCGTATCCACGCTGACCTGTACTCTAAGCCACTTCAAACACTCAAATAACACACAAAAGAATGTGGCGCCCCATTCAAATGAAGAACTCTGAGGCCAGACTTTGAAGGAGATGTGAACACAGCCCACATCTGGGGAGTCTGAAGTGGCCAGCGCACTCAATCCATGCTGCCTCCGGGGCTGTGGCATATACCGAGCGAGTGTAACCCAGGCAGGAAACAGCAAGCTTGAGTCAGAACCATGAAGAGGCTCTTTCAGATCCCCCAGATCTCAGTGCTGAGCCACAAATAAACTGTCCTGGGAACAGTGGTGCATTCAGAGAAAACAGGCCTTGAAAGGCCTCCTAGTAGCAATATACCGAATGCTCTGCCATTCAAAGGTGTAACTGGAGAAAATGTTAGATCAATGGCAAATTCTCAGGGAGCCCAAATGTATTTGTAGGGGAATAAACTGGTGTGTGGAAGGGGTGGTTGGTCTGATCAGCATGTTCAGGGCTCTGGCATGTACAGATCTGATGCTAGGAACAGCAAGTTACATCATAAGAAAACTTAGAGACAAGTGTTGACACTGAGGGTGAATGGAAGATCAGCTGTGTGCATTCAGCAACTGCCAGGCAGGGGCTTCGGTAGAAAGGTATGCTCTGTTCACTCAAACGGCTCAAAGTAATCACAGCAAGCGAATAAACATGGTTTTTGTCTGAACAAGGTCTTGGACCTTCATCATAACCAAAGAAGCTTGACCAAACTCTGCTGACATCATATAACCGTGCAAACTCTGCTGCACGTTGATGTCTCACATCCTGGGGCTCTGGAGAGGTAAGTCCGAAAGTTACCAACCGCTGTTTTATGTATTTCACTATTAGACTAGTAGACACTTAACACACAAATGCCAGCAATGCCAGAAAAGGATACAAAAATTTATAGTGGATGTGCTTTTAAGTTAATGTCAGTTTACTATCCATCAGCTATTCTAGTGCCAATTAGCACCTTAAAAAATGTGTGTAAATATTTGAAAAACATGTTTGCAATTAAAAGGAGGAAATATTACACATTAAAATCAGGAAGAGACTTTAGGTTAAATGCTGGAAGGTAGGCTGATTCTCAAGATATCACGTTTTCACAGCTTAGCAGAAACCGGTAGATCCACCCTGAAATGAAACACAACACGCAGCTCCTACTTAAAATTCAGCAAATGTCAATTATTGTTTACTACTTCCAAAGCTAATAGGTTCTCTAATTGAATGTAAGAGGTTTAAACTCGGGGCATCATTAACTTGCATGCCATGTCAGTAATGAAGTGTTGACAAGCACTTTCGGTACCAACGTGGGAAAGTTCCAGAATTCTTTGTATTAATTTTTAGCGGCTGCCCCCCCCCCCTTTTTTTTAAACAGTGGGAAAAGTCACTGTCCACTACTAGACTTAGAAGCAAGCTTTTTTCTTAGGAAAACTAAAAGGAGCAGAAAATTGCCATAACATAGAGGATAGAATTTCTAAAGGAAATTGTCACAGAAAGAAGTGGGGTAATCCAAAATAAACAATATAAGAAGTTACAATTGAGCCTGAACAACAGCCATTCACCCTGAGTCAGTTTCATATTACTGGGACACAGTGTTTAAGTAGTTCGGCTTTGAAATTAGGTTAAAACTACTAATAGAAGAAACAGTTACTCTTTATTGAAACCACAACAATCTCACATGTCAGAAAGGAAGCCAACAGTGTTCATTCATGAAGAAAGGTCTAAAAAGCAGGGGATATTTAAATTATGATACCAGTGTTTCAGGATCTGGGTGAAATTAAGTAGACAAATTTAGACTTAGCCTTTTCAGCCATGCCTGACTCCCACAATTCGTTCTCTGACCTCAACACACATGCGTGTGTGTATACACACACACACACACATATTTTTTTTCTTTAATTTAATGGTAATTCAAGTAGGGTAGGGTGGTGGTAGATGGGATTTTGTAGGTAGTGAAACTATAGTTTCCAGTTTATAATGGTGTCATTTTAATTTGTGCAACATCAAATGTACTGGGCTGTAAGTGACAGGACCTACAGTCCCATCTACTCAGGCAAATGCAGTATGGTGAACATGTTCGTCGTAGGGGTGCTGAGCAAGAGTGGCCACGGGGACAAAAATCTCTGCACCAGATACTGTGTTTTGGATTAATAGTAGATGGAAGTGATAGATTATGATCTGAAGTTAGAAAAAGGCAGACTGTGACTTTCCTGTATGCACAGCAATCTTACATTATTACTCTATGCTACTTTTGCATGTCCTTAATATTTTTATATTTTATTATTTCAAACCCGAAAGGCTATCTCATTCCACTACAGTGCTACTTGCCATTTTCTGAAAGATACTTCTAACTATCCACACACTCCCTACTGATGATACCCTAAGGAGTAGAGTCGGCCTAGTAGACACAATACCAGTGACTTCACCCTATCGCCTATGAAGCTGATCTCACTGAGAATTTGCTGTTGATCCAACATAAGATTTTTCTGGTTACAACTTTGTGTGGCTGTGCATTCGGTATGTGGCTAGTGGGAGACCTTTCAAGGCCGATTTTCTCTGAACGGACAAAGTCCTAGAAGCAATGAGGACCCTTCTAGGCACCACGCATGAGAACCAGGTCAGGCACGTGATCTGAAATGGACCAATAAATTACCCCGCACGGGGCGTTGGGGAGAAAGACAGGCACGTCTCTAGGCAGACAGAACCCTTGCTAGGAAAATCCAGCAGTAGCAGTATGAAACAGATGGTGTCATGGACAAACAAGGGCAGAGACAGCGCCCCCTAGGGGAAAAACAAAGATGCATTACAAGATGGGCGAGCTGAACCGTCATAGAGCCGTCTTAGAGACTTCCAGAGTTCTGTGCTGGTGTTCATCAGCTTCCTGGGTCGTTTAGAGGCAGGAAGAGCCCAGTGTGGCACCGCAGCAGCTTTATTGCTTCCTTTGTAGGAAGCTACGTTGACTGCTTCAGTGAGACCCACTATAACGAGAATGACTGGATACTTCTAAAATCTTACAAGCAATGAGGACTTAACATACGTAACGGTGCTGCGTTTCCTCAATCTCTTCCAGCAAATATCAATGAACGAACCAGAGCATTTAGGTGTTTTATTCGTGTTTGCTCTGTCTGTGAACCCTGAGTATTAACCAGCCTCCTACGCTAACCCTTTCTCTGCTCAACATGGCCTTAAAGTTCAATGTTCTAAGTATCTATAAAAGAACACAGTTTGCAAACTATGGTGACTTTTAAACTAAACCTTTCTGGACCCAGTGATTTATTAACCATTCCCTCTTCACAAAGCCTGGTAGAATTTCCTTCCTTAAATGCCCAGGAGGTAGGGGATCTTTCTACCCATCATTTCAAGGCCTCATGATCTACTTCTCTTGGAGCACTCAGGCTACTGCTGCCATTAAACTGTGTTTACCTCAGTTATACAAGGATATGTGTCTATCTTCCATTTCTTGGTGGGAAAAGCGAGATTTAAGTCTGCTAAACAAACAAGGGTTGCTCTTTATTCACCTCGCAGCCTTCAAGACATAGTTTATACCCAGAAAACAACGAGCCATGGCCCTGAAGCCATGGTGTATTGGCAGGTGGCATTATAATAATAAATTATCATTATGGCCTTCCAGGCTAACTTTTCAGTTAGAGATAGTGGCAACTTGGGTGTTTCTGGCTGTGTGTGGAGTGGATGTAGACACACAGGCTCCTCTTCAGAAGGTGACAACTGCAACTGTTGCTTAGCTTATTTATCCCTTGCACAGGTGGAGGGTGAGTCGCTTTGATATAAGATGGCAAACCCCCACACCTTGTTACACCAGTAAGAGTCCTAGTAGTGCTTTGCAGGGGCTTATGTGTGACTTGTCTTACTCCAAAACCAATCTGAGTTCTTAGTGGAAATTTTGTCCCACTGTATGGGCCTCCTGGCATGGCAAGCCAGAACCGCAGAGTAAATTGTTATCATTGCTGTGCTTTCTTAGAGTAACAGATGAATCCTTGTCATCCCTACTGACTGACTGATGTCACCCAGTGTTGCGTCATATGCAACATGAGAATGAGGTCTTTGTCTCTTCCGGCAGCCCTCGTGAAGGAGGGCAAAGGTGAACTGTTCCAAAGAGAGCAAAGAGTCCTTGAGTTCTAATCCTAACTTCCTTCCCTTCCTCCAACCCAGACACACTAAAACCATCCTAACTGGAGGCATTGACTAATTCTGTTAATACATGGTATGCATTTCTACCTAACAACGCTGTTGTGTGCATCATTCTGGGAACAGACTCAGGGGGCTCCATGCTGAGCCACTCACTGTTCCTCCGCAGGCTGTACATCTCTCTCTTTTCCGCCTGGGGTACATTCGCTCAGTGATGAAAGCCACCTTACCTCTAAATCAATCTCCTTTTAACTGTTTTTGAACCCTTTGCTAAAGCACTCCACCTTCCTAACCCTGTGTATTTCTGTGTGTCTTTTTAACACAGGTGGCTGCTATACTCTGCCTTGTATTTTAATTAATTGTGCTCAAGTCTTACAGGAGCTCGTTCTGACTGAATTGGTCTTATTGGCAAAGTAGTATTTTTCATTGATCTGGGATTTAAACGGCTTTGTTGGTTCATCGATGCAAAGTTGTTATGATTTTCTAAACGCCACACACTTGGTGGACTATCCTGGACCCTTACAATCATTAAATACATTCCTTTGCGTTTTCCACCAGAAGCTATAAATAAGCATAGGGGAAGTAGCCAGATATATAGTATTATAAAAGCCCAATTTATTTTAAACAGCAAGCCTCTAGGACATTCACAAGATCACTTCAAAGAAAAACTGAACACTGAAACAAGAATTCCCCCTGAGATACACACAAGTCACAATTAGGGGAGAAAGACTTGGGGTGGGTGATGGGGGCGGGGCAGGAGACACTAGAACCCTAAGGTTCCAGGGTTTTAATAAGCTAACAAAACAAGAGTTCTCGTGTGAACACAATGCTGTCGGTACCACACCTTCTTCACCTGTAGCTCAAGAATCCACGGTTCAATAAAGCAACCCCTCCAACAGAGCACACAGGCACAGCAGACAACAAAAAGGAGGCTCCCTGGAAAGAACTGGAAACTGCCCTCACTCAGTCTACGAGGGAGGAGTGACTTCACCAATGAATAACACACTTCAGAAGCTCATCCTACAGCCAAAAATCAAACAAGGAAGATGTTGTCCTAGGTGATAATGGCCTCGGAGGAAACCCTGACGGTAAGAGTGTGAGCCTGGCAGAAATCACCCTGGGGTCAGTCCTAGTACCACAGATCCCAAAGTTATTCCCCAGAGCTGAGCTGCGATTGTACGAGTTACATAAAGCAGGCATATAACATGTGTTGCTAGAAAGACAGAGTGTTTTATTCCTTGCACACATGCCACTGGCCATGTGTTTTCATTATCACCAGTAATGAACACTATGCTTCCTGCACATAGGATTTCAGAGTTGTTCAAAACAGTGGTAAATGTTAGCCATCCAAGGAAGAAGAAACAACTGAATTTTAAGACTTGGGCATAAAAACATCATAGGTTACTCTGACTCCAGAGAAGGAATTAAGAGGCCAGAAGAGTATCTTATGAAACATTCCCTAGATTTTCTGAAAGGCACACCTGTGCACATCAGTAGTACATCTCAGACCTCAATTAGTTATGATTCAAAATTTAGTCCATGTAGAAAGACTTGACAATGCCACAGATATTTCTCATGAGCAAGTATCTGCATACATCAAATTAACATCCAGTGTGTGTGTGTAAAGGTTTTATGAGTAATTTGTTCAACACCGAGGACATAATTATGAAGAAAGGACTGGACCATGCCTCCGGAGGCACTTTGAGTATTTCCAACCATCCATTTTCAGAATTTAATTTAGTTGGTTATGCAATTAACAATAATTCCTATACTTGGGAGTTGCCATCCACAAATGAAGAATCTCATTTTTGCAAGAACCAGGGCTGGCTCCAGATAACATGGGTGATATTAAAGCAGCAAGAAGACAGAAAGCAGAAACTGCCCTCTATGTAACTTAAGTCCTCTGTGGACACAGTGATGTTAGACAGACTCTGAGGCTATTTCATGAGATGGCCAGTGGAAGTCCATGCTAGAACCTCACACAGATCTGTCACAGTCACGGCGTTTGGCACTAGCACAGCTGAATCAAGAAAGGATAACAGATTCACACTTCAAATCTCTATCCTTCCCCAGAGCGTGTACTTGGTGAGGATTTGCTGTAAACACCCATCAGTAAAGTTTGGTTTCTTTCTCATGCGTGTTGCTGTGTGCTGGGAATGAACCCAGGACACACAGGACACACATAGACTCTGCCACCAAACTGTGCCTGCAGCAATGGATTCAAAGCAAAGTTTTCCTGGCAGTAAAATAGGTGCCTCTGGCACTGAAAGTAAGAACGTAAGAGCTGAGTTTCAAACCAGAAAAGTCAGGAGGGGTGGGAAACATTGTTTTGCTTGGTGAGAGTATCTGATGTAAACTGCATCCTAACTCCCGTCTCATGAGGGTGCAATGTGTGGAATGGTGGAACTGAGGAATCAGAAGTTCGCTGCAATCCCTTTGTCATCACTCTCAATGCTTTTCTGTTCTCCAGAAATTAAATTGCTCCTAACTGACCTTACTGTAGCCACCATGACAAGTACTGAGGAGAAAGGATGAGAATCTCATCTCACTAAAGCTGCAATAAAGTTTCCTTCCAATCCGTTCCAATTCCCATTCATCAGTACTCCAAACTGCACTGAGTAAAGCCAGGTGTGGACTGTGTTGTACATTGAGTCTGAAAGGTCCCAGAAAGATCCTCAGAAGGCTGCTATTGGAAGACAGAAAACCTTCCCAAAGGACACATTCTGGGGGTCTCTGGAAGATGGCTATGGGGTTCGAGTCTCTTGCCCTTCAGTCTCTGTCTCACTATGGACACAAAGAAGAGAAGCCCACCAGTCAGGAACTGGAAAATGAACTAAAAATAGACCTCTTTCCTTTATGAGTTATCATCTGCTCCAGAAACTGACAGCTTACAAAGCAAAGTTAGAACAGTTACGACACCAGGCATCTTTTTTGCAAGGTACATTTAGACCTATTTACTCAACTCCTTATGGAAACCTATTCATGCAGACTGATGCAGGACCTCATTGCTCTTCTCTGCATCAGTGGCATGGAGTGCACACAGATATCCCATAGTTCTGGTCAGACTACTTACTGTCCAATTCTCAAGGTAGAAATTTTATAAGATTTTGTTTTTATTTTTTACGTCTAGCAACATTAAAACCATGTTCTTAAGTCAAACAAAGAATAATTATCTTCAGAAAAGCAGAATATGGTCTTCTGGAAGAAGCACAAAAGCACCAGGAGATATTATATTCCTAAACTATTGAAACTTTTAATTAATGTGGGAAAAAATGTTGTCCTACATCCACACACCCACACCAGTCTCACAGGGCTATACCAACCGTGGCACAACATACACACACACACACACACACACACCAGTCACACAGAACTATACCAACCATGGCACTACATACATACACACACACACACACACACGAGTGACACAGGGCTATACCAACCATGGCACCACATACATACATACATACATACATACACACACACACATACAAGTCACAAAGGGCTACACCAACCATGGCACAGCATTCATCAACTGGGTTCACACACAACCCAATTTGAGGGTCATCCTTTGGTATACTCTGATTATAAAAATAATGCTATCGCTAATGTAGGAAAAATAATCCTGTTTTGGTTTTATTTAACATCGTGGCAACTGGCATGTAAAGTGTATGCTTTTTGAATGAGTTGATGAAGTCATGAGGGTATACTGAAATGACTAAAGACCGCACATGCCATTTATATTTAATAAGGAAACAGATTCATCAGGAAATGTTGATCATGTGATGAAAGGAACCATTATATCTTGAAAATAATCTCTTCTCCATACATAAAATCCATAACTTCAAAATTAACGAAGGTGTATCAGTGATGTAACAATATCCTGATATTAAAGGAGTAAGGGGGAGATGGATAACATTAGAGCAGTGGTTCTCAACCTGTGGGTCCTGACCTTTACACAGGTCAAATGACCCTTTCAAAGGGGTAGTATACCAGATATCCTGCATATCTGATATTTACAACTCATAACAGTAGCAAAATTACGGTTATGAAGTAGCAATGAAAATAATTTTATGGTGGGGTGGTCACCACAATAGGAGGAACTTTATTAAAGGGTTATAGCAGTGGGGAGGTTAACAACCATAGAACTAGAGTGTCATATCCCACCAACAGTTCCTTATACAACAGACTAGTATCCAGGAAATAATCCTCCCTCTCTCTCTCTCTCTCTCTCTCTCTCTCTCTCTCTCTCTCACACACACACACACACACACACACACACACACACACACACACACACACTCACACACTCACACACTCAGGAGAGAGAGAGGGAGAGGGGGAGGGGGAGGGGGAGGGGGAGGGGGAGAGGGAGGGGGAGAGGGAGAGGGAGGGGGAGAGGGAGAGGGAGAGGGAGAGGGAGAGGGAGAGAGAGAGGGAGAGGGAGAGGGAGAGGGAGAGGGAGAGGGAGAGGGAGAGAGAACAGCCCAATATTTGCCCTTTTAATTTCTATACAAGCAAATCCCACTAATCTTTAAACACAAAACAATACAGCACACATTGTTACCGAAGTCAAAATCCCCGCCTCCTCCTTCCTCACTAAGGGATACAAGCTATTTTCATGTATCTATCTATCTGCTGTGTTTGGCTACTTGAGTAGCGTCATTCCACTTTCAGAATTTACTATGGAAAAGCAGAGAAGGTCCAAGCTCCATATCCTCAGAAAAGACTAAGAGCCTGGGTGCGGGCTTCCAGCCTGTGTGGGTGACGCTCCTGCTCCCGCTGTCCCTGAGCAAAAGCAGGGCCCTTCACAGAATCAAGTTATCTGAGATTCAATGGTTAGGTAAAACAGGCCCCAGACATCTGAATCCCTTTTGCATGAATGTTCTAGCGCTTGCATGTATCTGCAGTAAACGGTTGAGTTGTTCATATTTTGTGAGAATGCGTAAACATTTTACTATCTCAGTCTATGTCTACAAGTCATGAATACGACCAACTAGTATTCAATCTAATGTAAGACACCAAACACTAATTCACTGTAACTCATTTCTGACAACAAATTTATAAGGTACGTGTACCTTCTATCTTTATTTTAGAGAAAAGTAAACAGAGAGGCAAATAGCTTGCCTGAATTACTGACCTATGAAGATTAAGCTCAGGCACGCCCTTCATGATGGTAACATCTCCCCTAACAAGTAAACAACAGTATGAAAAGTTGGAACATTGCGAGTATTAACGGCTGTGCAAACCTAGGGTAATTTATTGTGCAATTATATCCCATTAGGAGAATAAGTTTAATTCTATCAAGACAGTTCATCTGGTCACTTCTGAAGAGCATCTGGCCAAGTTAAATGCATGGCGAGAAAAGAAGCAAGCATACAGAACCAGAGAAGCAAGTGCTCTTCGTGCTGAAGTTTCGGGTGATCTGTATTTTCAAGAGGCGATTCTGACGCACAGTGCACCTGGGAACGAACCCGACTTGCAGGTCAGATCTAATCCTCGTTTAGTAACAGGCTGCTTCACCTTTATCCACCTGGATGACACCATCCTTGCCTTTAAGACCCCGTGA